>NC_089727.1:16838268-17143768 GCF_035083965.1 Branchiostoma lanceolatum
AGACAGACAGACAAACAGACAGACACACCCAAAACAATATCTCCATTTTTCATGGAGATAATGAAATGTGGTGAATCGTTTGTTCCAGGAGATGTCCCAGATGCGGGACCTGAACCAGAGGATGGTGCTGGAGATACAGGACGAGGCCGAGAAGAGCGAGAAGAACCGTGACAAGCTCCACAAACTCAGCAGGCGGCAGGAGAAGACGGAGGGAGAGGTCAAGGAGTTTCTCTGGGCCATCAGTCAAGTCATGTCCTCCTTAAAGGAAAGCGAGAGAAGGAAACTAGCTAAGATGTCCAGTCAGAGACCCTTGGCTCGTCAGGTAGACGCTAAGATGTCTCCTGAGCCGACTGAGTCTCCGTGGGTGCCGATAAGGACTTCTCCGGCTTGGGAAGAGTCTTTACCCACGCCCAAGCCTAGAAGACGGTCGCTGAAAAGGCAGCATAATAGCCGTGCGGGCCACGGTCACTGGTGGCAGAAATAAGCCTCAGGTGTCTGAGAGTTGAGGCGTTTTGTGACAGACGATTATATAGTTGGTACATATAAGGACATTAGAACTCTCTCCGTGTGGTTGTAGAGCACATTTCAGGAGCAGAAATGCACAAAACACTGCGCCTTGCACATTTGCTTTTTCATCGCAGAGACACGTGCGAGAGTCATTCTACTTTCGCCCAAACATGACTTCCCGCCAACCGTAGACCCGTAAACATCCGTGTCACACACGAGGGACCCACAAAAGTTCGTGAAAACGTTTCTCAACCCGCAGCACGAATCAACAAAGGTACAATTCAGTCCTGCCGTAGCTGTGTGCTGTAGACGGGGTTCCTGAGGGAGGAGGTGCATTTTACACGGCTGCGGGTCGGTGGGAAAATCTGCCAAGGTTCAGGACAAGAGGGCGGCCTGTGACTCCCCTCTGTGAGGGGGGAGGGGGGCGAATGTAGTATCAAAACAACACTGGGAGATCTGTCAGCAAGATAGTCTACTAAACGAACCACAAAATAAATGACAATTTCTAGTTATGTCTTTATGCTTCGGTCCCATTTCCAATCCGGGGCCCTGCCGGGCAGCTTGTGGGAACGAAAAATCTGATACAAAACACAACAAAAGACACGAAACGTAAAAAAAAATTACTTCTAACCATAAATTGTGTATTTTCTTGATATTCATTTTTCGTTTTCGCAAACAGCCCGGCCGGACCCCCGTCTTAGAAATGGAACCTAAGCATATTTAGCAGGGCTGTCCAGGACCCAAACGTCTCACACCGTCCGTCCAAAATATTTGACCTTCGTGACATGAAATTCATTTAAAAAATGTATTTTCGTAAGCTTAAGATGACAGATCTAAAAACGAAAATTAACAACATGGGCTCTCAAACAATGAGTGTGACGGAAACGAATTTTAAGCTGTGAGCCCTGGTCTTTAGCGATCCATTTTTCTTAGATAGAATCATGAAATAGTCATATGACGTTTCGTAAGTTAAGGTTTACCTGTGACTGTTGTGGTCTAAGTGTTGCTGTTTCGTCATTCTAGCATATGTCAAAACTATAGGTCACGTAATTTCATAATCATGGATCTATGACTAGTCAAGTCAATGAAAATATACATTTCATTTTCAATGTAGGAATTCTGTATTGCTGAACGAATAGACAGCATGTGTTCATACGTTTGATTTAGGGCCTTAGAGTAGAATAGAGAATTTTTTGCGTTGGTTATTGATGTTCCGTTTATGGTTATACATTTTGTTCGATTTCTTTATATATACTTTTGCTTGCGTTTTTAATGTTTTAGCGAAGACGTTATCCGTCAGTTGATATGAAAATAGATATCATAAAGTAAGTGACAATATCAATGATGTAAAGATTTCGTTTATTCATTTATCAAGAATCGCAAAAAGACAAGAAAAAACATAGCTGTTTTCAAATTGGATACATGAATTATAAGTGTCCTGGGATTTCATGGTTAGAAATGAAATTGGATCAACCGCTGACCGGAAAAATGTACATCAACAGTTAGTACAATTTGGCCGTGACCTAATTACCTTTGACATTTAAGATCTATGAAGCCCTTGTTTAAGGATAATATCATGTTTGCCCTTGTAAACTGTAGGGGTCACTCTGAAGTGACCCTTAATGGCAAATAAACCGTCTTAAGATCAACCTCGTAACCCTGATACCTGACCTTGAAATCTGTGTCAAAACCGACCCCAAAACGTTTCCTTCATATTTATAAAATGTCAAAATGTACCTTACGTATCCATGTGTGCCTGAACAAGGTACATATATACATTAAGAATAAGAAGCACTATTCGTTACATTGAACTCGAATAACCTCTGGGTCACCTGGACCTCATCTGGGAGAATATCAACGGACCTTTCAGCCACTGTCCCGTGGGTTAGGAAGGTTACTGCAAATGGTCAGACAGAATTACACAGATATATTAGGTACGGTACCAGATCTGGGGAAGTCGGAGGTATTGAAAAACAACGTCTCCATGGATGTCTACCTGATTATCGTCTTCGGGAAGGAAGGCACCTTCAGGCGTGTAGAAGGTAGCCTCATTTGTAGGCCTCCCGGGCTAGCCTGAGTGCCAGCCTTTTTAGCTTCCGTCCGCTACCCAAGCTCCACTGCCGGCAATGATTTTTTTGGGGGAGCGCTGATTCTCGATTTTCAACTTATCGTATTGCCGCTTATGGCCATAGGCGGCAATACCGGTTCCCCCGGCCAAAGACCCTTGTCCCGGTAAGTTGAAAATCTCGAATCAGTGCCCCCCCCCCCCCAAACAATTATCGCCGACGCCGCCCGGGAGGCCTGCAATTGAGGCTATGTAGAATCCCAGTCTTCACTACCCATGGTTAAACCATGGCAACCTGTTGTTTCATTTTATGAAGTGTAATATAAGATGCTTACCGGATTGTAACTAAGAAAGGAAACTATAACAAACTGGCCTGTTAAACGGCTGATGGAGTTCATCTGTGTTTTTGTACCAGTGTCTTCAGAGACTCATAATCGCCCCAAATAACTCCAAACTGAGCAAAGCCTTCTCCGCCCCTTCAAGACACTCCCTGAACCTTAAACACGAACGTCTTGAAGAGTTTCTTGTTCCTGTTGCTTCCTACTTTCGTCTGGTCCTCATTAGTACAGAAAATGGACACAGAGGTCAAAGTGTCATGTGGAGTCAAAAACACACGTTTAGCCGAACAAAAATAAACTCCAGTTTTTCCTACAAGTTGTCGACCATTATCTCCAGTATGGAGTACGCAAATTCGATCGGGGAAAATATGAAATAGTTCTTACGTAGTTCAAATCTGCAAAGAGCATCAAAATTATTTCAAAGAGTTTTGCAAGTGTTTTGACTTGGACTTGTATTTTTCGAATTATGTCAGTGCAAATCCATTTGAAGAAAGAAGTCATAGTACTATGTATCTTTACTTACTCTTCAAGTTACAAAACTCATTTGTGGAAAGTTGTACACATTTGTATAGCTTGTACGAGTTGGGGTAAAACTTGCATATAAAGAATGTATATTGCACGTTCTTTACTCTAACACACCGACTTATATCGGTTTCACAGATGTTAATACACTGTGGGAAAACGTTTTTGTCTGACTGAAACCTGTCAAGCTCATCACAAGAAACAACAAAAGGCTTCTTTCTCCCTCCATACACTCAACGTAAACAAATAAGACGCCGCCATCTTTGAATTTGATACTGTCACCTTTTCATTCGTTTGTAACATTGTACCATTTCGGGACATGTAATACAGTAGGTGATACGTCACTTGACGACCATTTCTACAGTATACAAACTAGCTGTTATCCAATACCTTTCCTAACACAGCCACAGGTAGCCACTAGCGTACCACCATTTTGTGTTTTCGAACGGTTGTGAAACATTGTACACTTTCTTGGCAGTGTGCGTCTGCTAAAACGCTGTTAAGAGAGCCCGAATTATCTTGGTGACTTGACGTTGTATGACCAAGTGCTTTCAGGGAAATGAAAGATGTTATTAAGGTAAAGACGTGGAATGATTAACTCTTAAGTAGCGCTGTACGAAATTACAACTTGGAGCTGAACTTTGCGGACGACAGACTACAACACCTGAGAGAAGATGCCTCCGAAGAAAAAGAAGGGAAAGGGAAAGAAGAAGAAGGGGAGCGCGAAGGGATCTGCGGCGGGGTCTCGAGCTGCCTCGGCGGTCGATGATGGACCCGTGTCCGAGGCAAGAAAGGAGTTCTACATGATCCAGATCAAAGATCTGGAGAGGAAAAAGGAAAGGTAAGTACTGTACAAACATCCATGCCCATCAAATTTTGACTCTGTTATCACTAATTAGATATGTTTATGTAACGACAGGTAAAAGCAAAGAATAAATTTAACTCGCGTTTTCAGCTAGCAACAACATGAGTGAAATCTATGCTTATGTATTGCAGTGCTAGAGGATTTCTTACTGTACTGGACAACGTTTGATCTTACTCATTGAATAGCTGGATAAGTGCAGAGACACCCTCATGAACAGCCATGGATAATCAGAAGGCATATATATGTATAAAGTACCCTGACTAAACGAGAGGGAAATGGTCCCTTAGAATAAACTATAAGGACATGTCTATTCGTTATTGTCAGTGTAATTGGACTATGCCCCCCTCCCCCTACTTTAGGCTACCTAGGTCAGTGTGAGGCTCGAGAGTAAAACTACTCGCCTATTAACATCACAAAACCCACACATTATAGAAAAAGTGGGATCATTCGTCTTCCACTGTCTCGGAAAAAGAAGTCAAACCCAAATAAGATAGAATTTAGTGCTAGTATTTAGACTAGAAAAGTCACATTCTGTATTGTTATATATTGCCTGTCCGTCCTTTCATGTTACATGTACTTGCAATTAGCCTACGGGCAAGAACTTGCAATAAACTTATTATAATATCTATACGCGTTTTCTATACCGTTTCCAATTCCGGACGTGTCTTTTCGATTCTTAGACAAGAGCTGAAGGCTAAAGAGCTTGAGGATGCCAACAAGGAGTTCAAGGATCAGTACGACCAGATGTCTAAGGACAAACACGACATCGTCACCTTCCTCAAGCGGACCCTACAGGAGCGGATCGACGAGGTCGCTGACCTTACGGACAGGTAAAACAGACACCTGTCACATACTGTGAAATACTGGAACTAATGCTAAACGTGACAGGCTTAAGGTACTGTCGCTTTAGAGTAGATGGATTTGTTTTTAAATCTGTAAAATCGTTTTAGCTGTAATGAAAATGGCGTGCTGCAAATTGTAGCCTGGCGTCCAGCCTTATTAGCTTTCCGTTTGCTACCCAAGTTCCGCTAGATCATAATCAACAATAACACTTGAATAGTCAAAATAGCAAAAAAGCACTAATCTACCGTAACACTGCAATTTCGAAGGTAACCTCTAATCTTTGATAACTAGAACTTTAGGCATTATTACACTAGAATAAGGTTGTCTTCTCCCAACTGAATAAATATCAGTAGAAACTAGTCAACAATAACACTTGAGGAATCAACAGTCGGAAAAAAGGAGCGAACGGAAAGCTAATAAGGCTGGACTCCAGGCTAGCAAATTGAGCTACAAAAGAACTTTCATTGGGAAAGACTTCAAAGGGATTTCTTATGATAGTCTTCTAAATAATTCCGAGAGTCTAGAAGGCATCTCTGCGCTATCAAGACAGCATGAGTAATTCTTACAAACCCCCGAAAATAATTTCATCAGGTTGGTAGAACATAGGATATTGGAGATTCTTTATACACAACCAGGTAATGTCACCTGCTGACGTTTCGGCGTCTGTCAGACACCTTCTTCAGAGCCTCTGACTTCTCGCCGCTATAAGTAGCCGAAGTAGATGGCGCTTTTGCGGCGAGAACACTCTTACAAAGTTTTTTGGCGATGTTTGTTGGAGGGGAGGAATAGAATAATGTTTGTACTGCTAGTTGTGATCATGACCATATCACCATAGTTATAACCACTGGGCACCACACCGTGGTTACATAGAAGGTCATACAAGGTTTCTGGAATACCTTTTGTTGACTGGATGTTCCATTGTTGTCTAGGTTATCGGCCCTACAGCAGGATAAGGACCAGGAGAAAGAGGCGTATGAAGAAACTATTAAGTCGATGAAGGCGGAGTTCCAAGAGACTAAAGACAACCTCAGCACAGAGAACATGAACCTACGTAAGTCTAGGGCAATATTCGTAAAACATGATGGGCAAAAAGGAAATATTTGTAACACTGACAAAACTGACAGTGGCGTCGTGTGGCGTGATGGATAGAACATTCGACTGTCAAACAAGGGGACCTGAGTTCGAACCCGGGCTGCCCCCAGACATGTTTGAACACGCGCCCCGACGTTGTGCCCTTGGGAAAGGCACTTAACACGATCGACTTTCCTCACTTCACTCAGGTGTAAATGAGTACCTAGCTCATCTAGGGTTAGGGACGTCCCTCGGATAGGACGTTAAATGGAGGTCCCGTGTTTGGGGAGAGCCACATCCCGCGCACTTTAAAGAACCCACCACACCTTTCGAAAAAAAGTAGGGGTATGCCCCGGTGCGCGATGGTCCAAATCCTACAGTCCCATGATCACACATGGGTCCGCCCTTAGTAATAGCCTCGGGCTAGTTGGGCAACCCTGGCATGTACATTCTGAACCGGACGTGTATTTTCCCTTCTTAGACAAGAGCTGAAGGCTAAGGAGCTATGCATGCTGAATAAATAAATAAATAAACTGACATTACTATCATTTCCACCCCACAGAACGGGCGCTAGCGGGTCTGGAGGAGTTTAAGATCCAGAGGGAAGAGCTGATGCGGAAGTTCGCTAACCTGGAGGAGGACTCCCGGAAACTTCAGGAGGAACATCAGGAGCAGATGTACAAACTGGAGAGGAAAGCGGTGGTGGATAAGGACAGGTACGTTCGCTCAGACCCTTATTGTACCCACCCTCCTGAAAGCAGAGCCCCTATCGCTCGATTCGTTAGCTCGCTTGCGCAGGGGCCCTGCTTTTTAGCCCCGGTAGACACGGTTCTGGCGACGTCACCACCCAAACAGCTTCAGCCAATCAGAGGGTTTGCTAAACCTCATCCAGAGCAAAAGCGCAAAGGACGCTGCGAAGCTATCAACCAATCAGGCTACGTCTCACATCGTTACTTTAGGTTCAGAACAAATTAACCGCCAAATTGTGCCAAATAAGAATAGTTCATTGATTATTCCTGAGCAACTGTCAGTAACGTCGCCAGAACCGTGTCTACCGAGGCTAAAGAGCAGGGCCCCTACGCGAGCGAGCTAACGAATCGAGCGACAGGGGCTCTGCTTTCAGGAGGGTGATTGTACCTAGTAGCACATAGGGCAGCACGTTTCCTTGCTGTTTCAATAGCAGGGTACATTTTAACAGGGAGGGGTTGCTAGCCCTTCCCCTTTAACGTGATCGAGGCACCTCGAACGCGGGACCCCCATTTTATGTTCCTTCCGAAAGACGGGTACAGTCCCAACCGAGATGCCTTTCCCAAGATTGAACCAGGGTCTCCATTATGAGACTGCTGCCATGCGCCAGTTGAGCTCCAGTATACGTACACGAAGAGCTTATGACATTGTGTTTGTTTGTTTGTTTGTGCCTTTATTTATTCTCGAAACATACTCTAATCGGCCCTCAGGGCCGCTTTTCATAGAGGTCGAGATGAGGAGTGTCAAGACAAGGGGTCAACATAACAATAAATAGGGAGGGGTTAATTATTGACACACACTTTGATTTTTCGTGATCTATCATGATCATATAAAACGTACTGACGATCTACTCCGTTGGTCTGGAGTGAAATACTAGTATGGGCGTGTCTTGCTCGGCTACAAACGACCGATCTAAGTTGAGCTTTTCCCAAACACAACTTTAGTGTTTATTCATTTGCAATTGCCTAAAGAGGCCATATAGCTTGCATCTATTTGTTTCCGAATAGAGGACGTATTATGTGTGGACAGCAGCCCCTGGCGACGTATGCACTTCGGTTATAAAGTTTGTACTCTTGTCTCTTATCTCATTGACTTTTATGCATGTCTGATTTCATACAAATCAAGATATAATCAAGAGGTTGTCTGTTCAATAGGTTGAAGAAGGAGATGGTTCTGAAGGTGAACCAGGTTGCGGCGGAGTTCAGGAAGGTTTCCAACAAACAGATGGCGGACACCACAAAACGGACCATCCGGGAGAACGCCTCCATCAACAGTCAACTCACCAAGATGTCGGACAAGACCATGGACATGTTGCAGGTCAGGTCATGAACTTTAACCTTGCTAATGCTAGGGTCACATTTCCTAACGGGGCCCGGCCGGGCTGTTTGCGGAAACGAAAAATCAAATTGTGTGTCAATAAATTTGCACAAGCTATGCTCTTAAATAATTTCGGGTACGTTTTATGTTTTTGTTGTCTTTTATATCATACTTTTCGAATCCACAAAGACTACCCGGCCGGGCCCCGGATCGGAAATGTGACCCTAGCATAAAATAGAATACGGGCTTGGTATAAGAGGCAAAAACGTGAACGTTCGCCTCAAAGACGCAGAATAATAGACGACTGAAAGATAAGTTCGCGAACTTTCATATTTTGACATTTAGAAAGATGTGCATTGGGCAACTGAGGTATGGCTATGCCCTGTTGACCATAAGGGTGCGAACTTTGACCTTGGCACATAGATAACCATGTCCTAAGTAGACGGCGATTGTTACTACGGGCGGAAAAAACCTTTACCTTCCAACCCAAGTGCTAACCGATGTCGAAACAAATGAGAGGAAACATCCAATGTTTGAAAATTCAAAAACCGTTATTCTTTGATCCACAGGAAATTGACGAGCTCCGTGCGAAGGAGAAGCAGCATCGTCAGCAGAAACAGCTGTTGGAGACCAACGAGAAGGAACTGGCTAAGAAAATACACTCCAGTCAGAAGGTAACTAACTGCTTTCTGTGAATACTAGTTGTTTCAACAGGTTTGAAAATTACTACTCTCCAAGCAGAGGAGGGGTTTCGGCTGGTTTTTGACGTGCTTTTCGGCGTTTTGTCGGGCTTTCTACTTTGTCATATTTTTGTGTATAGCCGGTTGGCCGAAAGCCCGACAAAAACGCCTAAAAACTAGCCGAAACCCCTCCTCTGCTTGGAGAGTAGTAAATTACCGGATAAGTACACAACCAGGGTTAATACCTAGCCGACGTTTCGGTGACCATCCGTCCTCTTTCTCAGGGTATACTGACTGGTTTCATTTCGCAATGCAGAACTCCAGTCATGACCAGTCTTGAACCGTGATTAGGGGGGCTATAAACTCGGTCACATTTGGGACCGCTTTCTTCACACTGCAGCAGCGACACCTAGCGGCAGTGCGAAGTATAACCAGTCAGTATCGCCCTGAGGAATGTGAGAGACAGTCACCGAAATATCAAATCTCTGGTTGTGCACAAAGAACGTTTTTATCCAGTAACTAACTTCTGCGTGAATAGCTGGGTTTGAGCCTATCTCACTGAGCGTTTCAAAACGATCTGAACAATTGCAAGATGAAACAAAATCGAAGGAAACCGGGATAAGTATAACAGAAATATCCTATCGTTTGCATCAGCCCGGTAGGGAAGCCAAAGTCAACGGTTCCTGGGAAGCATTTTTGAAGGCACATTTCTTAAGATACAATCATCATAAACAACTCATCTATCTGCTGTCCATAGCTCTTACCAAGGTCAATAACCACTGAAAATTGCAGAGACTTGCGATGTTGGGAAGTTCTATTTTTTATTGCCCGCCCGTGATCAGGTGATTCGACTGTTGACGGAGAAGTCGAAGGAGACGGAGGTCCTACTGGCTGAGTTCGAGGCTAGAGAGATGGAGTACCAGCAGATGCAGTCGGAGGCGCATCTCATACGGACGCAGAACGAGGCTATGAAGCAAGAGCTGCAGAAAATCAGTCGGGAACTGGACAACAAGGTGGGGAAGGATAGATAAGAAGAGAGAAAGATTAGATGGGTCAATGGGAAAAAGAAAGGGTGAGAGAGAAAGGAGGAAGAAAGGAAAGGAAAACAAATCTGAATAGAAATGAACTCAGAAAAAAACATTCGCGTAACTAGAATTAAGTATTTGTGCTACATGTACTTCAGGTTTGCTATGTTAGTTTGGCGATTACGGGGTGTTTTTATAAATATGAATTGGTACTGAATTTTTCTTTTTATTTGAGTTGAATGTGTGATAGTTTGTGAATGTGTGCCGATTTGTTAAAAATAGAGAGAACGCTAGCTCCCCAAAAAACACCCCTCTCAATAATATGGTATGGCGACCCAGTGACGTCACAATTCAAGATGGCTGTCACCACACATGCCAACGGCTCCAACAAAGGCTTTGCTTGGCAAACCTGTAACTATGGGTTGGAAAAAGATATACTTATCATTTTAGAATTCAAGACAAGTGCATCCTTTATTTCAGGAGGAAGAAGTCGCTGATTTGGAGCAGTCGCTGGGAGAGGAAACCAAAGCCAAACGTAATCTAGAACAGCTGATCCTGGACACAGCAGCCAGCATGCATGGGGCACTGAAGGTGAGACAACAATAGACAGGCTTTCACGGGAGCGACCCAGGTTCCCAAATCTGCCATGTTAAAGCGACAGTATTTATTACATGCGTTACTAAACGGTCATCATCACGGTAAACATGTCAAGTTCCCCCAAGATGACTGACACACAACTTCTGACACGTGACACAACGGAGAAGTTACTCCATCGGGGTTCGAATGTAACGTAATATGACCAATTTACGTCCGATTTATTCAAAACGTATTTATCTTAAAACCGCACGGACAGAGCCAAATTTTAAACCCATGGTCAGAAATATCAGCTCTTCTAAAAAGAAAATGCATGTCCTGTAAGTTTTTCTCCGCCTATTTAACGCCGTGCGAGCATGTATTTATACTGAGGTATATGATGAAGAATTGTGCTAGGGTAACCCATTATCGTCCACCTCGGTCTTTTCCCTTCTAGCGCTATGCTTGAAGAACATAGACCAGAAAAAAATGCACAGTAACTGTCCAAAGTAGTATACAGACAAATGATAATAAAATCACTATGTCTGTCCGGCCACTTGCTTCACGCGATGTAAAAAAAACAATGTTTATCTGGAAATTCCCCCCACATGCGCGGCTCGTGGCGTTCACGTGGTAAACGCATGGCCATTATGTTTTGCTGTGCAAAAATTAAAGAGATGGCTAAGGATCATACTTATGATGTTCTTTATTGCTCATGAGAACAGGCTTTGGCATAATACACCGCGACATGTGGACATGAGCCAAACCGGACGTAAATAGGTTCTGCACGTAAATAGGTCATGTTACGTTACCTTTAAGTCACGTGTTCGAAGCAGTGGATCAGTCATCGTGTGAACGTCTGTGAGGACTGACAACCTTTCGACGAGATTGAATTACTTTTTGTTGGAAACAAACTTAACTGTCTATAATCATGTTGCACACAAGCACAGATGAACGTATGCGCTAGAAAGGTAACGGAATTACAGGTTTGCGTAGCAAAACCTTTGTTGGATCCGTTGGCATGTGTGGTGGCCGCCATCTTGAATTGTCACGTCACAAGGTCGCCATACCATTTTATTGGAAAGGGTTTTTTTGGGGGGGGGGGAGGTCGCTAGTGTTCTCTCTATTCTTAACAAATTGGCACACAACTATCACACATTCAACTCAAATAAAAAGAAAAATTCGATACCAATTCATATTTATAAAAAGACCGCGTAATCGCTAAAATAACATAGCGAACCTGAAGTATATGTAGCACAAATATTTAACTCTAATTATTGATGCGATTGCCTTCTTACTTATTGAACTGCTGTACATTTCTTTCTCGACGATCTTAAGGGCCCCGCTCCGGATGATCCCGACTTTGAGACGCTCCTAGAACAGCGTGAGAAGAGAGACGGGATGTTGGAACATATCCTCGCCATGTTGAACAGCGCAGCCGCCCTCGGCATCGGCCCGGACCCCGGCAGGCTCGGCAAGACGACTGCGGACACCTTCAAGACCAAGACAAGCTTCCTTCCAGCCGTGGGCATGGGGCTGAAGAAAGGGTTTGTATTCTGCTCTGTTCTGTAATGTTCCGTCCTGTTCTGTACTGTTCTATTCTGCTCTGTTCTGAAATGTTCTATTCTGTTCTGTTCTGTTCTAGTTCTGTATTGTTCTGTTCTGTACTGTTCTATTCTGTTCTGTCCTGTACTGTTCTATTCTGTTCTGTACTGTTTTATTCTGTTCTGTTCTGTTCTGTTCTTGAAGAAAACCAACAATTTTGATAAACCTGTTGGACGTATGTTGGTAAATACTAAACTTTGAGCCCCGAATTTGATGACATGTGCACTCATCTTAGCTTTTGAAGAGGATCTAGGAGAGAACTTCAGCAATACATTTTGAAATAAACATGAACAGTTTGGGGAAGGGAATATGATATGTGGATAGGTCTTAAAAAGCTAAAGGACGATGCTGTGGAAAAGTACAAGACTGGCTACTGTACGAAGTAGATGACATGACAAGTTCTTTTCCTCCATTCCAGGACTGTGACGATGTCCCCGTTCTCCACTCCCGAGGGCACGGTGGCGCACTACCAGCTGGGGGACCTCGGGCTGGTGCCGAAGCCTCGGGAGGCCATGATGGCGTCCATGGCGCAGAGCGTGGGCGGGCTGTCCCACACCACGTCCCGCCTGGGCGCCGTGCGGAACCCGCGCAGGGTCAGGTCTGTCGGCGTGCAGACAGCAAGTGCACAGAGGGTACGTAGGGAGTTTAGTCATATGTTCTGTGCGGTAAATGGGATGGTGAATGAGTGAGTGATTGAGTGAGTGAGTGTGTGTGTGTGTGTGTGTGAGTGAGTGTGTGCGTGTGTGAATGAGTGAGTGAGAGAGTGAGAGAGTGAGAGAGTGAGTGAGTGAGTGAGTGAGTGACTTTGCGAGTGAGTGAGTGAGTGAGTGACTGTGCGAGTGTGTGTGAGTGAGTGAGTGAGTGAGTGAGTCATTGAGTCAGTGAGTGTGCGAGTGAGTGAGTGATTGTGAGTGAATGTGAGTGACTGTGCATGTGAGTGAGTCAGTGAGTGAGTGTGCGAGTGAGTGATTGTGCGAGTGAGTGAGTGTGAGTGACTGTGCATGTGAGTGAGTGAGTCAGTCAGTGAGTCAGTGAGTGAGTGTGCGAGTGAGTGAGTGAGTGAGAGTCAGTGAGTGAGTGAGTGAGTGAGTGATTGTACGAGTGAAAGTGTGTGAGTAAATGAGTGAATGAGTGAGTGAGTGAGTGAGTGCTTGCGTGAGTGAGTGCGTGAGTGAGTGAGTGAGTGAGTGTTTGCGTGAGTGAGTGAGTGAGTGAGGTGAACACCATGAATTGAGTACTTCACAATACATGTATATCCCTTGTTCATGAACTCCAAGTGTAGCATGGCTGCGTTCTTCTTTATGAACTTGTGAAAGTTCAATATCAATGACTTATCCTTAAATGGCGCTGCATAAAAGCTATCAAGGGGAAGTGACAATTGGACGTACTGTTAGGCATTAACTTGAACCAAAGAATAGATTCGTTTTATATCAGGTAGGGAAATGGGGCAGGGAATTAAAATGGGGTAGGGAGTTTCCCGAGCAGCCTTCGTTACCCCTGCTTCTCCTAAAGGGTCAGTGAAGTCATGCTTGTCTCGAGCATTGATGTTTCTGACCTAGGGTGAAGAGATGCTGCTACAGTAAGAATTAGTTCAGTGCTTTGATGAGTGGCCCCCTACGGCCTTGCACTGAGCGAGTTCGTTAAAAAAAAATCACAACATTTTTCCCTTCCATCTCCCCCCTCCCCTCACCCAGGCGATGTTCTTTGCCGACCAACTTCTCAAGTCGCCGGTGAAGGGGCTAGACTTTCCGCAGAAGATCACCGAGACGTCTTTTACTCAGCAGAGAAAGAAAGTGCGCTGAACGTCTTGAAACTTGCCTCGGGCATCTTTAAGTCGTTACGTTACATACTCCTTGAATGGTATCTCAATGTACTGTATGTTGCTAAGAGCGAGTTACAATAGGATTGTCACGTTGTATATTTCAATGTATTGTATGAATGAAAGACCTTTATTGCACGTTTATGCTCTGATGAGCTAAGTACAGGTCATGGTAACAAGCAGAAGAACAATAACAGTGATAACAAAAGGTGATATCTAACTGCATCTAAATACTAATTAATACCGCTATGTACAGGTTCAATTTCTTCTCGCTTCTTGTTGTAGATATATGAGCATACAGGGTTAATGAGATATGGCTTGTCTAGTTTCATAATGAATACAAGTTTTTCTGAGCTATCTAAACAACGAAAACTAGGAAATTTATCTTGTATACAATTAAAGAGGATATTTCTCTCATTGTTGTATAGTGTACAATCAACAACAAAGTGACACTCATCCTCAATCTCACCTAAATCACAGTATTGGCAAGTTCTATGCTCCAAAGGAATGCGGTTATGTCTACCTTGTACATGGTATATAGCATTTAAACTTGAAAGAGATTGACTAAGAGTATTTCCTAATACTCTCATCGTGGTGCTAGAGGAACGGCTCAACATGCATGCTGTTTTAGAGTATGATGTAATAAAAGGATGATATCATCTAGGCCATTTCTGAAAGCGTCATCAGCGTGATATATCGTGACTACCTGCCTGTTTCGGACTCCGATCCGAAATAGTAAAGCCAGTGTGCACCCCGACCAATCAAACCACGTGAATCGCATTGAAACTCAGATTTTTATCAGCCATTTCCCGACAAATCGCTTTCTAACTTGCGTTTACGACTACATCTGACCAAACAAACTCGCCAGTGAGATGGTGGAAGGTTTCAGCTTCCAAAAGATGTTTTTAGATTGACAATTTTGCCACTTTGGAAGTGATTGAATCCGCCAGCGATTTAACGTTTAAAAAAGATAGTTTCTACTACATTGTACTTTTCTCTAAACGTTAAATCGCGGGCAGATTCAATCACTTCCAAAGTGGCAAAATTGTCAATCTAAAAACAGCTTTTGGAAGCTGAAACCTTACACCATCTCACTGGCGAGTTTGTTTGGTCAGATGTAGTCGTTAACAGAAACCGATTTGTCGGGGAATGGCTGATACGAATCTGATTCTGAGTTTCAATGCGTTTCACGTGGTTTGATTGGTCGGGGTGGTGTGGGGTTATTCGTATTTCATAGCAGGACATGAGATCAGTAAAGTCTACCTACGAAGTCGCTGTACTGATTGATCAACAAACAAACAAATAGAAAGGAATAAACTGACATATCATAGAATAATTACGCCTCTGTTGTGCTTTGAAAGTGATGTTCGATTCTTGCTCTAATAAGAACTTTTAGTTAGGCCACGTTCACTCGTTTTGTGGATGATATCCTCTGGACATAAAAGACTCACGTCAGCGCACACAAACTGAGGTGCATTGTATACACGGAAAAGCGTCGTCTAACGGCTAGAATTATCATTGCAGGAAAACACGTATCCAGTAGGGGTGAAATATTGGATCGCTAGGGGTCCCCACTAAGACGAATACCAGCAGCAAGCGTTCAGCTTTAATATCTAAAAAAACACGTTTAACGTTGACGTTATAACTGTTAAATGAACCAATACTAGTCAAACGTATTTAGCAGGAATGTAACAAAGACCGTAAGGGGTGGACTGTGAGAACATGGAAGCCGAAATGTTTAATTAATTTTTCCAAAAATGAAAAAAGCGGAAATTCATCCCCAATCGCACATCCGTTTTAGAGCACCCGTTGTGAAAAGGCCCGTTCTAGTTACTAGTAAAAAATTGTCTCTCATTCCAAGATTTGGCCATTATACGAATTGGCAATTGAAATGGGCTCTTATGGGGGTTCTAATTTAGGTCTTTTCTGCTCTTGTTCTTGACATTGAGGCTCGCCCCGACTACCTGAATTTTATAAATTTATCACGACAGAACCGTTTGTCAAGATGTCAGGCCTGTTCATGGCCATGGGTTCACCTGGACAAGCTTGGCGACCAACGCAGTGAGGGGCACCGACACCGATTTTGAAATGATAGCCCCGCCCTGGTGCGTTCTGTCGCAGAGGTGGCCGTGGAGGGAGAGAAACGTTAAAAATCCCGACCACTCCTAGCCGAAACCTCTGCTTGTAGAATACAAATACACCATACATGGTCAGAATCGTCTCTGTTCATCGTATTTCTACTGTAAGGAAGAAGACTAGGAAGTCAAAGTGTAAGTTATATCCATTTGTTTAATGTTTTAGAGTCACCAATCTTTACTTACCAAGTCGGTCCCGTTCAACTCGGTTTCCAGCTGTTCGCTTCTTCAGCCTGAGCCGAGTGTGATGACGGATTGTCTAACAAGTTAGGGACAAATCAGTAAGGTCAGGAATGAGAGGTTCGCTTAGATCATAAAGACTTTTCTATGATCATGCCCGTAGCCAGGATTTTGAATGGGGGGTTCTTTTTTATGTTTGAGGGACCAACGAGCGCCATAGGCGCGAGCTTCCTAGGGGGGTTCGGGGGTATGCCCCCCCCCCGGGAAATTTTAGAAATTGAACCTTCTGATATGGCATTTCCTGTGTTTCTGAGAGTATTTCAAAGAAAGAAATCAGAGAAAAAGTCAGCAGTTTTTCTAGGATTTCAGTTCCGCTGGTGATACAAATAGATCCACCTTGAAAAAAAACCTTGGACGTTAAAAAGTGGACCCTCGAGCGTTTCAAATTCTAAGAATTGAACCTTCAGTTCTGAAAGGGCATTTCCTGTGTTTTTGAGAGAATTTCAGAGGAAAAATAAGAGACAAAGTTTTTTCTAGGATTCTAGCTTCTGTGGCATTGCTGGTGATACAAATAAGTCCACCTTGAAAAAAAATCTTGAACATTAAAAAGAGGACCTTCAAGACTGTGAAAGTGGACCTTCAAGCCAATTAGGAGGGGGGGTTCTTCCGAACCCCCCGAATACCCCCCCCCCCCCGGCTACGGGCATGATGATAGAGCTATCCACTCTATATTGTCAAACAATTAGAAGTATGCGCTCATTAAAGTTTATGGGCAAGGGCTGACTATAACCATGTAGGACGAAGAGTTGTAAGAACGCATTTCCCTAGAATCTAGCTCTACGCCTACAAGACGACAATGGTTCTCCCCTGTTGAAAGTTTGTGTCACAGGTCGTCTGCAGTAATTCCTTGTTATAATAATCCCCAGACCCTGAGGAGACCTCTCGCGGAGACATATGTGCTTCACGTCGCCAGCACTCAGGCTCATACAGACCGACTGAACGTGACTTATCGTGCACATACTCTCCAAGCAGAGGTTGTTGGGGAAACGGTGACCTTCATATAACATGCCCTGTGTTTTGGTGGGGAGAGCTATACAAATAAACGGGGCATATATTAGAAGATCATCATCGATAACCTCTGTAACAGCGGGGTTCAAGCGCCACCAACTGACCAGTCTAACTGGTCTGGATCTTTTAGCCTAGTGGTTAAAAGATCCAGACCAGTTAGACTGGCGTGCGTGCCTGTGATCTGGCTGCCCGGTTTCGGCGTGGGTTCGAATCCCGGGGTCCAGGATCACTTGTTTCTACTCGCTTCTTAGTTTGACCTCTACATGGAGAGTACCTTGTGGTCGGATATCTACAACGTCGGAGCCAGGCGTGATATCATCTACTAGTATATATATATATCTGCCATACAAAGGGATATATGATCATATATAGTACTCTGGCGATTCGTGTCTTTAAATGATCTTTTTTTAAGATAAGAAAACAAAAACTCGTCCTTGAGTAGTCAGAAAATGGTGAGCCGTTATCCTGTCCCGCATTTCACAGCTTTGAAAGAGAGAGGGTATCTAATACAGTAGTTAGGACTTTGTACGTGTTACAAATATAATAGACACACCTGTTCCAGATAAAGCATTTTCCTGTGACAGAGCCAAACCCCCGTATACCTTCTTCAACTTCAACTTCAAGTTAAGTAACCCCCCGATAACCCCGCGAGGGGCAAAGTAGGGGGGGAGGAGGTCCCAGGCTAAGGCGGCCAGGCCTCCAGCCTGGCGCGGAATGACTCAACGGTGGGAGCCGTAACAACCGCGCCAGGCAAGGCGTTCCACTCGGGGAAAAGGGTTATATGCGGACTCGGTTATACTATAGGAGAATGGCACAAAGCAGCTAAGGATATGCATCCTTCACTGGAAGTAAACCACAAGGGGATAGATGTCGGGCTTCTGACAGCCCTTATCATCGATCTCGATCCCGGATATTTGTAAGGAAGAGTTCATCCGGACACGAAGGATGTGGTCGACAGACAGACTCTCCAAATGAGGGAAACATTTTCTCATGTCAAATTCCTCTCTGAGCCCGCCCCCTGGAGACTGCATTGATAAGTGCACAGCTTATCGGAAATGGAAAGTTTTGAAGAAAGTGATTTACTTAAGACCACTAGATCAGTGAAGTCCCCTCCTCATCTTTCTTTCCGGAATGATTTTGTTTGTTGAAATAATAAAGCCCCCCCCCCCTCTCACTGGACCCGCAACACGTTGGCGACCTCGCTGCGACCGACTGATTGGACACCGCGCTAAACGAATTTCATCGATAAATAACGAATCTTTTTACGCTTTGTTTGATTGTTTGTATTCTTAGTCATACATGTATACGTTTTGCATGGTGTTCCCATTGTAAAGTCAAGGCTAACTCAAATCCAATCTAGGACGCAGCGAGGTCGCCAGCGTGTCGCGGGTCCAGTGAGAGGGGGGACGACGTTACATGATAGATGGAACACTGATGGACAGGTAACATATTGTATAACTGAGATGAAACGCGGTACAAACCATGAAATAGCATGAGGTACAATGCCACTAGGAGGGAGGGGCTGTAGCAATAAACCATTTCAAGTCGTCTTGCCTCCTGCCTTACACGCGGAGTTATGAATTGGGAACACCCATCGCGGTTACTGAATTACACTCAACACATGTTGGAAAGTTGGTCTAGTCAGAGTCCAGGCACTATTCACTGACTGTGTGCTCTACGGTGATCCTAGTTCAATATGTTAGTTTAAGCAAGACAGCTTGAAAAGATACATGGAGCTACCGCAGCTGGAATGAATGGAAAGTCTTAAAGGGCAGAAGTTTAAGCAACTTTTCTTGTTTTGACCGCTAGCATTCCTGGGGCGGCCCGGGCCGATGTCGTGAGGAGTTGTCAGCCCAGTTTTGTCACCGGCGCTGTCGGACGTTCTGAGACTTAGGCCCGGGGAGTGGGGAAAACGGTCGGGAACTAATTAGACGCTGACAGAACCCGACACTTCTCCAGAGTGTCCCACTTCGTTGTACATACCGACGGGTAGAAAGGTAAGGGCGATCCCGGGGTGCTAGTTTGATATCGAGGTATTCCTGCATTCTTCGCGGTCTTGCCCCGAGGCAGAGGCCCTACAGCTAGCCCGAGAGGACCGGAAAATTCGACTTCTTCCAGCCTTACTTGGTCTCAAGTTCACAGCGTGTCATTGGCGGTGTCCTTCTGGTGGGTCGCTGTTCACGGTCGACTACAAGCCTTGGATCGTAAAGAACTCGTGTCGCCTGCGGGCGAGGGGCATTCCATACAGTGCCTGAAGTCACAGTCGTGACCTCAGCAAGGTAGGAATCGGTTGTTTACAGAGCTCACCATTTACACCGATCCCGGGTGTCGTGGAGAACTCATTCGGCACGGACCAGGGGAGTCGCGAGGGCGTGTCTCACGCCGCCCGTGTGGTCACTTCAAGACGTTTTTGTTGAGTCTTCAGACGTGGAACCTCTCCGAGTCGTGTTACGTTTTAGCCGACGCTAGGAGGACAGAGCCGCGACTATTCCAGGATCCGAGACACAGGGCCACAGTCTATAGATTGTTTGTATGACTTACAACACAGGAGTCAATTGATTTGCGGATTGTGGAGGCGGGCTAGCGCGTGCGCCCGAAGGCCTGTCCCGTCCATTTAGCCTCAGCGCTCCGCCGGTCGGGTTGGCACAAAAACTTTTCACTCTTGCGTGGATGTCTAAAGGACAAGACTTCAAGTAGAGTCAACGAGTCGCGATCAATCAACCCCGTGCCTTTCAACTACAACACCCGCCGTGTGGCGTACGGGATTGATTTTTCTCTGGCAGTCCTGGGAACGAGGTGCTAACTTTGTTTGTGTCGTCTGATTTTTACTTCCTTCGTCGTAAGGCTTATCGCAGCGGCACAAGTTTCCTCATCGCGTGACGTTTCATATTTCACGGAGACCTTGGATGGAAAGGACAGCCTGTAGGCACTTGGGACTGTTGATGTAAACTTCAACTCCAAGGTTTGTGACTCCTTTTCAAGTTCAGGGTCAATGAAGAGAGTTTCCGTTTTATATATATTTCGCAGTAAGTCGTCGGCGCCAAGTAGTATTCTTCAACTCTCGCGCGGTGTATCGTATGACGTTTTAGCTTTGTTTGGTTTATAGACGCGAAACTTCACAGCCTTTAAACACTATTAGGAAAGCCTGGATATCCTCTGGGAGTGCTCAAGTCTTTAGCACGGACACTGTTCATGTTTAGGTAACCTTAGGACCCCGTTAACGAGGGTAAGAACCCTGAATGACCAATTGTTTCACAGCGGGGACATCATGGGACGTGTGGGTACGATTTCAGTTTAATAGGAAGTCTTTCACAAGTGGAAGGCTCCGTGAGACGATGCAATCTTATCAAGAGCGGAGGTAACGAATGAGGAGTGAAAACGCCTGCGAGGAACGGACTTAAGGTTTAGTACCGAACCAGATTTAACTGTGGCTTCGCGTGTGTGTCGGAGGAATCTAGGACTTTGACTCAAATCTGGAGCTGTTTTTGCAACCAACCAAACTGCGTTGTAAGTAAAGCTGTGTTTTTGCGGGAAGACAGTTATTGTTGTTGTCGCCGGGACAGTCTGGGTCATTGGAATACATTCCGAACTTCCACAAGATTGTCATTCGCGCGTTTCGTATCCATAGCAACCGCGTGTCCGGACATGTAAGACCCTTTCTCATTAGAATTGTAATTTTCTTCGTGACGTCCACGGAAGTCGGACTTTAAAGTTTTAGTTTTCAGATCGGCAGAGACAGACAGAAGTAGGAAGCAACCATGCAGGTGTTTCGTACGTCCCTCCTTTTCGCCTCGGCTCAGATCGCACTCTTCATCGGCCTGCTACCCTCGGCGGCCTCCGAGGAGATCCGAACGGCAGGACGTATGGAGGACCAGCGGTGCATTTGCACCTACATCCCGCCGTACGTCGCTGCGGACTCCCCGCGGTCCAACTCCGTGCAGTGCCCCGCCGGAAACTCGGAGGACGTCCCGTTCCTGAAGCGGGAAATTGAGTTCCTGCAGGAGCATCACATCGCCAACCGCAAGCAGCTGAACTTCCAGACGGAGCGCCTCCAGAACGTGTCCGTGCACATCTGGCGACTAGAGGAGCGGTACCGCGAGCGACTCGGCCAGCAGAGGACCTGGGAGGTGCGACTTCTCTCCCTCATCGAAGAAAATAAACAACTGCGAGGCGCCGTCTTTCAGCAAGACGAAAGTCTGAAGCTCGTGACGTCCAGACTGGAATCTATGACTAGGGAGTTGACGTATTTACGCGATTTGAACTGGAGAATCCAGTTTCGGGTCCAGGAGGAATCCTTGAAGAACAAGATGTACCGGCAGTCGGTGGAAGAGATACGGAAGCGACTATTCGCGGCGGAGGGGGACGTAGGGGAGTTCCTGTGGGCGCTGACGAGAGTGTTGGCCACCATGCCGGTGTCAGCGCGCAAAAAGCTGCACGAGATGGTGGCATTGGCGCAGACGACACCGACTGAGGAACCCCCTGAAATGGCGGGAAAACCGAACGCTGCATGGGAGCCCATCCCGACCGACGCCTCTGAGGAGAGAGCTGAGTTCGTCGCTACGCCGAAGCCACGGAGGAGGTCCGTGAAGAAAATGCTCGGCACGTAGGTTTTCTGACTTAGGGCTATTCCATTCACCAAAATCGGAAAAGACTGATCAAGTCGTTTTTTCACTTTTGTATCTTATAATGGAATAACCCTCTGAAAAAAAATGTACAGATACACCTATTACAAGTTTTATGTGAGCCATTTCGCTATTATAGCGCGATGTCAGGACAGTACCAGTATGGGTTATTCGTGAATTATTGAACTCTGAGTTTTCCCACATGTTGTTTTCTTAACCGAACTCTTGTGCGATCTCAGACGACATCTGAGGAAAATCTTGACCGATTGTTCAGCCAGAATTTACAGTTGGCTCAAGTTCGTACGCAAGTTATAATCCCCGCCTGACCAACAAGTTCACGTCTGTTTATTTTTCTCCCTTCGGGTTTCAAACGTGAAGAATCACAACGTTGTGGTGGGTACAAATCCCTCGGGACAGAAGAGAGTTGTGGGGGAGACACAATCCTTTACACAAACATAACCTAGATGTGAAATGTTAGACGGTTTGTGGCTGTAGCATAAGTGTAGGGCTTAGCTAAAGCACTAGTGGTTGCCTCGTTACTGGCTAAGTGGTGCGTTTGAAATTTTTGAAATGTTTAGAAAAGTGTCCCAATGTCAGGTTGTGCTGTTTTTGTTTATCAGCACCAAAACGCATGCAACAAAAATGAGTGTGTGACATCCTGTATTACTAGTGCAAAGTATGGAAGGAATCGATATAGGGATATGTTCACCAACGGAAAGCAGTGAATTTAAATCTTTCCGACGCTTTCCTTTAATTGTAGGGTAAAAAAAGTGCGCTGTTACACCGATGACCGTTGTCCGAATTACAAACGAAAGAATATGTCAGATTTACCCAGCATCTGTTAAGTGAGCCATCTCCCCTGTATAAATGTTATCTTTGGTGTATAAAGATGTCATACAAACCCAGATCGTCTCTGTCACATTTCTTGCCATCTGCATTCAAAGTCCGTTGAGTCAGGTGTTGACAGATAACCGTGGACACCTGATGTGCACGTCACAATGTAACGGTTGACCTTAAAGTGCGACCTTTTGCAATCTGGCCTAAATAGGAGATTAAAGTTAGCCCTTTCAAACGCAGTGAAGTAAAACTACAATTTAAGGTACATTACAGACTTTTTTACAGTTAAGTTCACTGAAGAGACTGCGCTTTTTAGTTCGTATTCAGTTACATCATTACACTGTGCTATATAATAGAAGATGTTCCAATTCTTATTCTTATTCCTTTCTGCTTTGCCTCGTAAAACGAGATTACTGGCAGTTTGTGCATGTACAAGTGTTAGTTGTAAACAAGTGACCGGTACTACAGATAAACAAGGGAAAATAAAGGTAAAGACACTGATTTTATCATCGGAGTGCGAAAAACAACTTGACAAGACAAGACAAGTGAATTTAGTGTGTTAGTAATATTCACATATATACAAGCCAAATGTTTGTTACAAGTTAGAGATATACAAAATGTGTAGACGTGGTTGACAGGCCATCCCTTAACTTAACCAGAAACATTTGACAGTGATAATCACTGGCGTACAAAGATACGCAACATCTACTGCCCCCTTTCTCCTCTGAGGTTTACACTGATAGGCATCACGTATTACAACATGTCATGACTACGCAGCGCCATGTTGCCATCAAAAGCTATTCTTGTACCGTATTTCTCGCACTATACGTTTCTTTCTCTGTCACGGTTTTCCTGTAGATAAGAATCAGACGACGTGAACATATCTGGAAAATCGGAGTCTATTGTGAATGTTTCAAACCGCCTAAGTACACTGTCAGCAAACAGAAGTTTACACATCATTTGCACTTTCTGAGTCAGAGTTCTGTCAAGGTTTTCCTGTATACAAGAATCAGACGACGTGAACATATTAGGAAAATCGGAGTCTATTGTTAATGTTTCAAACCGCCTAAGTACACTGTCAGCAAACAGAAGTAGTTTACACATAATTTGCACTTTCTGAGTCAGAGTTCTGTCAAGATTTCCCTGTATACAAGAATCAGACGACATGACATTGTTGTGGGGAAAATCAGACGATACAGAGTCTATTGTGAGCGTTTGAAACTGTTTTCGCGCCAAACTGTCAGCAAAAACTATTTTTGTTCTATCATTTGTGGTTTCTGAGTCAGAGTTCTGTCAAGGTTTTCCTGTATAACGTTGGGTAACATAAATTCGGGATTTTTCCGATAATGGTTGACTGAAATCAATCTAGCAGAACAATAAACCATCCTTTTTTTCTATAATTCTGTCAGTATCATGTACTATCTTTGCACTAATCATATATATGGTAGATTTTGTCTCTAGTCGTGCTGACACCATAATATTTCAACTTGAAACTACCGTCCGCCGCACGCACAATTACGGTGCTGTCGGACAGGGGGGCACATTAATTCGGGAGAGAAGATTCGTCTTGAATATCTTACCGCTAATCACATTTTATACAGCAGCTATTCGTTCCATCCTTGGCTTGAGGAGAGTGCTATGGATATAGACGTGTCCAAGTAAAAAAAATACACGAAAAAACGGCCGTACCGCACACATCAGGCCAGTTCGGGTACAACCCGTGTGTTGAGTCGGTAGAACTTCACTCAAAGTCGGCCCATCGTCATCATCGGGCAACGTGTAACGTTACATTATTCATGGGAAGTTAGCTGGATGCCGTAGCAATGGTAATACTACTATGTCCATGTGTTCCTTGTTGTGTTAGGAGCAAACTTTGAGGAAAATATCTTCCTCAGTCCACTATCACACGCAGCATTTAGACAAAAAAGTGTTCCTCACAAACCTTTGTCGTCTGCTTGACAACAGGATTCTGGTTAACAATATGGCGGCGGGAAAATACACGTGCCGTAGGTTGTAGCAACAGAGAGGAGTTTTGATGATTGATCACACTTAGAATCCAGTTGCAGGTTAGCAAAAGAGATTGTAATAAGTTGTCTTGTAAATAATTGTGTTGAGCAGGAATCGGATGTGACATTTTTCTTATAAACCAGCCGACAACCATGTTGTTTAAGTCTCCCACGAAGTCCTCAGACTGTTCCAATAAGGGACGGAGAGTTTTTGACCTCGTCGCCTTATAATCCATGCTTATCGAAGCTTTTCAGACAGTGTTCTGAATACGTAAGTCTGGCAGGTTTGCATTTCTAGCGGTATTACTTATGTTGCATCTAGCACATATCCCTAAATACCCCGTTTTCGAAAAATCCCGAATTTAAGTACCCCGCGAATTTAGGTTACCCAACGTTACAAGAATCAGACGACGTGACATTGTTGTGGGGAAAATCAGACGATACAGAGTCTATTGTGAGTGTTTGAAACTGTTTTCGCGCCAAACTGTCAGCAAAAACTATTTCTGTTCTATCATTTGTGGTTTCTGAGTCAGAGTTCTGTCAAGGTTTTCCTGTATACAAGAATCAGACGACGTAACGCTGTTGTGAGGAAAATCAGACGATACAGTCTATTGTGGGTCTTTGAAACTGCTTTTAGTACGAAAATGAGTCAGAGTTCCCTCGGGGTTTCCCTGTAGATAAGACTCAGACGATGTATAGTCTACTGTGAGTGTTTAAAACTGCTTTTGTAGTAAATTGTCAGCAAAAA
This sequence comes from Branchiostoma lanceolatum, assembly GCF_035083965.1. Classification (NCBI taxonomy): domain Eukaryota; kingdom Metazoa; phylum Chordata; class Leptocardii; order Amphioxiformes; family Branchiostomatidae; genus Branchiostoma; species Branchiostoma lanceolatum. The sequence continues at coordinate 16,863,842 of NC_089727.1, forward strand.
AAGCTATTTTTACGCTATCATTCGTGGTTTCTGAGCTCCCTCGGGGTTTTCCTGCAGATAAGAATCAGGCGATGTGGAACCAAACTATTGTGGGGAAAATCAGACAATGTATAGTCTATTGTAAGTGTTGGAAACTGTCTTCGTGCCAAACTGTCAGCAAAAACTATTTTTGTTCTATCATTTGTGGTTTCTTAGTCAGTATTCCTTCAAGCTTTTCCTGCACTAATAAGTGTCAGGCGATGTGGGACCTATTGTGAGGAAAGTAGACTCTACGCAGACTATAATCTATAGTATTCCGACTTTGCGAGTGTTTAGAACTGCATTTGATGCAAGTTGTTACCAATAACTATTTTTTCTATCATTTGTGGTTTCTTAGTCAGTATTCCCTCAAGGTTTTCCTGCACATAAGTGTCAGGCGATGTGGAACCTATTGTGAGGAAAGTAGACTCTACGCAGAATATAATCTATAGTATTGCGACTTTGCGAGTGTTTAGAACTGCATTTGATTTCATATTGTCATCAAAATCTAATTTTGTACTGTATCATTTGTGGTTTGTGAGCCAGATTTCGCTCAAGGTTTTCCTGTAGATGAGTTCAGGCGATGTGAAACCTATTGTGGAAAAAATAGACTATGCAGAATCTATTGTAGATGTTAAGAACTAGTACTGCAAAATGTCATCAAAATCTAAATTTGTACCGTATCATTTGTGGTTTCTGAGCCAGATTTCGCCCAAGGGTTTCCTGCGGATAACATCAGACGAACCTATATGTGGAGTAAGCAGGCGATGTAGAATCTGTTGTGATTGTTTAAAAACCGCCCTGTCATCAGAGACCGTGCACATGCTGTTCTAGGGGGCAGGAGACGGTCCGGTTTCTCCCCGTTTCCTGTATAGACGCTACATAAGTCGGACGAGTTTTTGCTACCGGCAGGTTTAAATCTGTGACGGTTGACTAGGGACCCGTGAAATATTGTAGCCTGAGTACCAGCAAGGAAGTTTTAAACCTCCTTGGTACCAGCCTCCGTAGAGACCGCTGGCTCAAAAAAATCGCTTGCTAACTCCGTGGTTAGCAAGCGATACGGGGGCTGGTACTCAGGCTAGAAAGATTGAGGATCGCGACGGCTTTATTAGGCATGACTGGACTCCAAGCAGATCTTTGGGGACAAAATTGTAATGGTTTTTGACTGGGCCCAAGATCTGATTACACTGGCCAACCCACGGTCATTTCAATATGTGGTCTTCAAGTCACAACATTTAACGTTACACGGAATGATAATAAAAACAGGCGCTCTAAAGAAACATATTGCTGAAAACAAGGAAGCTAGGGAGTTAAACCTCATTGGGCAAAGTGTGAAAACTGAATGTTAAAGGCAACCAAAGCAATATTAGGGCCCAAAAAATAGAAATGAAAAAATGCTGAAATCTTTACGGAAGTGACATTTACTAACATTGTTTAGCACATTTGCGTAATAACTTCATACTTTGAACATTTTAAAACCACGCAAAATCGTGCTGTACGATGATCCCCTTAGTTTCATGAGCCTACAAAAACTCCGGCCACGATTTTCAGCGAGTTCTCACATCACAGGAACGTCATATTTTTGCATGATGGACGTTGCTATACATTGTGATAATGTTCTTAAAAAAAATGAATTTCAAAATCCGATTTTCGGGCCCTAATATTGCTTGGGTTACCTTTAAGTCTTTCCCTCAAGCAACCAAGCGTCCTGTGTGCGCTCGTGCGTATCTATCTGTTGTCCAATTCGTCAAAACATGATCCATTCCACATTCCATGTCAGTTTCGTTCCGTTGTCCAGGAAAACCACCTGTCCTTTCACACCACCATTTCCCCTTTCACTTTCTTATCAAACGGATCTTCCGCCAGGCTGCCCCTGAGAAGGTCTTGTGGGATGAGGTCTTACTTTCACTCCCAGAACGTCTTGAGAAAGCCAAGGTTTCACCTTGACCCCGTTCTGAGGCACCCCTGTTATTACAGCCTGGTCACCCCTAGTTACGGGTCACGTGCGTTCAGCAACATTGTCACAGTGAGCCATCAGTCGGTTTACATACAACTATCTCGTCCAAACTCGTACCCACCATTTCGTGTGAGGCGTCTTCTGAAAATCCTATAAATCTTTTCAACGACCGCTTTTCAGATTTAAAGCGTTATCATTAACCCACTCAGTACATGTAAAGCTGCAGTTAATATGCCAGATAGCGTGACATACGTTTATAATCAGCGTGTAAAACGACTACACTAGGGTACAGACCGAGTCTGAGTCCGGTTAACATTTTGTGACCTGATTACTGATATATTGAGGCTACTTTGAAAGCGATCTTCCAGACCACACGGACACGGTAATGGTCAAGGTCATAGGTCTTCTCATAGAAGAGAAAATGAAAACACACATTTTCGAACGTAATTCATTCATAGAATTTATAATGAAATCACAGAAAGACACGGATTCAAACCGAGCCCAGGAGAGTTTGTCTACCGAAGGGTTGACCGGACGTGCAGAATTTTACCGGATCCCTAACCCCCGTAGGAAGGCCTGGTGGAGGCTAACGCACTCCTGTGTGCTTTTACTTACGTTGGGACAATCATTCATTGCTACATATCGTGCGTTTGTTTGACAGACCGACTATAGGTATAATCTCCAAGCAGATCTTCACGGTGCCAAAAATCGTATATGCTACCCAGAGAAGCTCCAGTCAGCCAGAGAAGCTCCAGTCCGCAAGACGTAACTGGACAAGGTTATAATTCGGCACGGGGAGAGGCAACCTCAGTTTGAGAAAGTACGGTGTGGACTGGAGCTTCTCTGGCTGACTGGAGCTTCTCTGGCTAGCATGTACGATTTTAGCACCGTGTAGATCTGCTTGGAGATTACTATAGGTAATTGTGTACACCTGTGGTGACAAACGGTTGACACGGGGATCAAAATATGCCCCTCCACTGTTATTTCTGGCTTTAAAATCTGCTGTCAGTTAGTCCATATCTAATCCTGTTTATAAAACGTGGGCTGAGGTAACGAGACCTTTATATACATCTCAACAAGCTCACGACGTCAACGAAATATAATAAAATACCAATATAATGTGTACGACGTCTAGCCTTTTTGTCTATTTTCCATTGACAAGATGTGGTGTTGAATTCAAGAAGGAACTTCCCGTAATTGGATTCAATGGATTCAACGACTGCAACATACAAGCTTCTACTCGACGAATAATTATAAGGAAACTGTTTGCGTTGATTCTTAAGCTGTATATGATAAGGCCTAGGGGCTTCACATGTTTTAGGGCCCTGTCACACTTGTGCGTATACTAGTATTCAAGTGCGCGTGAGTTGCGCATTAACATTTCTTTGGTTCAAGTACGATTTGCGGGGGTAAAGTTGTTTACCACTTTGACCCACCGTTGTGCAGCCAAGTGATGGAACCTAAGAAATCACTTATTCGGCTGCAAACTTAAGCTAAACCAAAAACATGTTAATACGCAACTCATGCGGACTTGTATATACACACAAGTGTGACAGGGGCTTTACACCGTGAGTTTTAGAGTCATGGTTTGTCTGTATTAATCTTGCGTGCCAGTAGAGTGAGATAAACACATCATTACCACAAATGTCTGTGTTTAGTAGAGGTCATAGGCCAAGTCACAAGTCAACGTTAGCGTGAAAAACATATAGACTAACGTATCATTAATGTCAAAGAGTTATGTCAGTCATTAACAGACACTCAAGGCCCCTTCTCACTGGACCCGCGGCACGCTGGCGGCGTCGCTGCGGCTGATTGAATTGACAAAGCACTCAACGAATTTCATCGACCAAAAACGAATATTTTAAAGCTTTTTGTGCTTTGTTGGCGTTTTGGTCATATTTGTACGTTTTGAATGATATTCCTTTTATACAGTCAAGCTTAAGGGTAACACAAATCCAGTTTAGGACGCAGCGACGCCGCCAGCGTGCCGCGGCTTCAGTGAGAGGGGGGCTTCGATCACTGACGCGTCTCTTTTGAACGATTGCGCGTGTAATGTTATAGCTAGTTCTTCCGCGCCCAAAGCGACAGTTATAATGAAAATCAAATTGATGTCATCAGCCTACGCTGCCCTGTGTATAATGTAGAGAGAGGGAGTGCTTCTGAGTCTGTTTCCGTGTTCCCAAAGGCGACAGTTATAATGAGAATTAGATTAGTTCCTTTAACCCGTACAGACCACTTCAAATCGCGGTATCGCTTTCCAAATGCTTTCGGCACAGCCTTGATCTTGTCGTGTGTGATTTAAAACAGAGCTAGATCTTCTCACAGGCAGAACAAAATTAACTAAATTTTACCTACTGTAATTCTTGATTTGTTAACTGTAACTTAATTTTAAGCAAATTTAACGGTCACTGTTAACGGTCACTGGTCAACCGCTAAAATTCAATTATCGCAAATATTTGATCACTAATATTTGAGACAGTATTATTTGTTCCCAACGTTAGAATTAAGTGCCGTGACCTACTCCATTTTCCCCCAACCGCTATATTTTCCTGCCGCTATATCTAAGTGATTTACAGTATTCCTACCTTTCGGCCTCGCCTTGATCATGTCTTGTGTGATTTAAAACAGAGCTAGATCTGCTCACAGGCAGAACAAAATTAACTAAATTTTACCTACTGTAATTCTTGATTTGTTAACTGTAACTTAATTTTAGCAAATTTAACGGTTACTGGTAACGGTCACTGGTCAACCGCTAAAATTTAATAATCGGAAATATTTGATCACTAATATTTGAGACAGTATCATTTGTTCCCAACGTTAGAATTAAGTGCCGTGACCTACTCCATTTTCCCCCAACCGCTATATTTTCCTGTCGCTATATCTAAGTGATTTACAGTATTCCTACCTTTCGGCCTAGTCTTGATTTTGTCTGGTGTGATTTAAAACAGAGCTAGATCTGCTCACAGGCAGAACAAAAGTAACTAAATTTCACCTACTGTAATTCTTGATTTGTTAACTGTAACTTAATTTTAGCAAATTTAACGGTTACTGGTAACGGTCACTGGTCAACCGCTAAAATCTAATTATCGGAAATATTTGATCACTAATATTTGAGACAGTATTATTTGTTCCCAACGTTAGAATTAAGTGCCGTGACCTACTCCGTTTTCCCCCAACAGCTATATTTTCCTGCCGCTATATATAAGTGATTTACAGTATTCCTACCTTTCGGCCTAGCCTTGATCATGTCTTGTGTGATTTAAAACAGAGCTAGATCTGCTCACAGGCAGAACAAAATTATCTAGATTCTTACCTCACCTCAAGGTCGAACAAAGACGCGTGGGACGGTTCTGAAGACAACAAGGGATCGTTCTGAAGGTTTTTGGCTACTACAAGCAAAATGAGTTTTGTGGCAAACCAATGTAAATGTGTAGAGACGATATTCTTACATATTTTTTTTAGATGGACATGTTTTGACAACTCCTGCGAAACGGCGTCACATTCAGTCGTACAAAAGTGTACATTGCTTGAATTGTGCTCGATCAAATTCGCGCATCAATGCCGGATAGACAGCGAAGCACAACGAAGACAAAAACATTGACGAAAACCTGGAGACTGATAATTATCCAAATAAACGTTTGGTTGTTTTTGACAGGAGCGTTCTAAATTTACAAGTGCAGTTAGGAATGGTATGCAGAGGAGATAAAAAAAGCTCAGTCATTTTATTAAACTCCTACACATGTACGTAATAGAGTTTCTCTGGAGCGTCTTACATTTATCGTCTTCTACTAATGACCTCTCACCGACGCGGTTATACAGATTGTAGTAAACAAAAACGACCTTATAAACCCCAAGGTCACATGGGTCGCGACACCTTAAAAAAAAGAACCCCAGGTGGTCCGTCTTAGACGATGTTTTCTCGAAGGAGACGTGTGTCTTAAACATCGAGATTTACGATTTTCCAAGGACCCCTGCTGATAGGCACTCCGCGATAACATTGACCTTTGCCCTCTTGCCACTAATTTGTCCCGAGTTGTGGCTACACTGAAACTTCAGTATTGCGTGGTCAAGTCTTGAAGACATCAACACGGGCGTCTCCCTGACGCCAGAGTGTCCTAGAAGGAGCTAACCGTCCACTTAGAGAAATAGTAACCTGTCAAAAGGCACTGAACTAGAGATCAGGCACGGGCAAGGGTTGGAAAACAACAAATATAGACTAGATATGCCAAATAGCAGTTACTCAAGCAACTGGATGGGATTTTGGAAACAGTCAGACGTTTCAAGTAGCATCCACTACTTTTTGTCAGTGACACTGGGCAAGATTTGTCGTTCAGCAGGTTCAGGGTTCATGATTCCGGTGTAACAGTACAGTACACTCCTGACCAGGTATATCCCGGGTACGTGGGTGTGCAGTCTGTTCAACGAACCGGGTAGACCGACTGTAACACTGGTGGGTCAGTGTCTGTGACAGAGGCATCTGTATGAAGGGTACATACTTTGCTTCATTTATACCCTTCCCGCCATGTAGGATGCTGCTGTTGTTTCCTAATCTCCAAGCAGATCTCCACGTGCTAAAATCGTACTAGCTAGCCAGGGAAGCTCCAGTCAGCCAGGGAAGTTGTCATAAAAACTCCTTCTGCCAGTTGGATACGGTCTTTGCAACCGTTGGGTCTGCTTGAAGACTAGTTGTTTCCCCCCCTTAGCCCCCAAACACTAGGCTCTACCAGGCTCCACAGGTCGCTGGAAAAAATCTTAGAAATTAGCCACATAGACGGATAACATGCCAGAGAAGTTACAGTTTGCGCCCCCGTAGATAGATATTGGACCCTCTGTTCGAAGCCTTAGCATACTATTCACTCTATTTGGTCAATTTTTACTATTTTTTTCAGCCATCCGCGGGGCCTGGTAGAGGCTACTGTTTTCCCCTGTAGCCCTCCAACACGTGCTGTGCTCAACCCGTCATGATAACAGTTACCCTTCCAGATCCACTCTCTCTCCACCCCGGGGTTATCAGAGGCTATCTTGCAGCTGTATGTTCTCTAGGGCTGCATCAACAGTCCTGCAGTCGATAACAACTCGCAAAACTACGTCTGCGGCTTTTCTTTTTACGTTAGAAAAATACTCGACTTCTCAGATAAAAGCGTTTTATCAGTTACATGTTTGTCTGGATATAAAACTGGCACGTACACTTTTCATGTCCACGATAGTTGTTCTTGTTGTTCCTTTGATAACAGTGTTTTTTCCCAGGCCGTATGTCTGCATGATTTCAAGTTGATAGCTAAGCAAATTCTCCAAGCAGAGGTTTCGGTCGGGGGCAATAGTGGCCGCGATTTAACTGTATCATGGGTACATACTATACTTCATTTCTACCATTCCTCTCACCGTGATCGGATACTACTGGTCCCTGTAAAATGACGATAAAATCGCGGCCATTACTAGGCCCCTGACCGACATTATTCATGATGAAACACTTAAACCCTTTCATCTCAACCTCAGCACTCTGTACCCTGTATAATGCCATCTTCCTACCACACATCACATACGCTTGCACAGCATGGGAAGCTGCCCCCGACCAGGATCTACAGAAAATTCAAAGTATGCAGAATCGGGCTGGAAAACTGATACTAAAGGCCCCACACAGAACACCATCAACCGAAGTGCTCTCTCGGCTGAGCTGGAAAGACATTAAAGAAACACTCCAATACTACAATGCCGTACAAACCTACAAAGCCCTAAACAACAAACTGCCACCCTACATGCGCCAGATGTTTGTGTACTGTAGAGACCAGAGTTTAGCATTGTACTATGATTACTACCAACACAGATGAGCTTCCATTATACATTGCTATCTGTCCTCCTAATAGCAGCTTGAGATCAACATCCACTTCTATGTACACTGTGATAGGAACCTGTCCAGTGTACAGGAAAAGTCGCCCTTATCTTTTCTCCAGGCTTGTTCAGAGATGTGAGTAGAGATTGACTGCCCAAGGACAAGGTCACACATTATCCAGTTTCCTGTGGCCTATGGTAGTACAGTAAGCTACTAATGTAGTTATCACAGCGGGGGTCCGACCTAGCGTGCAAAGATTAAGTACATAAACTGAGACAGTTTGAGTGCCAATTTACGTTTCAGAGGCAGACAAGAAGGTGCAAGGGCAAGGTACTCATCATATCATAAAAGATTATATTGACTATATTGACTATATAATTCTGATATGAAACTTTTTGCAGATGAGATAAAGGTATTGTCATACGACATCTGAAAAGTAAGCAAAATAAAAAGCCTTTGATATACTTAAAACAAAAAATATCCTCTTTTCCTTGTTTATATCATTTAGACAAGTGATCAATTATAACTGAACAAAATCTTGTTAACTTGTTGGGCTTCCTGCCCATACAGTTTGTGTCAGGCCAGTTCTTTCAAAATTGAGTTGGACAGTTGTTTACCAGCTGTCCTACCAGTGGTGTCATCGTGGGCATGACCTCGGCCTTGTTTCCAGACAAAGCTGTCATACCCAACCCCCCAAAAACAATGGTTGTTTTCAGAATTGTGATGTCACAGTTACTTTATGTCATTTCGTGATATACTCTGTTTTCTTTAGTCAGTTTCCTGAAGGAACAAGGAGGTTATAACCTCATTGGTCAGAATAAGAGATCTGTTACTGATCTAATCTCCAAGCAGATCTCCACGGTGCTAAAATCGTACAAGCTAGCCAGAGAAGCTCCAGTCAGCCAGAGAAGTTGTCAGGCGCCGTCGGGTTGCAATAAAAACTCCATCTGCCAGTTGGATCCGATACGGTCTTTGCAACCGTTGGGTCTGCTTGGAGACTATTTCTGATCCACAGATACAGACAGATCAGTTGCAGATAATGGAGGAGTCTCTTCTTCAAAAGATGACTTTGTTGTCCCAGATGAGTACCATCTCTGTTGGTCCTTATCCACCTCTCTCAGCTCTGAATCTTGAACTTGGTTGTCTTTGTCCGATTTTTTCCTACACAAAAACAAGGAAAACAATACTGTAAATTTTTCTACTCTTGCAGGGACTTTATTCCATGGTAGGGCCACACCAATTTCATTTGTTGATTCTCGGATTTTTTTAGAAAAAAATTGGAGCAACAGGGTGAAAAAAAAAATTGACAAATGACCTGGGGTGATGATAAGGGTTTACATAACAGAGAATAAGAGGATTATTCAAGTTTCAGCTTTGTGTGGCTCGTTTTAGTGCAATGCACCCCTTTCTTTGATCTAGTACCATAATTTCAGTAACAAAATTACCTTTTGCCATGTACTATATGGATTGATATTGAGAAATAGTTTTAATAAATGAAAAATTATAACTTATGATCAATATGACCACACTTTTTAGGTATGTGCAGGCCTTTATAATCTATTCTGCAACAACAACAAAAATGGTGTGGCCTAGAGAAGGGTTTTTTTTAGTTGGTGTTTCAATTTTGCAGTTGAAACAATTCTGTAGTATAGTAGCAAATGGGAAGAGCTTTTTTGGAAACACATAGGTTATGTAACAATTAATATAGACTGTACAAATGACTTCTATGTCAACACAGATTAACTATGCAAAGTCAATTAAAGACTTAATCATATTTAAAGTTATGTTTCAAAGAACATGCAAACATGTTTATGTCTTTGTAATCCAAAATTGATAATAAAATCCATTTGAAAAAAACTTGCCTGTTTTCTAACTGTTTCTGGATGTCCTTCCGCCCTTGTTCTGTGATAGGATATCTCCATATCAACAGCACGGCAAACAGAGAACAAACTGCTGGGAAAACTGAGACCAGAATCCCCAGGGAGGTACCAACAGATGCAGGCTGAACACAGTCTCCAGTTTTGTAGCCTCCGATTCTAATGAAAAGAGAAGGAAAGTTAAAAAGAGGCATTGACATCAGACAACTAACAATATTCAGCAATAATAGAAAGTTTATTGCAAATTCCTGTCCGTAGGCTAATTGCAAGTACATGTACATGTAACACAGAGTGGACGGACAGATAATGATGAACAAAATAACATATGACTTCTCTAGTCTTAACTGCTGACACTAAGTTCTAGCTTATTGGGTTCGGCTTCTTTTTGTGAGACAGTGGAAGACGAATGATCCCACTTTTTCTGTAATGTGTGGGTTTTGTGATATTAAGAGGAGAGTAGTTTTCTTTTCATCTGAAAACGTGGAAAAATTAGGATGGAAAATGGTGGCCTCTTTAATGAATGAAATATATATACTAAGTATATATATTTCATTACACAAAGGCTTGAAATACAGTCAAAACTGCCCAAAATGACCACTCAGGGGACCGATCAAATCTGGTCTATATATAGACAGGTGGTCACTATAGACAAGATTTAATGCTTGTGTCAGTTAGTTAAGTTAAAATCCTCCCACACCATGAGGTGTATAGGGCGGTGCCCTTCTCCGTTTCATAGCCCTGGGCCACACTGTGGTGCAATCACTGCAGCAGGGGGCTAGTCTACTGGCAGTGGAGTGTGTCAGTGGGAAAGATTATCTAAAAAGTGGCCACATTGTTGTGGTGGTGACTTTACTCATGATTTGCTAAGGTCTATCTATCAGCATGAGTCTATCATCAGCTTGATATCTGAGTTTCTGTGATATCTGAGTCATATCAACACTGCCAAAAATCTTTTTTCTTTTTTTTCTTCTTATTTTTCTTGTTTTCTTATGTTGAGAAATATTTTCTTATATTTCAAGAAACCTTTTGCGAAAGTCTTTGTATGTCAATTCTTACACAAAGAAATTTAATCTTCTTTTTCTGAAGTTAAGAAAATATTTCTAGTATGATGTTCTCCAATAAGAATTTTATAGAAAGTCTTACTATAAGATTTGTTGTTTGTTTGGTCAAATGTGGTATTCTTACAGATTCTTTCTTTAAGATTTTTTTTCTTGGAAAATTGATTCTACTAGAATAATTTTCTTGAACTTTCTTGGTTTAAGAAAAAATTCTTAGATGCAATTCTTGTTTGTGCTTAAAACACTGGGATTCTTGTTTGTGCTTAAAACAGAAATTCTTGTATACAGAATAATATCCTTGCTGACAGAAAAAATTCTTTGTACAAGGAAAAACAAGAAAAATAAGAAAAACGATTTTTGGTAGTGAAGAAGCTACAGTTCTTACTCCAGAGCAATAGTGGTCAGCCCCAGGCCCAGGGTTGTTGTGAAACTGTTCATGGACAAGGCCACACTGAAGAACACTGTGTCAAGTCGTCTGTCAGCTTGCAGGCTGTAGGCATCTACTATGTCATTAAGCATCGCCCTGGAAGACAGAATACAGCGATGACAAACTCAGCCTTAACTACAGGAATAAAGCACATATGCTAATTATTTTGGTAGCTAATATATTCAAATTTAGACTTTCATTGTGAAAAAGGAGTAAACCAACTCATCACACAAACATTCATAATCTTTGGCCTTCTTCGGGTCAGCTTACCCGAAGAAGGCTAAAGAATCAGCTTCAAGTTTGCATGGTGATCAAAAGGTTTGATTCTAACATATGTGCAAAAAGATTTGACAATCACAGTGCCAAATTCACTTGGGACTTTAAAAAAAAAGAGATTTGTGGTAGCTTTTTACCAAGTTAGTACGTCGTTTTAGGGCATTATAAGAATTGATTGCATGTAGGACACACTGCTTCAAATATCATAACACCTTGGAAACAGTCATAAAAAATGCCACAGGATTCTTTCTGTATGGCTCTGCTGTTTTTAATTATTTTTATTTTTTCATTTAGACTTACCACATTTGCGGAAGGATTGACATAACAGGTGACTATCACCTTTTCAAGATTTCAACCCAGACCAGACTGTAAGGTTTGGACCATCGCACACCAGGGCATGCCCCTACTCTTTTTCGAAAGGTGTGGTTCTTTAACATGCGCGGGGTGTGGCTCTCCCCAAACACGGGACCTCCATTCAACGTCCTATCCGAAGCTAGGTACTCATTTACACCTGAGTGAAGTGAGGAAATTTGTGTTAAGTGCCTTTTCCAAGGGCACAATGGCTGGGCGCATGTCCAGACATGTCTGGGGGTATGCTAGATTTGAACTCGGGTTTCCTTGTTTGACGGCCGAATGTTCTATCCATTACGCCACACGACACCACTTATTGAACATGGTTTTTCTGTAATTCGTTAGTCAATGGGACATCACAATTCAGGGATGACAGATGTTCTGTAGGTCAAGGCAACCGTTTCCTACCATGGTATAAAGAATCCTGCAGATCCTGAGAAGCCCAGAAGGATGCAGACCACGATCAGAACTGCCAAACTTCTCTCTGGAATAAACTGAAGTCCAAGGGCAGGAGGTATGATAGCCTAATAAAGGAGAGAAACCAGGTTAGCATGATTCAATTATAGCATACTGAACTTGCCGATATTCAAGAAGGAAAACATATTTTATTGTAGACTGTCCTTTGTATGGTAGCGATAGAATTATTCTTTTCAATTTTGTGCTAAGTAAATTCCCCTACTTCAGATACCTCAGAATAGTAAAGAGAAATTTACATTTCTTACAGCCTGCAATAAACCAACTCTAACTAATAATACAGCCTCCTACATTTATACAATTACCAAGAAACGAGAGGAAGTTGAAAGTACTAGAGTATGCTGAATGTTTATATACTCATCAATATGTAACGTTATATAGTTGTTAACATGTGACCTGTGCTTAGCGTAGTGGGGCAAACATGTACAATAAAAGGTCTTAAAAGAAATACATTTACACATTTTACAGTACATTGAAATAGGAAAATGATTTTTGCCATCTAGCAAAGTCAGAAAGATGTAGACTGGCAGGCTGTATTGTATACAATGAACTGCATAGAGTTACCGTACCAGCTGATAGCACATGAATGAAGTCCTTTTGCCCAACTTGGCCACCACTTTGCCCATGAGAACCAAGGAGACAGCGGCAGACAACTTCAGATAGATAAAATACAGTCATTATTCTTCACAACGTTTCTTGAGACATCACCACCAATTTCAAGAATATTGATTTGAAAATAGCTTTAATACATGTTGATGCAAGTTACTGCAAATACAATTTATGCACCATTCCTTTGAGGTGAATCAAAACAGACTGGCTTTAATTGCCATATAGCAACAGTTACTGCAAATATGACTCAACAAGATTATCTTACCACAAATGCTAGCATTGCATTCTGGACCTGTCCTGCAAGGTCTAACTTATACTGTATAAAAAGTACTGACGTCCCCAGTAATATCTGAAAACAGGTGGAGAACACAAGTTATGAATTAGCATGAAAGGGCATCTGCCTCAACAAATTTGCCTATGCAGAGCCTAGCCTGCAGCCTATCCAATCAGAGAATTGGCTTTATCTCAAGAAAACATGCAGGCAAGTCTCTGATTGGCTGACAGCTGGTTAGAGGCCATGCCAACAAAGTAATAACCTCAGCCTGTATAGTAGTGCTGCGTACCTAAACGTAACATCAGGTACAGGTACAGGTACAGAAATTTAGGTACAGGTCCAGACCTGTACCTGTACCTGAACGGTTCGAAAAATTAATAATTGTGTTTTTCTGAACTTCTTTAATGATGACAGAAACATAAATAAACTGTTTTCAACTTGTCAGTATCTTTATTCAAAGAACATAACTAGGTTTCCTACCGCCAAACTCCCTTGGCCTTGCTATCAAAACTCCTGGCCTGCCTGAATGATCTGTTGCATATTTGTTACGCTGTTCCAAGGTGTCACTTTGGTCATGTTTGGTGTTGCATGAGGTCAGGAGATCAGCCACAAAATAAGCACATACTTGGTGTAAATTTATATTGGTACAGTACCTGTACTTCATGATCCGGTATTTTGGACCTGTACCTAATCAATTTTTACAATACAGTACACAGCACTACTGTATAGGCCGTGGGCGAGGCTCTGCATAGGAATCAGGAAGGTATCAACATTGTTGAAAGCTATACATGACTCCAAAAAGATCTGGGAAAATCAACAACTTTTTTTAAGGATTAGTATAAGGCTAACTCACAGCAAGGGTCAGTGCAACATTGAGAAATATGAGCAACAGGAAGACGTTTGGTCGAAACGTCAGAACTGCTTTAATCGTCTCCATGAATGATTGATAATGCTGTTGTTGGGACGTCGTTGAAATAGCTGCAACATTCAATTGAAAATATTGGGTCAGATGAACATGAAAAACTCTTCCAAGACAACTGTCAATAACTACAGCGACAAATAAAGGCAACATTTGAAATCATATGAAACCTTTCTCTTATCATAAACATAACCTATACAGTATCTATACGGATTAGCTTAAATCACGACTCTGATGATGTTAAAACAAATTTCTCTAATAATTTCATTTTGCAGTACACAGGGTAGTTAGTTTTACCATTCTTGTTCTAAGGCTTTTAGCAGATGACTGGGAAATAAACTAGTGGTATGACTGTGCATTTCTATTTAGTAAATAAATGATGTGAATGTTGATGAAGGTTAGACATCCAGGTAATAAGATATGGCAAAAATAGTTACTCAAGCAACTGGATTTTCAAAATCTTACCCAGCTGCTTGAGTAACTATTTTGGGCAAATGATGTGAATGATTGTGACAAACATTATACAATCTAAGCATCTCAAAGCACACCTTTTCTTTCGGTTGTTCCAATGAGAACCCCCAAGATGCAAACAAATGTCAAGCTAGCGATGATTCCTGACGATAACAGGTAGCCAGTTTTCTATAGAAGCACATCAGAAGAAAGCATTAAACAGGAGTAATAAAAAACAATGATTTAATATATGACATTTAAGTTCATGACAATTATTGACATCTGTCACAGTTGTGTACTCCTATACCAACATATGAAAAGTAATTAAGCTACAAATTGTTCTAATCATGTATTAAACTGATGTCTAAATAATGTCTGAAATACTTAAGTTTCTTGCCTCATAAAATGCTCTGGATGCCTTTGAGCATCCAGAGCATTTTATGAGGCAAGAAACTTAAGTAAAAAACCTCCAATTTCTAGTCATTCCTACACAGAGTAACTTTCAATAACACTAAACCATTACATATCGACACTAAAGGAGCAAAGATACGATGTCGTTGTGTGGTGAGAACTGATAGAAAACTGAGACTGATCCTGACTGTCCATCATAATTAGCGGTTCGACCAATGAGAGAGTGACTGCATGTCAGTCAAATATTTGCATTGTCATGTTTTAATTTTGCACTTCTACGTTTTGACGGGGTGAGCGGGGCTATGGTATCGGTCTATTTACACTAGGCAGGGCGCGTGAAACTAAAAGATCACCATGTAGCTTATTTTTGTGCCACTTTTGAGGACTTTTGAAATCTGCACGCAAATGTGGCAAACAGTGGCATTAGATATCAATTTCATAAAGATTACAGCAACTAGAATATTTCCAGTTTTCAAGCCTCATAAGATGCTCTGGGTGCCTTTAAGGACATTCTATCAAAACAAATGGGGGGATTTATTTATTTGCATACAACTGAAGGCTCTGTAGAGATGAATAAATCTTTTATCATAACAGTGCATGTGTGTAAAATGTGTGTGTACACATGGCTATACTCACCACTTCTGCCAAATAGGTGTTGTCCACAGTGCCATTGGTGCTATTGGTACTGACACTACTGTTACTACATGGGTCAAACTTGGCCTGTTGATACGAGGCAACAATCTGTCCATGTATCGTTATTCCTGCGACTATTCCCAGCAGCACAAAAAGACCCCCTGCATAAACACAATGTTCACGTCAAAGTTAAGACCAACAATACAAAACCTTTGATCGAGACGCTAAAGAAAATACTGTAACTAAAATTAATGCAGCTAGCTAACCCTAATATCTTCTGTACAATGTACAATGTTATAAATTTTCAAACCATACTACAATTGACTTTTCTATTGTCACTTTCATCTAGAAATACTTATGATCAAGAATATATTAACTATTGAAATTCGTACACAAACAGCTGTTTGAATAGAATTGTGAAGATCAGCAGTGGGTTAGTTTGGTGTTTGTTACATTGTCGAATGCTATTAACAGTGTCATTTATACCGTAATGATTTTGACAAGCAGTCCAGTATCTGTAAGATAAGAATCAGTGCTCACCCACTAGAGATAGAAAGAGGATGTTATAAAAAGCTGACAATCCAGGAGAGACTGTGTAAATATTGTACAATGGATGCAGTGGAAGATGAAATACATTTCGTTCGTAACTGCCCTCATTATGAGGATGAAAGATTTTGAAACAACTTTTGAAACAACCAAAACAATATTCCCGAGCTTTCACCATCTACAGAAGACCTCCAAAAAACTACATTTCTACTAAAATCACAAAACCCACTAATCATTAAAAACGTGGGACTTTTCATCAGCCACTGTCTTCAAAAAAGAAGTCAAACCCCCCAGTAATGTTGTAAGTAGAAATTTTAGTAAGATGCATAGAATAGACACTCGTTACCATTGTTACCCTTTCTACTATTTGTACCCTTGCAATTAGCCTACGAGCATGAATTTGCAAATAAAACTACATACAGAATGCCAATACTTACTGTAAACAGTCGCAGAGTCCCTGTCTTGGCTGTCATGACTCAGGAACACAACAAGGGCACGGGATGAGATGGACAAGGCCTGTCAATGCAAGAAATTATTATCTAAGGCATGAAATTATCTTCAACAGTAAACTTCAGACCAATAGCTTCTGCAATTATCCACAACTTTTTAGTAGGTGTGTTACATGCTGTTGTTATTGACAGCTGTATTAAACCAGGGTGCATTATTATGTGACGGTTTTATGCTATGTTCTGAAGTGAACACAGTTATGAGTCATTAAAGGCAACCCAAGCAGTTTTAGGGTCCGAAAAATCGAATTTTGAAATTTAATTTATTTAGTCATTTCTATACATAATCAGTTCAAACAACACTATCACAATGTATAGCAACGTCCATGATGCAAAAATACGACGTTGTTGTGATGTGAAAATAGTGGCCGGAGTTTTAGTAGGCTCGTGAAACTAAGGGGATCATCGTACAGCACGGTTTTTGCGCGGTTTTAAAATCCTAAAAGTGTGAAGTTATTACGCAAATGTGCTAAACAATGTTAGTAAATGTCACAACCATTAAGATTTCAGCATGAAATTTCCATTTTTTTTGGCCCTAATATTGCTTTGGTTGCCTTTAAGGAGTACATGTACGTACCAAGTTATTAAGGAGAACGTACCGTTTTTACAAACATCAGAAAGACGTACAGTAGGATGTACCACGTCAGCTTACCCTCCAGTCCCACATCCGGCACGTACCAGACTAAGATGTAGATGGGAATGAGGAGAAGTCCAGAACCCAGAATCCTGAGGATTTTACAAAGTTCATTAGTATATGCTGTACTCTATGATGTCTTAAGATTGATTTGCTGGATGGTGCTTTATGTACAGTTATATTATTTTGACTAATAAAAAAAAGTTCATTAGACAGTAAAGTTGTATTGAGCCTTTTGATTGGTAAGTACCCTGTCATACTGTAGTATTAAGAATAGACGAGTATTATTGTTTTGATGGCGTTGTCACTGTTGCTATAGATTTTATTGTGTACAACTGACAAGCAATTAAGCTCATTCAATACCATAGCGTGGTTTCTATGGAATCTTTTTTAATGTCAGATTGGTCAAGGTCGTAAGCTTCACAATGCTTTGAATTAAACAAACCATATTGATATGGAATAAGGTTTAAGATTACCATGGTTTTATCTTTCCCCATCGTGTGTCTGTCCTGTCAATCAGAGGACCGATGATGAAATTGCAGGCGGCGTCTATCGTTCTACCACCGAATACCACCGATGTCCCAAACAAAGGTGGCAACTGAAGCAATAGTGCAACGTTAACAAATAAAGTAAATAAATAACTAATTTACGTTTTCCACAAATCAAAGACATGATGTCCTTGCAAATATCATTCTAATGAACAACAAATGTAAAAGATAAAGCTTAGCCTTGACCGGAAAACGGACATGAATCGCCTCTGGTTATTGACAACATCACACCGGAAATGAGAACACCCTAAGGCTTGTTGTTCGCCTCGTATGAATTACGTACGCGTATGAAGCCTGCGTATGAAAGACAAAGTTGCTACTTGCCTGAGCGACTTTAACCAGAAAGATGTTGGTGTAAGCCCCTAGGACGGTCCAGAATATGTCTACTGCCATCCCACCCAGGCCATAACATAGCTTGGACACCACAGACAGAGGTTTTCTCTCTTCATCATGTTCTTGTTGTTCTTCTTCGGACACTGGTGGTGTCTCCTCTTCCGACATCGACAAATCGCCTCCTTTGCGGTAAACTATCGAAGCTTTCTTGACTATTTACAATTCTTAAGCAAAACGGCCAAACGGCGTTACACCTGGCTGCATCTGTGGGACACCAAATCGTTAGACGAACACAGATTTTGTGGAAAAGTTACGCTCTTCCGTCGATGTCTGCCATCTTGAATTTCACAACTTGAAGGTCATTACCCTACAGGTCGTTCACCCCAACCCCGCCCCAAATTGAGTGACAAGGACGGTTAGTCACCCATTCATTCTGATTAGGAAATTATCATAAGTTATATATATAACAGGATTCTCCTCCGAACTTCATATCTAAAACCTGATATAACAAAACGTCGCAGATTTACATGTAACATTATGTTAGCCTTTATTATTTAGAATTTTTTATTCAGATTTATTTTGTATTCCCGTTTAGGAACCTTTAGAATTTAGATTGGCCATAGGAAACTTGCTGTACCTTTTTAAAGCTTTAAAATGTTACGTTATTGACATTGTCTTACACTACAATTTTGTCAGTTTTTCTTGGTGCAACGTTAAATACATATGTAGTCAAATACATAGAAAGAAAGACTGGCAAAATAGAAAGTCCGACAAAAATCAGAGGTCCAAAAACAATCCGGAGCCTCACGTTAACCTCTGCTTGGAGCGCCTGACATTCATGTTGTCCTCCTTTTCTCCACGGAAGCCCGTCTCACAATCCATCTCCAACGCTTTTAAAGTTTTATATATGCTCCTCTTATCTCTGTAAATGAAATCTCAATGGGGCGGCAAATGGGGGAAACGTTAAACGTGCCGCGCCCTGGATTTATGAAGACTGACTTTATCAACTTCAGCTGGGTGACCTACTGTATAAACTGGCCAAGATTTATCTCGCGTCCCAAAAAGGAGAAACTGAAAGGAACCAAAAAGGTGCACGTGACAACGAGAAGCTGGAAAAAATAGAAGGAAGAAGTACAGGTAGAAAGAATGAAATAAGAGAGACGAATTATAAATATAAACTATATTACTACATGTGTAGCTTCTCACAGCGCGAGTTCCGAGTAAAATGCCCCATGAATCGGATCGTTCAGTCTGAAACAGGGCGGCAAACTGACGAAAGGTCTCGGTCCTGGTGATGATATGTGACATGACTGGGGTAATCGAACCAAGCAGGATGACCTGAAGGTCATGGGGGCAACTATTGGGTCATACAAGGTCAACGGCGGCCCATCTGGACTTCACTTATATTGTCTTGTACGTGGAAGGACAAGAAAGAAGCACAGAAAAATAAATTTAAGGAGAGAAAAAGAAGGAAAATGGAGGGGAAGATAAGGAGCGTAGATGCTAAAGTCTAAGTCTAGAAATTTTGTGGCTTCGAGCACTTGATCGCCAAGGAAGAATAGTCTCCACCGGGCTTTCCTAGGCTAGGGGAGAACGGAGAGTAGAATTCGGTGAAATTATGGTAACCATTAGGTGAAACTGGGAAATTTCCCCCTCCAATGAAACCCTGTGGTAGCCTCCTTGGGTAGTCAAACTACCCTAGCAAATATTCTTCCGAAGTTAGTCTGGTAGAGATAAAAGAAGGAAAAATTCGTCGGATAACTTTCTCCATGGCCGTCTTAACGTATATGTTTCTTGTCTTGGTTGGAATATCTTTAGATCTCTCTGTGAGGTCTTTCTCCTCAGACGTGAGCTGAACCGTAATAGATTGACTCCTGCAGCAGATATTTCCCTGTGGAATACTACACCAGTAGTGGAAAAACTAACTAGGTGCACAAATGTGACAACTTGACAGTTATTAGCTAGCGCGGAGTCCGCTTTGACAAGTATTGCCTTCCACAAACCAATTTATCTACGGCAACAAGGACAGATAAAGTTTACAAGGTCAGCAAACATTGTGGTCTACGGCATTCATATCACAATATACATTTGTGATGCTTAATCTTTCAATTTCAAGTGTACCGCTGTTCGTGTCCCACACACATGCATGAAAACCCGGGTCATTTCAGCGGCCCTTGCATATAGATGGGGACTTTGGGGAGTGTACTCGGGATACCTAGTCTTCTTGAGAAGTCAACGATGTAATAGACAGCATATATGTAGCAAGCATCTATATTACCTTGGGTAAAACGTCTTTGAGGTGCAGTAGCGTCATATCCAAGCAGATGTTCGAGTAGAAAAAAATAATGTTTTGTTGATAACGTTTTCATATCAAAAAACGTTAAAACCATTGAATGTAATAATTTTCTGTATCTGTGATCCAAGGAGGTAAAGGAGGCGTGCAGAAAAAAAACAGACTCTTTTCGTTAAAGAAGACTTCCAACACTGCTGTGTTCAATTCTAGGCCTTCCTGCCCAGTTTGTTTTATTGTACCCAGTCACATGTCATGTCTGGCATACAGAGAAAAGGCTTCACTCCTATTATATAAATAGAAAATCATTTCTTTCATTTCAAGGAAACTGGTAATAACCATAGTAAATGCAATGTGCATCATCTCTTAGAGGTGGACATGTCCGTTATCAGGTAGGTATAGAAACAGCACAGTTTAAAGGTTTAACAGTGCTCTCTAGCGGTTGGTTACAAAACTGTACATGGGCAACAATACCCCCTAGCGGATAAAATATGCACTGCGTCTACCAAGCATACCCAGCAGTTTTCTTCAGTCTACAAGCCTGCAACAAACCATGCATCATCTCTGCTAATCATTAACATACAAAAATATGGATAAAACTTTCTGGTTAGTAATACATCAAAACTTGAACAAAAAAATAATATAAGAGATCTAGATTAAGGTCATTTGCCATGACAACAATATGGTAAAAGTTACTTCAGAATTAGTTATATTACTTTGCACTTTATGTGAAACAAATCTTAAAGGATTTAAATACATTTGACTCTTGAAGTAAGATTATCGATGTAGCATATCAACTAATGTACAAAGATCTTTAACATTGTCTTGCAAGTTTACAACATTTAATACCTTGTCAAGTGTTAAACCCAACTGTTTCAAACAGAGGAATGTCAAAAAGTGAAGGGATAGGTAGAAATTAAGACAAAACGTGTTTTCAAAACACTTCTGGGGTGAAGGAATGATAGGAATTATCCTTAATTTCACAAGTATTGGGTGAACTACCTCTTTCCAGTTACGGCGGCCATTTTGAATTTTCCGGGGTCAGCTGGGGGTCATGCACCAAAGTGAGGCTCGGGTTGTGTCAGCCTATGTATGTCTGCTCGAACTTTGTTTCCTCTTTGACACCTCTCCATAAGAGCCAAACTACATTGGCACTCAAAAATCATAACTGCATAGATCACCGGTGTTTGCTAAGTTTCTATTTTCACTATGTCTTATTCCTGAGTATTGTGATTTGGTACATTGGTATTCTGAAAGTGGAATGTGTATGTACAGCACATAGAAAACAATTTAAGTCCTAAAGGGCACAGCCTGTCAAAGTAACTACAAACAGTAAGTTTTGACTCTAGTGCTTGAGGAGATTTGTGATTTTCAAGAAAACAGTGCATGCAGGTGTTAGATGCTACTGTGTTCTGTTTTGAGTGGAGTGCTATATTGAAGGTGAGACAACGTGAACGGAAAGCTTGATAAATCAAGTAAAACTAAAAGTGCCACACTCAGAATACATGCAGAGCAGAGCAAGACACTCATAGAGTTTTTGTTTGTTGTGTCAGCCATAGACGAAATACGAGCTTTGCTTGTAGACAGATTTGTTTGTAGGATGATCCAAATGTGTGTGATCATACAAATAGCTCAATGAAACCTGTACACAAGAACAACCCACAAAGCAATACATTCAGTTTGTATCTACAACCATTTACACTTTCTATCTACATGTACTTTACCTTAGCTACAAAATTCTGAGAAGTATTTACTTCCTCATAGAGATCGGTTGGTACACAAAGCATCGCACCTTCTCAAAATACTGCTAAACAAGAACCCACTGGCAAAAACAGCAGTCCACAGCACTATAAAGCTGTTTCCTTCAAGCCATTGAAGTTAGGTAC
Source organism: Branchiostoma lanceolatum (assembly GCF_035083965.1). NCBI lineage: Eukaryota > Metazoa > Chordata > Leptocardii > Amphioxiformes > Branchiostomatidae > Branchiostoma > Branchiostoma lanceolatum. Next base: position 16,886,149 of record NC_089727.1, read on the forward strand.
CCTACCCCCTCTGGCACTCTTGATGGGCTGTAGGTTCCTCTGTGTTTGGGAAGGGTGGTGAGGAGGGGGTACGTCCGTAGAGCTAACTCTCAGCTCAGGGTTTATGACATTGTCTACATGTGCGGGTGAGCTCGGCCGAGCAGGCCAGTTGGGGGCCTTGATACCCCCCGGGGTGGGGTGTCCCCTGTTGCCTGCCTCCTGCCTGTCAGATTCGGACTTGGAGTGTTGGTGTGAGGAGTTGTGTGACATGAAGTTGCCACCGTCCGTTCCGAAGGAGTTATTCCGGTTGAGAATGGGGAGTTGGCGCTGGGGCAGCGGGTGGAGACGCGAGTCCGTGTTCCGCGAGTACCCAGCCCCCGCCGCGAGCATCTTTTCTGCGGGTGTCTGGGCCAGCTTGCGGAAGGGTTTGGGTTGTCTGTGCTCTCGATGCTGCATGGGGGACAGAAAAAACAGGCACATGAAACAGTTGTCAGAGAGACTACATGTAAAACACACTATGTGCCCCATATGTTGTTTTTTTGGTCATTTTTCGTTCGCCTTTATTTCCAATCCCACAGTGCATACTTATTTTTTCTCTTACTACTACAGTACTAGTATTAAGAAATGAAAGACCTGCAGATGATAATGCACTGAAATCTGAAGCAATAAATCTTGACAAAGCCAACGAATAAGATTATTTCCTGTACAACTTTACGTCAAAACTTGAAGGAAACAAGTTGCATGTAAATGTACCGGTGTGTCCAATCTCTCCCAGTCTCTAGGCTTGGGTGTCCCTCCCCCATAGATGGCTCTCTGTATGGCTATTCTGTCTGTGTCTCCACCAGGAAGCTGAAAAAAGCAACAACAACACAGGGCTTGTTTATTTCTTCATTTGGTATTCCTCTGTCAATAATGGAAGGAAATCAAGTTATCTAATTACAACTGGTTACATTCAAATAATGGGATATTTGGAGTTTCTTTTTACACAATCAGGAATCTCACCTGCTGATATTTCGGTGTCTGTCAGACACCTTCTTCAGAGCTTCTGACTCGAGTACTGCTTCTTGCCGCTATAAGTAGCCAATGTAGGTGGCGCTTTTGCCGCGAGAACGCAATCCCAAATGTGACTGAGCTTGTATCCCCCCTCGTCTCGGTTCATCACACACAAAAGCGCCACCTACATCAGCTATTTATAGCGGCGAGAAGCAGTACTCCAGTCAGAAGCTCTGAAGAAGGTGTCTGACAGACGCCGAAACGTCAGCAGGTGAGATTACCTGGTTGTGTCAAAAGAAACTCCAAATATCCTATGTTCTACCTACCTGATGAAATTATTTTCGGATTCAAATATTGAATTATAAGATGTGAACCACACATGCAGGCATGCATGGATATACACACACACACACACACAAACACAGGCACACACAAACAAACAAAGACTACATACAGTGGAAGCTTTCTTCTTTTTCTTCTTCCTCATGAAGTTTTGCTGGTAGGTTCCCGCAGGTTTCCAGGCAGGTTCAGGATCAGGCTCTGCATCTTTCCTACAAGAGGATAGGAGGCTGTTTTAATAAATTGATATGCTAAACTCATGCAACGTTTGCACAAGGTTGTACAAGTAAAGAAAAACAGTGCTACAGTTGTAACTTATCAAGTCCAATCAACTGTAGGTCAAATGCCTGAGAAATCTTTTTGACAAATTTTCAAAACCATCCTTTCAAGACTCTTCCAATAGGATAATATCCACACTGCGCAATCATTGGATCATCCTTTAGTGCCGGAGTCACGAGGCAAGGCCAAATCTCTGCAAATCAGTTTCATAAAGCCGACTGGGGTGGGAGGGGGGCGGACAAGAAATGTCTGCAAACGACCTAATACCAAGCTTCTCAGTGTAGTGGATGCTTCCAATAACTGCACAGAAGGGTTATCTGTTAGTCGCTATTCCTTATATAGTATTGGAATGACGTCATGGCAGATTGATCCAATAATCGCGCTGTGTAAATAGATAGAGCATGTATCTCACCACTGTTCAGGTTCCTGTGCTGCCCCTCCCCAGGTCCTGTTCCCCCCTGTTGTCTGAGTGGTTCCTCCCCAGTTCCTGTTGCCACCAGTGGACTCAGGGGAAGAGTCGAAGACCATACTGGGGCCGTACTTGTATGGGTAGGTGTACTTCATGGGGTCGTGCTGTGGGCTACGCTCTGGAACCAGAATACATCACATCATTAGTAATATGTTTGAAACAAAAGGTTATGCTTTGCAGATTACAGGCGTGACGTCTGCGTGGCGTAACGGTTAGAGCGTTGAACTCGGAATCAATAGGTCCCGAGTTCGATACTCACCATGCCCTGACATTGTGCCCTTGGGAAAAGCACTTTACACTACAGGGCTCGAAATTCAGTTTTGGGATCAGGTGCACTGGTGCACCCAACCTAAAAAATTGGGTGCACCAAAACAATTTTGGGTGCACCACATAAAATAAAGTAGAATGTAACTATTGTAAGTAAAACCTAATCATAAACCTTACTGTTCCTCTTCTGAGCTTGTATCTGAAAGGGGAGCTTGGTGACGACGCTTTCATATTTTACTTGCAAAGTCAAAAACAGTAATAACCATAGAAATAAAGTAAAAATGAAAATAATTCGAATGAAAAGTGTATTTATTAATTATCAATCAAACAAAATTTTTTTTTAATATGTGTACAAAATTACTGTGGTGCATTTATTTTCTCGATGGAATTTCAATAAGACTAACTAGTGACGTATAAGGGTCCCAGCGTGTTATTAACATCAACCTCGGTGAAGAAAAAAATCAACGCCACGGAAGAAATAAAGGAAAGCATTATATTTAAAAGCCTTGGTCTTTTGGCAGTCTCTTCTGACATTAAAAAATCCTCATGCACGCAGTTTTGAAGCTTTCAAAATAGAAATTAACTCAAATTCTAACACCAAAATCTTAAACAAGTACTACAACAAAGATCTTATTATTTTCTTACACTTAGATGTCAATACTATGCTGTCTACTAGTGTGCAGTGATACCTTTACACATTAAACCGTACGAAAATATTTGGGTGCACCAGTGCACCCACAGTAAAAAATTAGGTGCACAGCTCCAAAATTGGGTGCACTGGGTGCACATGCACCCAGCATTTCGAGCCCTGCACTACCTTCCCAAACAGTGGAGTGACGCCCACGGAGCCTATTCGGCTAATGTGTCAAACTATGTGCCAAAAAACACACTGCGGATTTGGTTGTCGATGTGCCAACATCTAGCACATTTGCCACTGAGAACCGTTAATTTTTTTTTTTTTTTTAACAGTCGTGTGAGAGGGAGGTAGAGTTTTAGGTCTCTTAGTATAGAATGGACATGCTTGAGAAACAGCAGTATTAATCACTCTAAATGTAGACGGGTTGTGCCCAGAGACATGTCTGAACTTGCGCCCTGACGTTGTGCCCTTGGGAAAGGCACTTTCCTCACTTCACTCAGGTGTAAAATGAGTACCTAGCTCATCTAGGTTTAGGGACGTCCCTCGGATAGGACGTTAGATGGAGGTCCCGTGTTTGGGGAGAGCCACACCCCCCGCACGTAAAAGAACCCACCACACCTTTCGAAAAAGAGTAGGGGCATGCCCCGGTGTGCGATGGTCCAAATCCTTCAGTCTGGAGTTGGTGATTCACTACAAATCACCCGGATGGAGGCCTGGCGAACCTCCATCTCGTATCAGCCATACGGTGATTTACACCATTCACCCGGACGGGAGACCTGGCGCATCTCCGTCTTGTATCAGCCAACGAAAGGGTATGTCACCCCGCAAGGGGCGGTATAACCCCGACGGTGCACGTCGCACGTAAACACGTAAGCACGTCGACTACCTACCTACCTATGAAGGGGAGGTACAGAGCATCCATTATAAGAATGGTTCTTATTGGTCAGAAATTACATGCAATGGCAGCCTTTCTAGCGCTGAATTGATGCAGGGTTTACAGGTTTCACATAATACACAACATACTAGTATACATGTTTTATCCACACTTGCACTTTGTGGAACTGTCGCAAGGGTCTGGGCGGCTGCCATTCGGCGCCAGCTGGTGACCTCAATATGACCTTCCCCAACTGAAGTCAGGTACCCATTTACACCTGGGTGGAGTGAGGAAAGTCGTGTTAAGTGCCTTTCCCAAGAGCACAAGATCAGTGACATGACAGGATTCGAACCCGGGACCTCTTACTTTTGAGCCGAAAGCTCTGCCGTTGCGCCACACGACCCCATGATAAAGGGAAGAGATGTTTGTAAGGCATTATGAGGAGTACAGGTAAAGACAGGTGAAAGCACTTCAACCACACCAACCTGAAGATTCCTTGTTATCAAAGCCTCCCTCCATACTGCCCCGAGCTGTGCTGCCATCTGTACAAGACGTGCAAAGACAAGATAACAAACCTTAAAACCATCCACACAAGAAGGAAAAACAGTGTGATATTCACCTAGAAACCAGAGTGTGAAGGGGTGTATAGTTAGTCAGTATATCAAGATTTATTTACATTCATAGGAGGGTCTGCATGGGGGGGTCCTGGCAACGCGTAACAGTAAATTCAGGCCAACTGAGCCCAAAAAAATATTTTTCGCCATCGCGACGATCGCGTGCTCCCCGGAGAAAATTTTGAAATCATGACCCGCTGAAACGCCCTTTCCTGCGTAACAAGGAATTACGACATAACGCTTAACGCTGAATTCAGGATGACTAATAACGCGCTACGTAGAATTGAATCGACCAGTAACGCTTCACAACTAATATATCGATAACGCTTAACGTTGAATTAGAGCGGGCCGGAAATGATTAACAGTGAATTAAAATAGCTCATAATGCTTCACGGAAAAGGGCATGCAGGCCCTCTTATAGAGCATAGCCAACAATTCAAACACATGTTGTAAAACATCAAAATCCTCATACTTCAAAACTCAGCATATGCCACAGTAAAGCTCTACACATTTATCTGTGACAGTGTTACTGGTATACAGACAGTGTGTATGTACCATAATACTGGCTCTTTGCTCTCCTCTCTCTCAGTAGTGACCCAGCGTCGTGACCACGCCCTGTGGAGTGGACATCTCCATCCATTCCCTGAACAAAGGAGAAAAATCATATATTCAGAAGAAATACAAACTGAGCATGTTGTAAGAAGGCAACCTAAGCAATATTAGGGCGTTGAAATGCGAATATTCAAAATTATTTTTTCAGTGATTTCTATCCATAGAAAGTTTGAATAACACTGTGACGGCCGGAAGTTACCGAAAATTGGCTGGATTGTGGGCTGATTATTGGGTGGTACCAATAAACAAAATGCTCCTTTTGCAGCTTGTTTCTGTGCTCTTTTACAATGCCCTAAGTATGAAATAATAGTTTTAACTGCACTTCCAGTTTGTGTCAATAAACAAAGCACGTCCAGCCGGAGTGACAATGTACAAATATGATATGACGGTCGTGCTATTGGAAGTAATAGTAAATAAGTTGTGTTGAACCCACCTCTCCTCGGACTCCCGGGAGTCGCTGTTTCTCCGGAGCGGAGTCAGCTGATCCGTCCCTGTTCCGTCTCCGGTTCATCACGGAGACGCCGTTTTGTTTGGAGAAGCGAAAGTCCTCCACCACACTGGACTGGAACTGAGAACAGAACGACAAGGCAGTCATTGTTGTGCTTTTGTTAGTTAAAATCCTCCCACACCATAAGGTGTATAGGGCGGTGCCCATCTCCGTTTCATAGCCCTGGGCCACACTGTGGTGCAATCACTGCAGCAGGGGGCTAGTCCACTGGCAGTGGAGTGTGTTTAACTTCCATACTGTTTCATAAGTATGTATCATTTTTATAAAGTCTTTGGTATGACTCAATGCGCCTCTTGTCCAGAGGTGTCCTACCTGGGGATTGAACCCCAGTCCTTCTGGTCCAAGTAATTTGAACCAGATGTGGTAAGTAACAGAAGCGCAGACCACTACACCACAGGGACACCCCCGTTGTGCTTAAGTACTGTTTAGAAATTAACATTTCTTTTTTCCATCTTTCTTTATTTGCATCAACATACATGTAGCATAAATATGCATATACATTATACATATACTCCTGAATTATGATATATCAAAAAAGATATCAGTTCTTTGACTATTGGCAGGTTCAGCCACACACTACCTCCTCTTACATGGAGAAATATTTCTATGGCTTAAAAAAGATGGAACTCAACAGCCTACAACAGATTGCAGTTCAGTATTTGGACACTAGGGGGCAGTGCTGTTAGCTTGAAATGTTTGTATAAAGCATCTGCACACACACTGGACTAACCTTAACTGCCTTCCTGTCAACATTTGCACCATCCGGCCCCAGACAGGGTGGACTAGTGCTCTGTCCAGCCTCATCCACATCGGGGAAGGTACTCTCGCTCCTCCCCGGGGCGGGGCCCTCCATCCCCACCCCCTGGGGGAACCTCTGGGTCAGCTCAAAACTAGTCACCGGCCGGTTGACCTCTAGGTCAGAGTTTCTAGCGAGCGGCCCGTTCAGACCGGCCTGGTACTGTGGTAAGGGTTTCACGTTGCCACCCTGCTTGGTGTCAGGGTTTTGTCTAAGTTCTGCTGTGTTTCCATGACGATTGCCCCGCCCTTCGGGGTTTTCTTGGTTCCATGCCTGCGGTTGCGTATTTCTCTCCGCTGTCATGTTGTTTATTTGTCTAGAAATGTTGTTATTCCCGTGTTGCCGAGTGTCGTCAGCGTTCCCATGGTTACGCATGTTCGGGTAAACATTTCCTTGATGCCTTGCGGCATCTGCGTTGTTTCGCAGGTACGGAGGAAGTCTGTTCTCGTTAACTCTCGAGTTTGGTGCGTTTCCATTGTTCCTTACGTTCCCATATGTCCTTGCATCTTCAGTGTTCCCATGATTCCTTGCTGCTCCCATGTCCTTCCCCTGTTGCTGTGAGTCCTCTGCGAGTCTCTGATTTCTCGTATGCAAATTCTCCTTACCCTGATGTCTCACATCCGGGCTGTCGGAATGTATGCCATCCCGCTTGGGACCCACAACTTTCGACCAACCAGGTTTCAGCAGCTTGCTGGCGTGAGTTCTTTGGTCGTTTTCCTGCAACTTTGGTATGTTTGTGCTTTCGCCAGCCCTTGGCTTTGGCTCGGGAATGTTGGCACCGTATTTGGAAGGATAGTTTTTAGTACGCTCCTCGTTGTTTTCAGCCCTGTCTTTCGCGGCGTTCTTGCCGGACTTGAGGTACTTCAGGAGCTGCCCCCCCGCCTGGGTACTGACCTGCGGTACAGAGCTGCCATGTTGGCTCGTACTGGAATGTTCCATTGAGGGAGGGGGGGCATGACCGTTCATGTGTTCACTGTACGTTGGAGGCCTGCTAGGAAGTTGTCTGCCCTCAGTTCTACATTTGTATGGAACAGAAAAAGGTGTAAGTCTATAATTATGTAATAACCACAAAAAAAGACATCAAATCAGTGTAGCAGACAAAGAACATTGCATTGAAGTAATCATTCTCAAATCTCCGGGGCTTCTACAGCTCATTTCAAAATTTGAAACAAGACTTTTGATAGTACAACAAAGGCTTTCTGATTTTATCTGACATTGAAATGTCAGGAATATGCTGTATGATAGTGTACAATAGTACATTACCCCACACAAATATCCAGGTGCACCGATGCATCCACAGTAAAACTAAGGTGCACAGCTCCAATTTTGGGTGCACAAAAGATATGCACCCAGCAGGGATCGAAATACATTTTTTGGGTTACTTGCAAAATTGCAAGTTGGCAAAAATTTTACTTGCAATTTGAGAAATCAACTTGCAATATTATAGTCCGTATGTAACTGCTTCTGCTGTACATACATACTCAGCCTGACATAGTAACTTTTATAGCATTATTAGAAGACTAAACATCTAAATACAGATTTACTTTATTAGCCTTTACTGTTTAGTAGTTAGCACTTACAATTTTGAATGTCTATTTAGAGTTTAGTGGTGCAGTGAACTTTCACCCAAAGGGACGCGTTGGGCTGAAGTACCATGCATTTTTGTCTTTTCAACTTGATCATGTTCATTCATTAACATGATAATATCTAAGAGCTATGAAAATATACTAGGACCAAGGACTATATTAATGTCCTTGCTAGGACCAGACATTTTCGCCTGTCTTGCCGAATTTTGGAACCGTATCTTCCTTCGGCCTTACACGATCCACCAGTATTTTCAACTTGCAAAATTGTAAGTTCATATTTTCTTTACTTGCAAATTTTGACAATTGCTTGCAAATGGCAAGTTGCTTAATTGTATTTCGAATCCTGACCCAGTATTTACAGCCCTGAACCATGACCACCCCATCCACCTAGTCCCCTACCTTGTGCTGATGTGTTCCCTGTGTGCAGGTTTGCTGTGTGTGGAGTTGATTCTGTAAGGCCTCTTGTTCTGTCTCAGGATTCTCTCCGTCTCAAAGGCAGGGTGCTCCAGACACTGCTCTATAGACATCCTCTCCTTGGGATCAAGTCTCAACACTCCCTACAACAAGATTTTGCAGAAATTAATTTCAGATTCTATTTTTGCAAGAAGAATCTTTATCTATTTAGGGTACCCCTACTGTACTTTGTGGCAACGAGTTCCACTCTATAATTAGTTCTAGGAAAAACAACTCTCGTACTTGGAGGCAAGACTATCTATATATGTGTATAGCCGGCAAAACTGCTCTTAGCCTTCGCAGGCATGCAACAAAGCAGCAGCTGGTTATATTACATTGAACAGCCTGTAACACCTAAACTTTGCACAGTCAAGTTATTAATAAAAATCAAGCAGCACATAGACAAAATAGAGCCTTGAATAAAATGAAAACAAATGTTTAATACTGTGTGGGAAAAATTACTAGATCTTGCTGACTTTGTGTGACTTAGTATTGACGTATTGAAGTATTGATAAAGAGTTAAAAAAGGACTGAAGCTACACTCACCGCCATGAAGTCCAGTGTGACACTGTTGATAACGTTATGATATCTCCTCTCGAGGGTGATTGGTTCTGACACTGCTGGGAACTGGGAAACAGATAAACATCAACAACAGTTACCTTAGCTTAGTTGTGCCCTTTCATTAGACAAGAATGGTTGATCTACACAATGAGTGAAAGTAGCCTGCAGCCAAAGCAAGGAAATTTATTCCACAATGTCATTACATTAGCCTGAACTCAATCAAGCTCCTGTAACGGCTTGTCGCCCTGTAACTGCATCGCGGGGAAGGGACAGAAATCCCCGGACAGCTGGAGTTTGCGTTATACAGACTATCATTACATTATTCATTACATTATATATAATTGTAAAATGTATAAAAATTTAACTAGTTCAATGTCAGTTAGAAAAAGGTAATGATGAGGTGATGCATAATGCTTTTTTGATTGCCGATAGTGCAATGTAGCTTTATGGTGAAAAAAAAAAAGCTGAACCCAATTATGGGGGCACCCCCTAGTTTATTTTGGGTCTCAATTCGAGTTTGCACACCCCTAAGTCTAGCGACCGTCTCTTCCAGGAAATACTTCTGAGCCAAAACAACTGTGAATGGGAATGAAGGCTATCCCTCTAGCTACAAGAAAACCCGAGTTTCGGTTTCTTCAACCTTTGTAATGTTAGTAAATATAAGAGGGAAAAAGTATTTTTCCGTCAAAAATGAGGCGCAAAATTTGGCATTTTCCCGTGGAACTAAAAACATCACAAAATTTTTTGACACGAAAATGACTGTTAGTGTCAGAAAGAGAAAACTCCAAGGTATAATCAAGCCCATTATAAAGAAAATCCTACCACTGTGATTTTCACAATAACCCGACGCGCGAGGTAATGCAACACGGCCGAAAGAACGCAACAAAGGTCAATCGGGGTCGACTGGGCAGTTTACCTTCAACGCGTATGGATATCCGGAAGTAAGGCTCGGATCGAAACGCAATTTCCACCCAAAACACACCAATTCATACGCTTTTCGGCCATGTTAGTATCTAATGTCAGTTCGAAGCACATTTTGAGAAATGTGAACTCAAACCCAGACCCTCGAAACCCTTCCGTCCCTTTTTTGTCGCGGACTACCATGGACCACTGTCGCGGAAGAACTGGTGCGTGCACCGTTATAGTCTATCTTGTACCAAGTTTGGAGTTAGTTTCACTTCTACAGAAATCTCACCTTTAGCCCTGAGAACCTGGGGTTTGCATAGAAGAGGTCCATCTGATCGGGAGGTAGGATACCCAGCACTTTCTGTATCGTGTACAGCTGGTCAATCTCGCTCTCTCCGGGAAACAGCGGCTGTCCGTCCGACAGCTCGCCCAGGATACAGCCGATCGACCACAGGTCCACGGACTTACCGTAAGGTGCACTGAAATAGGTGGGAGAAACATTAAAGGCAACCAGAGCAATATTAGGGCCCAAAAAATGGAAACAAAAAAAATGCTGAAATCTTTATGGTAGTGACATTCACTAACACTGTTAAGCGCATTTGCGTAATAACTTCATACTTTGAGCATCTTAAAATCACGGGGAAACGTGCCGTGTGGTGATCCCATTAGTTTCGCGAGCCTACAAAAACCCCGGCGACGATTTTCAGTGAGTTCTCACATCACAACAACGTCGTATTTTGAATGATGGACGTCGCTATACATTGTGATAGTGTTGTTTGAACTAATCTTGTATAGTAATGACGAAATTAATTCACTTTCAAAATCCGATTTTCGGGCCCTAAAATCGCTTGGGTTTTCTTTAATGAACAAGAAATCGAAGATTGCATAGCTCAATGAAATATGTGGAGTTTTGTGTGTTTCTTGTTTCATTCAGTATCTGTCTATACATTTTACTTCCTTTCTTTGGGGACCTGGGCAAAGCTTGTGGCAACAACTTTGGACCCAATCCAGAGAGAATAAACTTGCACACATATCAAGACAAACAAAGCAAAAAAAACACCTCTATCTTCATGGAGGTAAAAAATGTCATTTTCCAAAGTACATATTTATATGATTTATACATTGTCTGACAACATTTCTCATGAATTCGAATAATATGTAACAAGTATCTGAAAAGATGTGTCCCCTAGAAGGCTTTTTCTATCAGCAAAAGATGACATCCTTACCCCAGCAGTAGTTCAGGAGACCTGTACCACCTGGTGGCCACATAGTCTGTGTAGGGAGCACTGCCACCACCCTGGAGGTTCCTCGCAAAGCCTGCAACAGATTGCAGTTCAGTATTTGGACACTAGAGGGCACTGCTGCTACATACATGTACAGTAGCTTGACATGTTTTTGTAAAACCAAGGAGGTTAAAAAAGAGTCTTTCTTTAACCTTCTTGGTAAAACCAAAGATGATATGCAATGCAGCCAGCTTGGTAGAGCCAGGAAAGACTTTCTACTCATAATTTACAAGCCAAAAGTAAAACATTTTGCTGCAAAAGGCTATGAGATATTCTGAGGAAAAGTACCCTTTGCTCCTATCCATTGCAATTATGTAGCAGTCAGACAGGTGGCGCTATTACAATGTATGGTACAATACATGACACATACTCCATCATTAACACAATCAACACCTCTAATTATGGTTTTACTGGTGGAAAATAAATGATAGTCTTTCTACAGTTCCCGCTAACCCATTCATGGACATCTCCTGAGCAACACCAAGCAGTCAAAAAGGGCATCTGGTAATTATAGTCATTTATCTCATTTTGAGATAACAGTATCATTAAGGCATTAACCTATGAAAAGCTAACAGCAAAGACCATGATTATGATAAGGGTTATCTAAGGAGAGTTACATTCCTTGGGAGTAAAAAAGTGATCCCACTGCAAACTAGTCTTTGATTTCTTTTTTCTTCAAGTTACCTATCTGTGATCTTTAATTCTAAACTACCAAAAACAGTCTCAACATATCATCATATGTGTGCTTTAGAGTTTCAGCAAAATTCTTTTTTTTTCTTCTTCTTTGTTGATCTTTCTGGTATCGTTCAAAAGAGCATAAGGCCACACCAATTTAATTTCTTGGTTAACAGATTTTTTTTTAATTTCAGCAACAACAAAAAATCACGAAAACAGAAGGCTGGGGTGAAAACTTGCACCTGACCCTGTTCACTCCCTGAAACTGTGTGCACCAAAGTACAAACTTTCCTCTGAGATTCTGTTTTCCTGTTGATTTTCCAATCTAGCATTTTTTTTAAAAATTCCGTTAACCAAGGAATTAAAATGGTTTGGCCTTAGAAGTAATACAATTCCAAACTCACCGAAATCACAGAGCTTCAGGAGTCCCTCCTTGCTGATGAGTAGATTCTCGGGTTTGATGTCTAGACAAAAAGATTAAGTAACTCATTAGAGACAAAGGAATGAACACACAAGCCTTCATCTCACTAGATCCCCAGGTAAACAGGACAGTAGGTGCCACATTATAAACTGATACACAGCTTATCATGCATCCATAGAATGTGACTACAGAGCATACACATACATGTATAAGACAATCAACGATGAACACTTCTATCTTTAAACTGCAATATCCAACACGATAAAGTACATGTAGGCTTGCCCAAATTTTCGACTGTATCAAGTGTATGTAACCTTTCTGTGTCTTTGTGTTGGAAATGGCAGTTTAAAGACCCTGCAATAATGAATTCTACCAACACAAAACACTGTGTGTAGGCAGGTCTTAGATCGCAAGAAAACTTGGAAGCTCTGAACCACTGATTTGTCACATAACTATACTATATTGGGCTTTTAGCCTGTAGCCTATTTCATCAAATGCGTCTATGGCTATTGTTTCAACTCAGCATGTTATAAAAAAAAGACACAGAAGACGACGAGCAGATAATGTTGTTTTACTGATTATGAACGTCTTTTCAGGCATTGATGTGAAAAATGTTCACTACCCTTACATCTTTACAGTTTGGTAGTTAACATCGTTATTATCCTGACCTCTGTGGATGATGTCGTTCTTGTGACACCAGTGGATAGCCAGGATGAGCTGGTAGATGTAGCTGCGCGTCTGCTCGTACGGAACACCGTTCGGCATCGCCTCGAGAATCTCCAACATGTTCTGTGTGGAGAGAGACACGCATCTTGTTATTGGTTCATCTGTTATTATTGCGACTAATTTTCAGCTTATCCACCAATCAGCATCGACCTTTCAGATGCACCGTCCATGGGGAATATGAACTTGTGTGAACTACATGTAAGCAACCCGTCTTTGTCACGTCTCTCCATTTTGCACAACCATAGCATGAAATGTTGAGTTCTTCTGTACTGTACAAGGAATGTTTGGCATATTTGTCCACAGAAACTGAAAAATGCAGCTATATGGCCATTAATCGGGGTGTCCCTGTGGTGTAGTGGTCTGCACTTCTGTTACTAGCCACATCTGGTTCAAATTACTTGGACCAGAAGGCCCGGGTTCAAGCCCCGGATAGGACACCTCTGGACAAAAGGCGCATTGAGTCATACCAAAGACTTTACAAAAATGGTACATACTTCTGAAACAGGAAGTTAAACACACTCCACTGCCAGTGGACTAGCCCCCTGCTGCAGTGATTGCACCACAGTGTGGCCCCAGGGCTATGAAACGGAGATGGGCACCGCCCTATTCACCTTATGGTGTGGGAGGATTTTAACTAATTCTTAAATGGCCATTCATCAATACTGCAAAAGCTTCACAACTGACAATATAATACTTAAACCACCAGTAAAAAGATCACCTACCTTCTCCACATACTCGAACACCAGGTACAGCTTGCCTCTACGCTTGAAGGCTTCCTTCAACTCCACGATGTTCTCATTCTTCAGCATCCGCAGTACCTTCAGCTCCCGCAAGGTGGTGCGCTTCACATCTTCATTGTCTGAAAATAGGGTGAGACATTCAGAATTTTGGTATAAAATCTGTTTTTCTAGTCCTATCGTTCGTCACTGACAAAATACAGCGGATGCTGTCTGAAATGTCTGACTGTTTCAAAATTTTATCCAGTTGCTTGAGTAACTACTTTTGGCGTATCTTACCACCTGGATGTCTAACCTTCATCAACGTACCTGGGTAAGACGTTATTGTTTAGATTTTAAAAACAAGGAAGGATGGATGAACGTGCTAGGCACTTCATGAATAATCATCATCCTAATTTGCTATTACAAGTTTTTGTGTTTTGTCTTCCTGCTTTCTATTCTATTCAGATAGAGATATTTGGAACTACATACATATTTTCCCGTGAGGTCTTTATTTATAATCATTTCTAAATATCGTGAATAGCTTTAGAAATGTTTCGAATGTTTTTGGATTGAGGAGAATTATTTACAAAGTTAAAACCAAGTTCGAAATGTTTACAAAGTATAAACTATGTATTAGAAATACTTGCAAACCGTTCAAATTAATTCTGAACAATGGAAAAAAACACCCGTGCGGTGACTTGGAATGGACTCTAGTACATGTACGTCATGTATTACTAATATGTACTGTGGTACATATCACTGTAGAATATCTAGATAACCAAGTTCAATGTGACATATTTATAACAGAATGATGTACAGTTACTGAATAAAATTGACTTCTTTTTTGAAAGTGTGTAAAGAAGATGATACATATACAACTTTGCAAAACAGATGAAATCCAGTTGTTTCATTTTTCTCACGGGATTCTCAGTCAATTCACATGTGAAACTAAATGCAGTCTTTATACAATGCTACATGTGATATAAATTTCAATCATATACAGTCTCGGGCATCACATCACAAAAGAAATTAGTAATCCCTTGTATTTAGAGACACGCTATAAAAATAATTCTTCAACAATACTTTTCTAAATTTAATTACAAACATTTCCTCCCTACATTCTACAGGGATGTGATTATCCATTGCCGGGATGTCAGAACGCTTTATGTAGCGGAAGTTCTGTTGAATTATTAATCTGTTGGAACATTGGAGGCAACAAGACCCCAGACCACAACACAGAACACACCCTAGTAACTTGACAAGCCATCACATCCAGTCTTATTCACTCTCCTGATGGATTATTCAAACCTATGCTGAAGGCAGTTTATCAATTATTCAATAGGAACAGATGAGGAGATATGATATCATTGAGGAAGATCTACTGTATAAACACTTAGGGCTGTCAGCGATGACATTCAAAACAAAGGTTCATGTTAGCTTTGTATTTTGCACTTTCTTTTCTTTTTAAAGTCTCTACACATCCATCAATACCGTTTTTCAGTCCTTAGTGTTCAAATTTGGATAACGACCAATTGTACCGTTGTGTGTTTTTTGTGCCAGGGAAATGTTTGTACATGTATTTGTGACAATGTTATGTCTGTTCATTTTGGTTCAACAGTGTTAACCTGATCTGTTAGGACAATACTCCTCGGCAAAAGGTTAACCAGAAGTAATCATGAAATATTCACAAATGACAAACATAATTCTGTTTGGAAGCCTTTTCTAAAGCGTAAACTAATCTTGTTTGTTTAGTAATAAGTGTCATGTTTGTAGGTTTGTTGTTGACTAGATCGGGTTGCCTTTACTTGGGACGATTCCACTATATTTGGGCGTAGATCATACAGAATAGGATAGAAAGATAACAAAACAGGACTACAGGTATGTTTCTAGAATTCATACACAAAAATAATAAAAAACGCATGTCCTTTCATTATAAGACACATGTGTATGTATGGAAAATGTCATCAAAATAACTACTAGTAAGAAAGGGGGCAGCCCAAAATTCATTTTCCTTCCTAAAGCTTCCCATTACAATTTGTCATTCCCCTCTCAAGTAAGATATGTTTAACTTCGAATCTTCTACGCAAAAATTCAAAGCATGTTACCAGCCTTTCCCTTTCTTTTGGAGGCCAAACTTTTCTTTTTCAAAATATTTCCAAACCCTCCACCTAAACTTTTGAGTTGGTATGACCCTGGGGTGATTGCTAACCCTTCTCCTACACGAACTCGACACCTTGCGGCACTGTTGCTCTACCCCCCACTGATGTAGGCAAACACACACGACACAAAAACAAGAACGCGCCCGTGTCAAAGGTCCCCGGTAATTTACGCAAGCATTCAGGGCAAGATATCGGTAACAGGGACTTTCAGACAGGTGTTACAAGGTGTGACTTACTTGGTTATGACATAGTGTTGACTAAATAATCTAAAAATTCTGAAGTAGTATTGTTTTTCTTTTGGCTTAGTGCATACATGAAACTGTGTTGACTTGTATATCATATTTCAGTACAAAACAAGTAGACAGTAAACACAAATTATAGCAACCACCAACAATAGCTGGGTCAAGGTGGAATGGCAATTTACGGACTCCAGTCGAATTTGGTCTGTTTCCGGTCTTAAATCTAACCCAAGAACTAAACAATTATCCATGCAACTGTTTCAGGAATGTCAAGTACTTATTGTGACCAGTTCAATATTTTACAGGCAATCTGAATTCAATTTCTTGGTTCTCAGTAATTCTTTTTTCTTTCACTGTAACTTTATGTTCACTGTTTTCACAGTCACCTCTGTACATTTATACCGTGAACTTATCATCACTGTGAAAAACCTGTTGTAATTATATTACATGATTCCTTCACACATCGGTTCTGTTAACGCCACCGTGTAGTTAAAGTTCAGTGAAAATGTCTATTTTCCTTACACTATGGAATATTGCTACCGTGAAGATAAAGTGAATTACAGTATATCTTTTGCACTATAGGCAATCTAGCATTATTTTATTATTTTGTTTTATTCCATTAACCAAGAAAATAAATTGATGTGGCCTAAGCACTACATGTAGAATAAGGTATTTAAATGAATGAACTGAACTTAACACACATTTTTCGTGTTAACACCAATTATTCAAATGATGCTAGCCACAAGTTGTAATAACTGATCGTAAATATAATACAAAAAATTCTAAAAATTTATGAATATTGTCTAACGAAAAACATGTATTATGTTGGCCTTGTTGCAGATTCTTCCATCCGAGGAAACAAATTGGTCAAATTTTTCACAATACACCAATTCAAACTCAGCGACCTGTGACTTTTCCATCTATTCTTCAGATGAAGCCTATCGGATTGATTACTGCCAGGCTTTGTGATTTAGGTTCACAACAAATCGCTGGACATACCTGAATCTAGGTTACCACTTGTACTGGTATAGCAGACTAGTGATACAATGATCAGATGTCCAAAGAGTATACCTAATTTTTGAAGGACACGATGTACAATCTGTTACAATATCCTGACAGGTAATGTTATACAGATAAACCAAAAAATAGATTCTTAAATCCCTGCAAATAGCCTCTTATATAAAATAATATCAATAATCTGGGAGAACATAACTGTCTAAAAATAAAGTGAAGCCAATTTGATCACCTTTATAAATCATATCACTAAAATCGTACTGGAAAAACTTCATTGAGTGTACCTCACCAAAGTAAATCCGGACGAAAGATGATCAAAATACACGGAAGTCTTGCAAAACCAAATCATTTTTAAAAATTCAAAAATTTCAACAGCAAACGAAAAGATATCACAAAAACATTTTTCTGTAAAGACCATGGCCAGTTTCCTTAATTTTCAATTAAATAACATACAAAACTAGAGTTCCTCGAACACATTATCTTCGCCAAACAATCAAGGCTTATTATGGATAGTAATTCTTATTTACATGCTTTGATATCACTCCCTGAAAATTTGATCATACACCATGTGCTGTTTGTAAGTTTTGAGGGGGGGGGGGAGATAGGGTTAAGAATCATTTGCTGGTACAGGACTAGTGTACAATGTAAGTGTCTTGTCTGCTGATATATGTTAAAACTGGTGATGAAAAAAAAATTAGTACAGTATGTTGAAATTATGGGCCTTCAAAGGTTTGAAATTGTACTGTCGTAAGTTGAATGTGACGATGAAATGGTGCAGTCAATATATATGAATAAGAATAGAATAAATCTTTATTCCATGTCATACACATTTTGAAAGACATAGTAAATGTGACTTTACCGTACCTAGCAGTGGTGCAGTTTTGGAGCAATGTACTTTCCAAGCAGAGCCGTGTTTTTGACGTGTTTTTAGGTGTTTTGTCGGGCTTTCTATTTCGTCCCTTTTTCGTTATGTCGCCAACGTGCTTTGGACAAACATGCCTAAACTAAACATGTGAAAAAACAGCCGGACCCACACCTCTGCTTGGAGAGCAGTGCTGTGCTCTATTTGTTTATTTGACCTACTTTCCCAGGCCATCTGTTTGTAAGACCTGTTTTCGGGGAAACCGTCACATGTTTAAGAGTCCCAATATGAAGTGCATCAAACTTTCCTTACTAATTATGCCAATTATATCCTGATTCGCATAATTAGTCGTTTATTATGTAAAGCACCATCTGAGCTATCTGAATGCCAAACGTTACGACGATCTGTCGACCCCTTCTCAAGTTATTCCTGTCCGAAGGTCAAAACAAAAACACCCACTGCAGTTCCAAACAAGACGCTAGGGGGCCCAAACTTTTACAACTTACTTCTTATAACATGAACTATCTACCACACAAAAATCATGACCATAGCACTTGTAGAAAACATGCCCTCAAATTTTGAAGCTCAGCTGCAGTACCTTAGGTACCCGCTAGAATGCCCATTATCGAACTTGACCTTCCTTTTTGTAAACCCTACCCATCCACTAAATATCATGCAGAACCATCGACAGCTTTTCGAGTTATCTTGTCCACAAGAAATACACATCGAAAACAAAGCCCGCTGCAGTACCGACGGAAAATGCCAGGAGGACCATTTTTGAACTTGACCTCCGTTTTTACAACATCTACACACCTGCAAAAAATCATGAAGATCCATCAACGTTCCCGTCACTTTTTTTGCCTACATACAAACACACAAAAATTCAAAGTCCGCTGCAGTACTGTTGAAAACGCAAGGTAAACCATTTTCGAACTTGACCTTCCTTTGCACAACCACTACACACCTACCAAAAATCATAAAGATTCATCGAAGCTTTCTTGAGTTATGCGCCTGACATACATACAGACCCACCTAACAGATTTTTCAACCGAAAACATAATCTTCCCGAGTACAAGTACTCGGCGAAGATAATTAACCTCTCCTCAACCATACAGTCATAGGTTATTTGTATTTCCTTTTAGTAATTACACATTTTACACATTTTTTGTTTCATCAATCTTTTTCCATTATAGTTAGATTTGGATAGGTTGTATTGAAACCCTTGGTACACTACTCTTATTGGTAAGTATTTGACCACACAAGTATCCTAACCACCTGGGTCCACATGATTTATGACCAATTCATTATCCACGACACATCAACTATTATAAAACACCTAGCAACAGCCATCCTCTTATGGTATAAACCTAATACTTCCTCATAAAAGGGTGTGACTTATTGAAAAATCTGGAATAAGTTGACACAGTAAATGACTTCTCGACTCATCTTGTCTCTTGTAAAAGTACATGACGATTGGACAATAAAACTTTTAAAAGTCCTAAATCTATGCGGCAATATTGCTCCCTTTTGTTATTGGCAACATACCACATAGTCCTTGACACAGACATACAAACACACGCTGAGGTCTTATTGACAGAGTAAGATATCTGCGCTTGTGACATCGCCAAACAAACAGCCACCCTAGCCAGGAATGGGTAAATAGGTACTAAATTCTAGGGCACGAGCCTTTTGTTCTTAAACATAGCAAAACGTTGGTGCATTTTCACCTCATACAATGCACTGAAAAGGCAGGTATGGCTTTACAACAAATACGGCCTTCTTTACAACCCATTGGCCTTGACAGATGGTGTTAGGAACTCACTAATATTTTTGCTGTAGATTATAATATAAGATTTTGAGTGAACTTCTTTGCAAAGCCTCCTTTCTTCAAAAGATTCAAACCTTAGAAAATCCCAACAAAAAGCTACATATTTTGTGCCATGTGAACTCTAGAACAAGGTTACAATTGGCAAAACTGAAGGATGTCTGCATCTGAAACTCGCCATTCCATTCTACGGACACCACTAGTAGTAATACTCCTGCAATGAGCTTCACTATGGTGATGTAAAAGAATGCAGGCACCCTCCCACAGCCAATGACTGTATACCTTTCCAAAATCCTTCTTGTAGAACTCTACGCTATCTCTGTGCTATGTACCTATGGTGATCCACAAGAATGTAGTTCATACAACCCTGCGCTGCCTTTGTGTAACTATGCCAGAGGGCCAAAACAGGACTGCGATCACCCTGGCACAACGCCATTCATACTGTTTGTTTGTTAGCTTTTGTCTTTACTTTTGTGGACCTCTCGCTGTGGACAATGACGAAATGTGACCTAGGATGGACAGCAATGATTTACAGTGTTGTTGGGTCCTAGTTCTTACAATTTGTACAAGGTGAAGGTACCGTAGTACGGAAGTAAGGAACAGCAACTGACCACTGATGATTGCACATGTTAACTTTAAGGAAGTCTGAGGCTGAATGAGTGAATGACATATAATTCATGTAGAAAGATATACATTAAAAGTTTGCAAGTACCATACTACCAACTAGTAGTAGTAATATCCAGTGTTTTGATTATACTGCTGCCGGGGTCCCTGACACTGGTTAGCAGCAGTCGGCAAGTCTCAACTAACAATTATTTAAAATTTCCATAACCCTGAAATAACAACAACCAAGGACATTATATAAGTTGTAGTTGTGTACGCTCTACCAGTCTTTTATTTCTAAGGATGCAAATTCAACTTTGGCAAGATCTTATACTGTAAAATTTTTTATGCAGAAATTTTCGCAGAGGATTTATGTTCGCGGTTTTCACGGCAACCGTTTCACCGCAAACTTAAAACCACCGCAAACATTTTTGTCCAATACTGTAGCAGCATTTGACAATAGCGCTGCCGCAAACTTAAAACCACTGCGTACACCCCATTTTCGCCTTAGCGCGAAATAAAAACCACACAATCTTAAATGCATTTACACAGTATCTTGTATCTAGCCTGATTAAATCACGCTTGTATCCTCCTTTGCTGGCGTGAATTGAAGAAATCATGACAAAAAAATTGATACATATTGTACTGTATTTCATAAATGACTATTATTAAAAAGTCACTATCCACTGCATATCAGTACCATAATTACCTACAAACTACAACAGCCATATTTCAAATCTCTACAACAATAAAAGCAGAAGATCCATATCCCTATGAATGATTCCCTATGGCTAGTAATAATGAGCTCCCTGGAGATATTTCGATGAGCCGTGGCCTCACAATCAGGTGATAACGGGATTGTGTGGGGAGTTGATTGGATTATGGAGTCTGCAGAGGTTTATTATATGAAGTAAGTGAATTATGGAGGGTGGGCAGCACAGTGCCAGGATTCATAATACAATATTGTCCCGAAAGGTAGCAGACTATCACAAAATATCAAGACCATAGACATACGAAGAAAACTATATTGTGCCAATGAAAATTACTTAGTTATTACTATAAGAAGTTCCGAATTATTATACTGTAGTTCCTAAGATGCAACACAAAATGAGTTACACACAGCTCCAGAAAATAGCAACAAAAAAATTCTGTTTCTAAAATTTTCCTTGAAATTTAACAAACCCATGATCCTTGGGATTTACATGTATATTGTATATAAGTTTTTTTATGGAAGTACAAACAAAAGAAACCATTTATGAATATGAAGAGTCTGAAGGTCCAAATCTTGGCAACACACAGTATTTGTCTGATAAAACTGGGCAAAACTTCAGATACGGCAGGGTACTCAGTTTTATAAACTGTTAACTGTCCACAGCACCTTACAACCCAACAGTAAACAGACCATGCCTGGGGATAACGTTACCTCATCAACACGTCAGGTACGGCTCTACGTGCTTTCCGGGTAACGCCACAGAACAAAGCAAGCCACACGCGACAAATCGACCAAAACCCGGCCAGAACACACAGAACGTGAGGCCAACAATCCAAACGCACCATAAACCCAGACGCATTTTTTTCTCCTGTCCAAATAACGCTACTGCCTCCTGCGGAGATGCCCTCGCAACGTTTATCGGGCAGTACGGGTCGATAGCGACAAATATTTGCCATGTTGTCTCATCATATCAGGCTGACTTTTGTGTGGGATAAACAAATACAACTGCTAGCAACATGTCCTGTTTACATAACATGGACGCTTCGGTTTTGGGCCAATGGCACTCTCTCTCTCGTTTTTTTCCGAGGTATGTTTACATTTTTGCAAGGACAGGTGGACAACATGAGAGTAAAAGTTGCTGCTTTTCAGCATTAGAATCTAGACCTCCACTCCCTCCACTTAGTCTAATGGTAAGTCCCTGATAAGTGAAACTACAAGTATCTTCCCTCCCTGTGATTACTGGACGGCCCCAGATAAGCTAAGCCAAGCATAGCCTCCAAATTTGACCATTACCATTGAGACTTTCCAGCTGTGAAAAGGATTACTGACACTTCCAAGCAGATCAACCTGGATTTCTGCTCATTCAGACATTGATTTTTCACAGCTAGTTCTACTCAATAGGGATTCTACAACAAAACATTACAAGGGGAGAGCTCTACATGTAACAAAAAATCAAGACCATAGCACATCCAGGTCAAGAGATACAAAAACGGAATTTTTGCTGCAGTACCAAGGTCACATACCAAGGGGCCCAAAATCGACCTTGAATTTCAGCTTCACAACATCCGCCCACATACCAAATATCATCGTAATCCATCAAGAGGTTCTTGAGTTATGCTGACTACAGGAGTCCGGAAATACAAACAGACAGACAAACAGACAGACACACCCAAAACTATATCTCCATTTTTCATGAAGATAACAACGCATCAAACCTATTGGTTACATTGGTTTCCAATACATATCTATAAATCAAGGGCAAGCTCTAAATGATTCAAGATACTCTGTAATCTGCTGATAGTCAAACCTGGACTAGGCACCACCTTTGCATAAAAACCACATGGACATTGTGGCCAATTCTTTTCCCTATTGACCCAATCCAGTCTGAAATGGTCACCTGTCAACTGTGACCTTTTTCGATAAGTGGTCTTTATAGACAGGTCTGACTGTACCGCCAACTCTTCCCATTCAGTCAAAACTCCCCAAGAAGTCTGCTTGGGAGAGTGATAAAATCTGGTCCACATGTATGTGGACAGGTGGTCACTATAGACAGGATTGCTTGTGTCAATGTGAAAAATAGTTATTATCTACTGTATTAAAGCCAGCGTCACAATTCATGCGAGCGTTGGCCGACTTTGTAGATCGCCTGAAAGCTCGCCGAATTTCAAAATCGCCCCAGCGTCGACCCTATTTCCAATGAAAATCTCAGGCGACGTCCGTCGAACACTAAAACTAAAAATCCCCCATGAAATGGTGCCATCTCTTGGGCAAGGACGAAGTCAGTATCAACTAACCTGGTAAAAGGCCAATATTTGGATCAACTTTGATTTCTAAAAATGGCCCGAAGCCCGCGTAATCGACAGGACGTTGGCCGTACTTTGGTCGAAAATGCACATTTGAAGCTCGCCAACATGTCGGCCGAGCTGAATTTCTTATTTGTGACGGGGGCTTAAGGGATAACCAAAAAGTGGTCACATTGGCCAGGTGGTCCTTATGTAGAGGTGGTCACTTGGACAGGTTTGACTGTGCCTAGAACAAATCCTACTTCTGAGAAGTAGTGTGAATACCGGACTACAAGTAAAATGTGGAACCTTCTTGCCTTAGTTTAGATAAGTTCATACACAATTTACAATGCCTTATCTCACATGTAGGCGACTGGTAAACAGTAAGAGGCAAACATGTCAACTGTTTCTGTTAAAATCTCTGTTGACTGACTTCTTAAGAACCCAAACCTCTGCATACAAACCCTCAGCAACTTAGTTATGATAGACATGTAAGTAGAGTACATGCCTAATGTATATACGTCATCCAATTCCGATCAATCAATAGATTGTTACACTTCTCTCATTGCACAAGACTGTGTAGACATAGTTTGTACATGATACTTTTCTACCCATTCAAATTCATTCAAACAGTCTTACTGTTCATTTTGCCAATCTATGAATACATTGTACCTTTAACAAGGTATGTATGCCAGTGCTAAACAGGTGTTTCTACTAAATACAAAACTGGTTGACTTTCACAGTCTTCCCAAGACATCATGCATGGCATCCTTAAACTTCTCCCCAATTCCTCCCAACAAAGGGGCTGATACCACGCAGTCTAAAAACAGCTGTCCGCTACATAAAGGAGGGTAAGGTGAGAGTGCCGGCATTGTGTCCCCGCTATCGTTCACTTAGGCTGCACAAACGCAGAAAAAACCCACAGTATTCAATGGAGTATTTAGGGTGGAACCAGGCAAGCTGGTTAAGAGAAGGCTTCTAGAATTCTACGGACTCTTGTTTCTCGATAAAAGTCAAGTATTGATACAGAATCAGTGGTAAAAACTGACGTTAGAAGTATGGAAAAACATTTTCTATGGTCTTCAAAAGGACTAAATTTCCCAGACACTTCCATTTCGGAGTATTTTCCATGTGAAAAGGACCAGTTTTCCCCGTGGAGTTTCAGAAGCAGGTGGCTTTACTCCTAAGGAATCATCCATATCAAGGTTGACTGCACAACCTCATTATTAAACAAGCTGGTGCAAAGTAATAAAATTCTTATATACCATTTCTCAAAGAATGCATAACTGTACTGTACATATACAAATTGTTTACGATGCACATAACAGTAACTAAAAGCATTCAATACAAAAATCTATCTTAATATCTCAAAATAAAAACAAATCAATCTGGAATTGATATTCATGCAAGTCACAGTAGAGGGATTTTCTATTAATAAAATCATGTCCAACCGAACTAGTTCTATGACGCAATAGTATTCATTGCTTCCCTTTTCCATTGACCTGATAACTCCCTGTATGTCCTCTTCACTGGGTCATACCAATGTGCTCCACAATTTTTGTAACTTTTAGACTTAAAAATTATCAACTGGCTCATTGCATGGTTTCTATTTATAGTTCCTACAGTCACAAAACTGAGAGGTACATATGCCAGATGTAGCCACATTTCTTTTCACAAAAAACTGTGGTATAACTAGTATAAGCTAAAAGTTGAGGAGTGGCCATTCTACAAAATATATTCTTTTTTAATTTTACCATAACAAATTTCTTGTGGGCTGTAATGTTTATTTTTTAGCATAAATTCCATCTTATATAACAAAAAAATTCATTAACATGATCTATTTTAGTAAAAAAAATGGGCAGATGCAAAATCCTAATTTCTTACAAATGTTGGCCTCCTAGTTATAGTAGTCTATATGTCTTTGGTCTAAATTGGTTGCACTATTTGTTTTCATGTATTTGGTGTAAATGGTTTTACACTGCAATTCTGTAGCCACAAAAACATCATATATCCCAGTTTTCAAACCTTAAAAAAGGCTGCCACTAGAACCCAGACTGTTGACAAAGCAGGGATGGATGTTTACAGAGTTTTGGGATCTGTTTTGGGAGGAGGCTTCTTTAGGAGAAGTCGAGCATGACACTGAAGATCTACAGGTATAAAAACAGGTGTCTTTAGCTAAAGCCTGCATATTGTGGTACAGATTAAAGATGTTTTCAGTGCGGGGAGGTCTATACATCCCTGTGGTAGGCAAGTAAACAGTCTTGGGTGGTGTCCAGGCTAGAGTTAATGATGCGAAACTATTCATATATACAATTAAGGAAGAAAGCAAAAGTAACTTAGCCATTAAGCATATACAAGGAATTCGGAATACTTTTTATTGAAACCTGGCTAAGCCTGAAAAGAAAAACTTGAAAGTTGAAACATCTAAGAGATGGCATCATCCAATGTCGTAGAAGTCATAGCTGGACAATTTTAAGTCGTTGATCAACTAGAACATACATTTTATGTTTATTTATCTATTTATCGGTTTGGCTGGAATACGCCCAAGAAGGGGGTAGCTCGTATCAAGGGCTAACTTTTCATATTGCAGATACGAAACCCAACAAAGGGAAAGTTATAATGCTCAAAGGCTAGTAGACCCTATTTACATATGTACAACTGTTAATTAAGTCTCATCTGATCATCATAATGACTTGCCATTCCTGATTTTAAGAGAGTCTTGAATACAGCATGGACATTTGTATAAATATATATATATATTGGTACATATAGGTCGGGGGGGTGTCCCTGTGGTGCAGTGGTCTGCGCTTCTGTTACTTGGAACCAGAAGGCCCGAGTTCAACTCCTGGGTAGGACACCTCTGGACAAGAGGCGCATTGAGTCATACCAAAGACTTTATAAAAATGGTACATACTTCTGAAACAGTATGAAAGTTAAACACACTCCACTGCCAGTGGACTAGCCCCCTGCTGCAGTGATTGCACCACAGTGTGGCCCAGGGCTATGAAACGGAGATGGGCACCACCCTATAATACACCTTATGGTGTGGGAGGATTTTAAAACTTCTAACTAACATATAGGTCGAGAATGCATGAGTACTAGGTTAAAATATCACACTTCTTACCTTCTCCATCCTTGAACTTCTTGATGGCCACCATTTCCTTGGTCTCCTACAAAAAAAAAAGAAGATAAAAGTCTGTTAATGTTTAAAATCAAAGCATTTAAAGTACATGTGTAATATATCACTGGTAAAACTAGTGCAAAATGTTACACATTCAAAATCTTTCAACTGCCATCCCATCTATACAATTTCTATCAGGACCAATCATATTTCAGACACCTAAAGCTATTAAAATGACAATACAGTCATTAGTAATTGCAAGGAAAAGTTAACATTTATTCATAGTATGACACCCAATACAAGTAGCTATAAAACCATATTCTTTAATCTTTCTTTAAAATGTCAACAAGACAATACACAGTGGAACGCCAGGCAGACAAGCTGATGTTGCGGACCACTCGACATTACAATTACACTGAATACATGGCATTTACAAAAGAAGGAAATGTTTTTTTCCCTAAATGTTCCTTATACAATACGGCATTTGTTGTAAGTGTAATTGTATGAATCCGGTAGTACTTGAATTCTTGTGAAAGAAGAAAAACGTCAAAGGCAATAAAACGAGTTACAGCTACAACCACCAGGTGTTTTCACAGAGCCACATTTACGACTATTTTCCCACAATCTCCAATTCCCTACTTCATCTTAATCAAACCTTCGAGTTCTTGAAAGTTGCCCGACGCTCGCACAAATATTTACACATACAAAATTGGTACAAAACTCGTTCTATTGAGAACGCTGTGTTGCATATACAGCGTATGAGTGTGTGTTAAAGTTTACGAGCGGCGAGGCACAAAGTTTAAGTTACCAGTAGTCCGATTGTTTGTTTTGCTTTCCAAAATGCCAAGATGGTCACGTACAGTGGGGTAACCATGCCGATAGGGGGCTGGTTGCGTATTTGCGGATATCCTCGAGCAGGTACAAAGGTATTAAACAGGTGGCCCGGGTCAGATGTTTGACCAAAGTTTGCGCATATTTGATTGTACACAGGAAAATTTTTCAGTAGTTAGATATCATACAGTATGCACATGTATGTACTTTGACTTAAGTGCGGGCTGCTTAGCGAACTAGATTTAACGAGAAAGGGTATAAAATGTACGCAAATGTCAATAGATTTGTGTCTGATATAGATTAATTCATGTACCTCTATGAAATATCTTTAAATTTATTAGCTTTCTTGTAGTCCTGTTCAAAGCATCCTTTGTTGTAACTTCTAATCATATGATGACATAACTTGATATTTCACCATGATGAAATAACTATATGTTTCACCCAAACTGACTTTAGTGTTACAGCTAGCATATCTGGTACTGCAAGCTCAGTTAGCTCCATGTGAAAATTCATCCAACCATTCATAATTCAACTTCAACATTTGTAAATGACTACCATTGTGCTTTGAGCCATAGGCATTTCTTTGTCCCAAAACTTGGCTTTGAAGAATATCGTTATCAGTAAATGCTCAGAGCTATATATTTCACTCCTAACATATGACATAGCGAATCTATTTTTCCCAGATTAGATACACCCAAGGCACAGTTGTGTCTGCTATGAACTGATAAACTCAAAACGGGATAAGCGTTAGCACAACTGCTGTCCTTCAGGGCCTTTTCATTAATATCATAGGGTGGGTCAGGGATGGTAATCTTCAAAACAAATGGGGGTTCTATGGGAGTACTGTAAATCACTTTAATATAGCGGCAGGAAAATATAGAGGTTTGGGGAAAATGGAGTAGGTCACGGCACTTAATTCTAATGGTGGGAACAAACATTACTGTCTCAAATATTAGTGATCAAATATTTGCGATGATGAAATTTTAGCAGTTGACTAGTGACCGTTAAATCAGCTAAAATAAGTTACAGTTAACAAATCAAGAATTACAGTATTACAAGTACAAGAGTAGTTGGATGAAATGAAAATCAAAGATACATGTGTAACGCATCTTACAACATTGTCTCATCTTATACATGTCTGGCAAAAGTCCCCTTAACAATATTGATAAATTTCCCTCACACATTTTGACTATCACACCAACCATAAGCCACTGTCTGCCATCTCAGACAAACACTGAAAATTTCAAAGAGATTGTATTTCATCTGAGAAGCTGCTATTTTAATCAAAAAGCTTTTCTGTTTTCCTAAACAACAAAGGAGGTCCAGAAATGTGTTCTTTGTAAAGTAAAGCTAAGCTGTCATCTGAAATTGAATATCATCATATCTACTTACCCAGTATTTTTAATGGTGCCATATGGTCTTTGCTATGGGTATTATGTAGATTATGTGTGACAGTCATAAAAGAAGGTGTTGTATCATTTTTATACAATTCTTAAAATTCCATGATAGTCTATATGACGATGGTTTATGCCTAGTATACATGTACTAGTGCAATGGCCTAGTGGGTAGAGTGTTCGCCTTGCATACGGTAGATCGTGAGTTTGAACCCCGGCCGTGTCATACTCTAAAAAATGGTACAGGTACATACTGCTTTCTCTGCTTAGCACTCAGCATTTGGGAAAGAGTATGGCAGTTAAACACACACCACTACCAGTGTACTAGCCCCCTGCTGTAGTGACTTGCACAAAGTTGTGTGGCCCAAGGGCTGCCGAAACAGAGATGGCCGCCACCTTATGCACCTCAGCGGTGCGGGGAGGACTTTAACTTTTTAACTTTAATACATGTAGTAACTGATGGCCAGACCTGTGACCTACCTAACCTACAGTAGGTCAGGATCTGGTACTAGCAGACAAACATGCTGACCCCTTGGCCATCAACCCCAGAGAGTTCTTTGAACTTTCCAGCAGCCTACACCCCCTCACCCTGTGATACAGATCTGAATGCCTTTGAGCTCAGGGGAAATTATAAAGGAAGTAACAGTCATATGCATAGCTTCCTTCTGTTTGGACAAGGAACTGCCTGGCACAAAATGGTTCATCCACCCTTTTCTGGTTTTAGTAACTTTTACAACGTTAGGACAAAATGTGTTTTTTTTCGCAGTTGCAAGAGAGATACCAGTTTTAGTGCCAGCTACATATACTAGTAACTAGTTGAAGGCCGACGATTCCATATGCTAGCCAGATGTCTGACTTCTTTCCCGTAAAAATTCTGGACCAGATAAGGGGCAGGGCCAATAAAATAGCAGAAAGGATTCGTCAACTACTGTTTTAAGTTACAGGTGCTACATGTATTTTCTTGGGGTTCAAAATGTCTTTGGGTTTATAACTTCTGGAAAACTCTAATATTGTGGTGTCTGTGTGATGGAAGAATGATTTTTCAAGATCATTTTTTGACCTATATTTCTTGTGATTTCGGGGGATGAAATTAAAGGGAATCTTTTATTTCTTGTAGCTTAAAAACAAGCAAGAAAAAAATCCACAGAGCTTTTCTTTACATGCATGATAAGGTAGTCATCTTTATATACAGTAGTAATTTGAAAGTAAAAGATCCTTCTTTCCTAGGTTGTGGTGTGTCAAATTGACTGGCACAACCACAAGTTAAATGTAGCTATCAGTTCTGTTAAGTATGGAGTATCCAGAACACTCTTTAAAGGACATATAATTATATGTACAACTGCTGGCCAGAGGCAAAACAATACCCCTTCAAACAGACATCTTGTTTTGGCTTGTTCTTTACCTCTTTTTTTCTGGTTTGATATCTTTGAGGGGCAAAGTTTCATCACTAGATGTCTGGTTAATAATGGTGAGGTATCTAGTGAAACTTTCCTTGTTGATTCATGAAGCTACCAGAAAGATGAGGGCCTGCATGCCCCTTTTACGTAGAGCCTAATCGGCCGTTTTAATTTTACGTAGAGCATTGCCGACCACTCCATAATTTAGCGTAGAGCGTAGGGGGAGCTTTCTGAATTTAGCGTAGAGCGTAGGGAGGCTTTCTGAATTTAGCGTATTACATAGCCGGCTGACTAAGCTATGGGAGAGAGTGAGTGAATGAGTAGCCGGCCCTCCGAATTTAGCGTAGAGCGTTGTCAGGACTAGCACAGTAGTATCTCGTGAAGAAGCGCGTACTCACCTTGAGTGCATGGCACTATCGTGATTGATTGCCTAATGACCGTAATAACACTATTGTGTATTGTTGCTAGGTCATAAAAATATGCTTTGTTGTTTCCCTAACATGCTTACCTTATGTCTGGCTTTGAGGACGACTCCATAGGCACCTGGTGGGGACAAGATAGGAAGAATGTTGGGAAAAATATGATTCTATCTGATAGTATCATCTATGTCAAATTTTAAGATATGCTCAGCCAAGGCTAGGGCAACATTATGATTATTGTGATGCAAACAAAAACTGGCACACATTTCATTTCAGCTCCACGGCAAATAATATTTTCAAACCAGAAATAAAGCAATGTATCTATTAATCCCGTAATAAAATCCTGTGTTTTGTTCAAAATCATGAGAATTACGAACATACTAGTAGGCAAACGTATGTATGTTGAAAATAACAATAAAAACACACCATCCTTTAACAACACAATTTTCTTTTATTATCACTGTAATATTCTGTGTAATGTCCTTATAACCCAGATATTCTTTTTCTAATCAATTTTGAAGTTGAAAAAATCCATCTTGATATGAAATGTTATGATATTAACCAGCAAATCATGATGAAGACCACAATTTTTCTCGAAATCTTTAACAAATTTTCAAAATCTACCAGTGGTTTTATATCAGATAGCTACAGTAACTACAACGATGTGTGCATTATTAAAAAAGACACAAGATATTTTCCTAGTTTCTCAGCATTTTGTCACGATTTTCCCAGCCCAAGAAAATTAATAACATCAGTTTGAAGTGTTCAGCTTGTTGGGCCAAAACCTTTGGTCGATCAATAAACAAATAATATTACTTCAGTTCAAGTTTAGAAATATAAATCAGTTATGACAGCCTCGCTAAAACTGCAGCACTGTGCTTGAGCTGCTGTTACCTTTTCTCAGATATTCCAGACTTTGTGGAATATAATTTTGAGAGAAGAAAAGTTTTCCTACCTTCGCCCACGACTCCAAGGACTTCGTACTTGTTCATCACATTTCAAGACGTCCACACCCCCGAAATATCGTCTTGTCCGCGACTTTCACGCTCCGATAACTCCTGTGGAAACCACTGCTGAATGTTTAAACAGTCCCCACATCTTCATTAAAACAAGGAAGTTGTATTCCTTTAAGAAAACGCGTACGTGACTGATGTTGGTCCTACATCAGGAATGTCCCACGAAATCCTCCAGTTTCAGTGAAGTAAGGAAAAAATTTGTAGAACTCCGTAATTCAGCGCGACACCGGAAAACTTCGGCGGTTCAATGCCGTTAACGTCCTTTGCTGAGAAGTCCCGTTTGCTGGATCATAGCTTCACAGTTGTAGAAAGCAGTTCACCCTTGATTTAGTCCGAAAACGTGCCCACTCGTGGTTAAACTTACTAAGAAACCGCCGCACAAACTATTTCACAACTGGCTTCGGCCGCCATTGATGGACTCCTTATCAACACCCAGAATGCAGCGCGCCAAACATTCGGACTCCAGTCACGTGACGAGAAGGCCGGGGTTCCATCTGGTGTTGCAGTACTGGTAACAACCGCTAGGGGGCGTAAGTGTACTGTACATGTACCTGGCCTTGGCAGTGCATGACTATCCACTCTCTTCTTCAAGTAGACGTAACGTTATATTGTACTTCGCTTCGAAATCCCCAAGCAGATAAACCAGTGGTATGACAGTAGGGCAAAAAAAGGCCCTACTGTGACGCCACCGGTAAATCTGCTTGGAGATTATTCGCTTCGTACGCTTTTTCGCTCGTATTGAGTGAGTTATTTGCAAGTTCTATCCCGAGGGTTACTTGCAACACGAAACGGTAATATAGAAAGGTTAACAGACAGTGCAAGATAACAATGGTGACAAGTGGAACATTCGACTATTCTAATAAGAACTGCTACGGAATATAGTCTAAGCTTTTGAGGTTTGAGTCATCGTTTGGAAGCAGTGGAAGGCGAAGTGGCCCACTTTTTCTGTAGTGAGTGGGGTTTGTGGCTTTAGATGTGGTGCTGCAGTACTGATAATAACCGCTAGATGCCGTAAGTGTACTGTACATGACCTGGCCTTGGTAGTGCATGACCTTCCACTCTCTTCTTCAAGCAAACGTACAGTGTGCTTCGCTTCGTAGTCTCCAAGCAGCTGCAGATTTCCCGGTGGCATGACAGTATAGGGTTATGCCATGGGTAAATCGGCTTTGAGATTATTCTCTTCGAACGCCTTTTCGCTCGTATTGAGTGAGTTATTTGCAAGTTCTAGCCCGATGGCTAATTGCAACACGAAACAGTACTGTAGAAAAGTGCAAGATAACAATGGTGACAAGTGGAACAATCGACTATTCTAATGAGAACTGCTACGGAATGTACTCTAAGCTTTTGAGGTTTGAGTCATTGTTTGGAAGCAGTGGAAGACGAAGTGTCCCACTTTTTCTGTTGTGAGTGGGTTTCGTGGCGTTCGATGTGGTGCTGCAGTACTGATGATAACCGCTAGATGCCGTAAGTGTACTGTACACAAACCTGGCCTTGGTAGTGCATAACTATCCACTCTCTTCTACTTCAAGCAGACTTATAGTGTACTTCGCTTCGTAATATCCAAGCAGATCTACCGGTGGCATGACAGTAGAATAAAAGGCACTTCTGTCATGTTTTTGCCCTACTGTCACGCCACCGGCAAATCTGCTTGGAGATTATTCGCTTCGTACGCTTTTTCGCTCGTTTTGATAGTGAGTTTATTTGCTGGTTCTTGCCCGAGGGCTAACAAGTTAATTGCAACACAAAACAGTAAAATAGAAAAAGTACAACAGACAGTGCAAGATAACAATGTTGTCAAGTGGAATAAGAACTACAACGGAATACAGTCTAAGCTTTTGGGGCCTGATTCCCTTTTGGAATCAGTGGAAGACGAAGTGTCCCACTTTTTCTGTAATGAGTGGGTTTTGTGAATATGACGAGGTTGTAGTTTTCGTTAGTAAAACGTCTGCCGGAAATTGTGATGAGTTTTGATAGTTTTGTTTCTTGACCGTTATAGGGGCGATTGGAGATAAAGTATACTTCGTTTTCCACCGCATTCGACATACGGAAGTTACAAACTCTTTCAACCACAGGTAATTTTCCAGGTAATAGTTTCACCGTCACAGGTAAATGGAACAGTCCAACGGAAATGTTAAACTAATGCCGATTGGACGACGAAGATTTGGCAATATGTATTCTATCATCTGATTGGTCAAAATCTGCACAAACAGCTTGTCTCCCATTGGTTGTTACTGGTTCCTATGCCAACGATTTGTTTACCTCTTGGTCAACTCAGATCAGAGTAGTTCGAACTACCGCAGTGAAAGAATGGCGGACTTCACGCTCTTAGAATTGACTGCAAAAAAAACGATGACGAGAAAACAAGCTCTGCAACAGCCTTTATTGGTGAGTTTGACATTGAAAACTACATGTGCAGGTTTTGTGGGGAGATCTTCCCGGGGAAAATGTGTAAAAAGTACTAAAAATACTCAACACTTACAGTTCCCGGTTACACCGTTTGACAGAAGGCATAGTTCCCGTACAAAGACCAACATTGGTACAAAATACTTACCCAAAGGGATGTTATGACCATCTGTATTCAGACAAACGTGTCCAATGATCATGAGTTCTAGTGCCTACTGGGGTAAACTGTTCACTGTAAACTGGTCAGCTCCGAAACAGACCAACTGAGTTGTTTGAACATGAGGTTAGGACAATACAAAGCCATGTGTTGATCGAAAATGCAGGTCAACAACAATCTCTGTACAGTTTCAACTGTGTCGAAGTGTGTTGTGGCTTGAAGGTGGAAGGGTGTAGTAAGTATGATTACAGTGTTGTGCCAGAAAACACTAGATAAGGGTAGCCTCCTTTGCATAATTCTGTACCGCGGTGGCGTTTACTAGTTGTTTTTTGGGGGGGAGGGGGGGCAAGTCCCTTTCCCAGCATAGAGAACCTTAGCCCATGTTAAAAACTGAGAATCAGCGCTCCCAAAAATAAACGCCACCGCTCCAGAAGTTTGCAAAGGAGGCTAAGGTAAAAGGCTAGATGTAAGGGTACAATGTGTGATTCAATCAATCAATCAAAGTTTTCATTTGAGGTGTTAATGTTTCAGATGGATGAAGGTGGCGCGCACTACTTCTCAGAGAAGTTTTGCATGGGGACTAATGGCTACAACAACAGTCATACATCTGTGGTTCCTATGACACAGGAGTTTTGCATGGAGACTCATGACTGCTACAACAACCCTACATCTATGGTACCAATGACACAGGAGTCTTACATGGAGGCCCCTTGCTACTATACCAACCCTACCACTATGGTCCCTACAGCACAGAAATACATGGGGACCACTTACTACAACAACAATGATACAGCTATGGCACAGGAGAGTTACATGGAGACACCTTACTACAACAACAAGGATACAGCTATGGCACAGGGGAGTTACATGGAGACCCCTTACTACAACAACAATGATACAGCTATGGCACAGGGGAGTTACATGGAGACCCCTTACTACAACAACAAGGATACAGCTATGGCACAGGGGAGTTACATGGAGACCCCTTACTACAACAACAAGGATACAGCTATGGCACAGGGGAGTTACATGGAGACCCCTTACTACAACAACAATGATACAGCTATGGCACAGGGGAGTTACTTGGAGACCCCTTACTACAACAACAATGATACAGCTATGGCACAGGGGAGTTACTTGGAGACCCCTTACTACAACAACAATGATACAGCTATGGCACAGGGGAGTTACTTGGAGACCCCTTACTACAACAACAATGATACAGCTATGGCACAGGGGAGTTACTTGGAGACCCCTTACTACAACAACAATGATACAGCTATGGCACAGGGGAGTTACTTGGAGACCCCTTACTACAACAACAATGATACAGCTATGGCGCTGGGGAGTTACTTGGAGACCCCTTACTACTACAACAACACCAGTACAACTATGGTCCCTATGGCTCAGGACTATCACATGTACATGGGGACCACTTACTACAACAACAACACCAGCACAACTGTGGTCCCCCTGACACAGGAGTGGGTGTCCAGGCTTCAGATCAACTTGAACGACGGTTACGGCCCATCAATGATCATGGAGAAGTTCCTCACAAGTCTCCCTGAATGTGAGAGAGAAACACCAGCATGCCAGGATGGCTCTGTACAGGTATGCAACCCTGAAGTTGGTGAGATGAGATCAGCCAGTGAATCCTGCAACAAATCTAAACAGATGACCAGATCTGAGATGACCAAACCTGAAGCAGCGCCACCAGGTGATATTGGGCAGGACTGCAGCAGTGATGGCATGAAGTCTCCATCCTGTTTGACACAAGACAACAATCACACTGGTGATGTGGAGGGACCTATCAGACTGCAGGATGCTGATCTACTTAACCACCTTGATGATTGGATCATCTTGTTAGGCTGTGAGGAAGGGTCAGTGTACTATTCTGATGATGAGGACATGTCAGAGGAGATGACAGGTCCTGATGGTGGCAGCATGGAGGAGAGAAAGGCTTTGCCTGCCTCCAGTGTACCATGCAGACTGGTGGACAAGCTGTCAGATTACACTACAGAGAGGATTCAGCTCCTAGATCACTTTGAGCTAGATCATCAGTCAGTCAGTGGTTTGGAGGATCTAGAAGACATCCAGTTCTTGGATCAAATTGAGCTAGATCATCAGTCCCTTGGTACAGAGGATTTGGAGGAGATCCAGCTCTTGGATTTCATTGAGGTAGATCGTTGGTCAATCAGTGGTTCGGAGGATCCAGAGGAGGTCCAGCTCTTGGATTTCCGTGACCTAGATCATCAGTCGGAAGATGCAGAGGAGAAATTCCAACTCCTGGATCCTATTGAGGTAAGTTAGGCACTGTATGATGTAACCATCAACAAGCAGATAGAACTTTTCTTTCCCTGCGTAGCAAAGTAGACATGATAAAGGTTTGGATCATTCTCTCCTTTTGTGGATCTCCTTACTTTTGTTGATTGCAACACTTTTTTTTTGTTATGAAGTTTGAAGGTTTTCCTAAAAATCAGTGCTTTTGAAAAGAAAGAAATATAGTTCTGACTAAAAGATTGCCGTGTTTAAAACAGGTGCATTGTAGTCTAATTGTACCATACTTTGAATAGGCATTGTATGAGTTGATTATGCTGTGAAAGCTGGAATGTACCTGTAATGTACATGTAATGTAGTAAGACAGGCTGCTGCAGTTTACAAAATACCCACTAGAGGTCCTCATTATACCAGTAGTACACCCAAACTACATTGTGTCTGCTGTACAGATGCCAGGGCTGTGTGTGTGGCAGAGCAGCGTCCCCGAGCACGAAGTTGTGACAACAAATAGACTATCGCGGTACGACCTCTACTACAGTCCCACACACCGCGTACGATCTCCCAGCTGCCCTCTGATTGGTGCTCGTGGTGATAGCAGGGAACGAAGCGTGTACAGTGATAACTCAGAGGTGAGACTTTTATATGAAATTGAATGTTGGGAAGAGTGTGGACAGTTGCAAATAAATGGAATTTAGAATAGACTCAACAGTTTTTAAAAATGGGGGAAAAAAGTGACAGGAACAGAGATCTAAAGATGAGGGGGGAAACATTTGCAACTGCTCGCCTTTAGATATATGCAGTTGTGATTATGTAGGTGGACTGGTTGTGCATTTTCCCATCCTGATTGCAATTTTAGAGAACTTACGAACCAATCACTTCCATCGGTTTTCCAATTTTTTAAGCCTCCTTCACTCCAACACGTGGCTGCGCAGGACCACGAAGTGACCAACAGTGCTGTGAGGACCGCCAAAGGGAAGACAGTGAAGTCTGCGGCCCACAAGGCACATTGCAACAGCAGCCCCACAACCCCCCTGGTGAACCCCCCCTTACCCGGCTGCCCCTGCTGGCTTCTTCTCATGGGTTTAGCCAGCGTTTTGGTCACTACAATCGATGTGAAACAAAAGCTGGGTAAGCTCTTGGGAAAAAGCTGTCAGGGGCAGCCACACTACAGGCAACCTCACACACAGCAGAAAACGTCTTACGTCAGCAAATATCCAAGATGGAAGACTTGTCTGTTATGTCTGAGGTTGCCATGGCAACTGACTATAGTTGTCAGTTGCCATAGGAACTGACAAGATGGTGTCAGGGATACTCCAGTGGCTGCCCCTTTCTCTCTGCACCTATCAGTGTGAACCCCAACAAGTTGTCCTTCTGTTATGAACAGGGCAGCTTGCTGGGCATCACACTGGTAGGTGCATTTCCCCTTCAGAAGATGTATCTGCATGTTTCTGAAGGGGGTTTGACTTGTAGATTAGATACATGTATGTTCTGTTGAATGCAATCTAGGTTATAAGGTCTTACGTACATAATGCTGGCATGGTGAATTTAGAAAACTTCTGTATTTTATGCCCATATATGTAATGTGGCTTACTGCACTTGTTTCTGAAGTGGGTTTGACAAAGAACATTATGTCCTTGGTTTGACTTGTAGATTAGATACATGTATGTTCTGTTGAATGCAATCTATGTTATAAGGTCTTACAAACATAATGCTGGCATAGCAAAGTAAGAAAACTTCTGTATTTTATGCCCATGTATGTACGGTGGTTTACTGCACTTGTTCCTGAAGTGGGTTTAACAAAGAACATTATGCCCTTGGTTTGACTTGTAGATTAGATACATGTATGTTCTGTTGAATGCAATCTTGGTTATAAGGTCTTACGTACATAATGCTGGCATGGTGAATTTAGAAAACTTGTGTATTTTTTGCCCATTGTACTGTGGTTTACTGCACTTGTTTCTGAAGTGGGTTTGACAAAGAACATTATGTCCTTGGTTTGACTTGTAGATTAGATACATGTCTTACAAACATAATGCTGACATAGTGAAGTAAGAAAACTTCTGTATTTCATGCCCATATGTATTGTGATGTGCTGGTCTCACACTTAGCCATACTTTGTAACAGTTTCTAACCAGAAGAACATGTTTTGCAATATATTTTGTTATGTATGATTACCTAAAGTTCTTCTGTTGTGTTTAATGCTGTCAATATTTCTGTTGATATTTGCTGTGTGAAATTACTGGAAGAGCTGTATTAAGTGCATCCAGGGTCATCCAGGGACCAGTGAAGAAAATGTTTATTGTATATTTGTCGTAACAATGATGTGAATACACACGACGCCACACATCGACTGTATTGAGTCTCATATATATTTTCTGTCAGCAATCACATTTCCATCCAAGATTTCCTCGACAGTTCCACAAATCAGAACAGAGTCAAATTGTACTGCACACAAGTAGACTTTCCACATCATCCAACCAGCCTGTCTTACAAATTCTACACGAAACACTAAATATTGATATTTTTCAGTACATCATAGTGGTCAATGCTCGCATCACAGAAGTGATAATATGATACTTCACAACACAAAGACAGAGAGGAAAACCTCACTAAACAACATGGAGATGCCATACATAATACTGTAGTGCGGATATATCGTTGTCATGTTCTTTTGAGTTCCAAAGCATAATATAGTACTTGTTTATGCTAGTGATACAATAAGTCTATAGGTAGAAGTTTCCCAGTACAGTGTCAACACTATTACTGTAATGTTGTCAGTCAAAAAGTATGATACAACCCAATAGATATGGCAGCTTTGTCAGTTTGACATGATGTAAAATAAAACATAGAAGCCCTAAAGTTGGCAGGACTGCAAACCTCTCAACAAAAGGTATAAAGTGCTGCTATAAACATGTACAATGTATATACACAAAGTGCAGAAATCAATAAAAATTCTCATAGGGGGTGAATATTTGAAACCAACCTTTCTAAGCTAGATTGGACAAGAAGTATAATAATACATGTATTTCACATATTGACAGAGCAGAGCATTTAATTGTTCATACTCTTAAAACTAGCACTGCGTCAATACCATGTAACGATATGTAATAACATACTTGAGGTACATTACTTATATACATGTAAATAGGAAGGAATAATGACACTGTTCAGGAAGCGTACAAGCGTAAAAGATGGCCATTACAGACAGCAGACTTTATACATCACTATTTTTTTAATGATTGCTCACAGTAATGCAAAAATAACACAGGACTAATATTGTCACTACCAATTCACCAGATACGTCTGTATTTACATTATGTACAGTTGTGGATGTTACACCCAATTTTATCAAAGCCACGCTTTCAGTTATTGTTATAACATTTATAACAAAAAAACAGTCTGTTAAAGGTATCCAGAGCATTTTGTGAGGCTTGAAACTTGAATAAAAAAATCTAATTTCTAGTCATCCCTACACATAATAAGTTTCAATAAAACTTTACCATTACATATCGACATTAAAGGAGCAAAGATACGATGTTGTTGTGTGGTGAGAACTGATAGAAAATCAAAACCCTGACAGACTGATCCTGACTGTCCATCACAATTAGCGGTTCGACGGTGTCGACCAATGAGAGAGTGACTGCATGTCCGTCAAATATTTGCAGTTTTATGTTTTATTTTTGCATCTCTATGTTTTGAAGGAGGTGGGCGGGGCTATGGTATCGGTCTATTTCCACTAGGCGCGTGAAACTAAAAGATCACCATGTAGCTTATTTTTGTGTCGCTTTTGAGCACTTTTGATAAGAAATCTGTACGCAAATGTGGTAAACAGTGGCATTAAATGTTAATTTCATAAAGATTACAGCAACTAGAATATTTCCAGTTTTCAAGCCTCATAAAATGCTCTGGGTGCCTTTAAGTACACTGTATACCCATCCTATTTACCAGTATCTGCCAGCAAAAACACAGCAGGTCTCACATACATCAGTATTACTACGTTCCGACACACATTGCGCCTGGACCACCTACCAGCAAAAGTCATGCACACAAAGACACAGCTTTTGGCATCATTACATACATTACTGATTAATATCAACATAGATGTTGGTAGAATAACTAGTGATATCTATTTAGAGTAATTCAAGTCGGTCACCAATTTTGTTCCCTTTGTCAACTACTAATGTTGCTGCTGTGTTTGATCCCTTATTTCCCAGCCTTGCTTCACGTCAATGTCTTTGAAAATCTTTATTCTGAAGAATTCTGGTCTCCCACGTTCCATGTAAGTCGTACATGTACAAATGTGCTTGTTTACTGCCATCTTTTAAAAACATTTTGCTTACAAACACAAAGTTGATATCTGTAGCATAAAACCAGGCTCTCATACAGCTTACTCACATGCACTAGGCGAATTATTTGAGTTTTGGCTTGAAGACACGCTACACCAAAGTCTCCTGTTCTTTATCCCCAGTGTCGTGAATGGCTACCTTTTCCCACTGCTGCCAAAGCTCCCTCTGAATCTGTGCGTCAGTCTGTCCAGCCTCCCGTCTGGTCTGTAGGACATTGTTACTCGGGACCACGTTGTTGTTCAAGAGCCTCGGGCCTTCTGTCAATCTCGGTGAGTGGGGAGGAGTCAGCGTGTGTGCTGCATGTGACGGCAACACTACTGGCCCGCTTAGACTTAAACCCCAGGGTGCCGCCGGCCCCTTTGGACTAACGGGACTGTTTCCCAGCGGACTGTTGTTGACAGAGGATGATAGGGACATGTCGCTGCTCACAGTGCTGATGCTGAGGTCGCGCGGGCGCTTCTCGTGGGGCGGCATTTGGAAAGCCTGGTTCACCAGCCCTGCTAGTCTGCGTGGACTATTCGGTGACGGGCTCTCCGGCGGCGTAGCGACAATCGGCGCAGGCCTCATGCCGGACATGGACAAGTTACTGCCAGACATGGACAGGTTGCTTCCGCTGATGTTGTAGTCGTAGGAGACCTGTCGGCTGACGTTGGGACTGGAGTAACCGCTAGAGTAGAAGCTGGACTGGCTCTCCCGCGCAGGGAGACAGTCCGACTTGATGGAGTCAGATCGCTCCCAGTTGTGGCTGGGAGTCGTCTTGAAGCTCCGGCGGTGGCTGGGATGCAGGAGCCGGCTGCCGTGTATGGGCAGGTCGGTGGGGAACACGGGACTGCTATGCACGCGGCTGATGACCTGGTGCATGATGTGTGGAGGCGACGGCTCGCTGAGGTGGTGCAGCCGTCTGGTGTCGGCACCCTCTCTGGGAGAACTCTGCAGACTGGACATCTCGTTGTCGTCAAACACACTGCCAGCAGTGTCCAGGTCCATCGGTGCTCTGGGGAAGAACAGGAATACAAGGTTATTCATCAGGTTGTATTATTTCAGCCAGTAGGTACCCATGTGAGTAATGAGGCTGTTGTAATGCACTCGAGGCACCTCCTCGAACACCGGACCCTCATTTTTCGTCTCTTCTGAAAGACGGTGCAGCTCCAACAAGGATACCCTTCCTGGGATTCGATCCGGGGTCTCCCGGATCCAACTAATGGAAACAAGAGGCTCAACTGCGAAGCCGCTACCAATTGAGCTACAGGGACATCCTACTCAAATGATTTTTAAACATACTGTAATTCTTGATTTGTTAACGGTAAACTAAATTTAGCTACTTTAACTGTCACTAGTCAACTGCTAAAATTTCATCATTGCAAATATTTGATTACTACTGTTTGAGACAGTGTTCCCACCTTTAAAATCAATTGCTGTGAACTACTTGAATCCTTTCCCTCCAACCACTAAAAATTACCAACTGCAAAATCAAATGGATTTACAGTAGAACAAGACAAAAGACATCTTTTGAAGTCTTTGCAAAATGGATAATGCATGCTATCATATCAATGATACTGAAATTCTTATTGACATGACAAAAGTACAGCCACTTTTGTAAGGTCTTCTACAACTATACATGCAAACAACAAACAATGGTATACAAAATGACTAATGATAGATAAACCTATACAATAAAGGAACTCACTCCATGCTCTGACACTTCCTCTTCAGTATGATGTCCAGTGCCTCCGGGTCAGTCTCCAGCAAGCTTTGGAGGGCCTCATTGTACAGTAGTCCAGGAACCTGATTGTAAAAGGTGCAATATTTCACTATAAGTGACAATGGGTGAAGTCATAGAGCTTGTCATTGAGAAAGAATGCCTCAATTGCACAAATCAATGTGCCTACTGCATGCAATAGATACTCTCCAAGCAGAGGAGGGGTTTTGGCAGGTTTTTGACGATAGCTATACAAAAAAAAGATGACAAAGCAGAAAGCCCGGCAAAAACGCCTAAAAAAAGCCCGGCAAAAACGTCAAAAACCAGCCGAAACCCCTCCTCTGCTTGGAGAGTAGCAATAGAGTCTTTCTTAATTTGTCTTGGGCTGCAGATATAGGGTTGCCTGCTAGGAGGCATTGCTGACTTAATTCAAGACAATATTTCTTCAACTACAGATATATAGATTCTGTAATACAATGTAGTTCCCTTTTCCCACACAAAAGCACAGCATTCACCAAAGGAGTAAAATCTTGGCTAAGGTTTCAGTTGGGCAATGTCTTTGCTGTACCTTGAAGAGTTTCTCGTGGTTTTCGATCATGAACTTGATGACCTGGATGACGTCCCTCTGTTCGTCCACCCTGTTTGCCGCGTCCCCGTCATTCCGGTTGGGGTCCCGGTCGCGGTACAGGATGTTGGGACCAAACAGCGTACCCAAGTTGTGGGAATCCATCTTGTTTCCTGGTACCTACATAGGAAGAAAGAGTTCAACATTTTGAAGCCTCCATTTGTTATAACAGCTAACTCTTCAAGTAGTGTTAGGCCACACCAATTTAATTTATTGGTTAACAGATTTTTTTTCAAAATTTTCTGTTTTCATTTTTTTTTTTCTAAATTTTTTTTTGGAAAATTAAAAATCCAAGAAATTAAATTGGTGCGGCCTTATAATGAAAAATATTATTAAACTCTATTTTGCCTGGAAACAAAGGAGATTGGGCTATCTATCATCATAAGTTTGGGCTGATTACATGAAGTCCTGGCACCTATATATAAAGAAAAGTTCAACATTTTGACACCTTCAGTTGTGATAATAGTTAACTCTTCACGTAGTACTATAATGAAAAATCAACGCTATTTTGCCAAGCAATACAGGAGATGGGGCTATCTCTCATCATCGCATCAGTTTGGGTTGATTACATGGACCAAGTCCATTAAATTTTTGGCAACGCCTCAGGGGTGAGCCAAATTGTTTCTTTATTTACCTCCTGTCCATTTTGGTCGACTGAGTCTTGTGAGTGACGGTTGACCA
Source organism: Branchiostoma lanceolatum (assembly GCF_035083965.1). Taxonomy (NCBI): domain Eukaryota; kingdom Metazoa; phylum Chordata; class Leptocardii; order Amphioxiformes; family Branchiostomatidae; genus Branchiostoma; species Branchiostoma lanceolatum. The sequence goes on from NC_089727.1 coordinate 16,929,908, forward strand.
CGGCCAGGAACTGTAGTAGGGCATACAGGGTGTCCCTGTTGGGGACTGGGAGCAGGGCTAACAGCAGCCGCAGCACGGATATCTGGTTATCCTCCAATCCTGCAGGGGAACAGAGCAGTGTTGGGATCACAGTGAACACTACGCATAAGGATCACAGTGAACACTACGCATTAGGATCACAGTGAACACTACACATTAGGATCATAGTGAACACTACGAATTAGGATCACAGTGAACACTACACATTAGGATCACAGTGAACACTACGCATTAGGATCACAGTGAACACTACACATTAGGATCACAGTGAACACTACGCATTAGGATCACAGTGAACACTACGCATTTGTATTTCTATTGCATTGCATACCCGGGAATTAATCGCATCAAGGCGTAACACACCAGGTTTGTACTGAAGAGTACAAGCTGTATATCCGGACAGATTTATATGATCCACACACACCGGGAAGGACCCCTACTCTTTTCGATAAGCGTGTTGGGTTCTTTAACGTGCTTGAGGTGTGGCTCTCCTCAAACATGGGACCTCCATTTAACGTCCTATACGAGGGACGTCCCTAACCGAAGCTATGTACTCATTTTCACCTGACTTAAGTGGGGAAAGTCGTGTAAAGTGCCTTTCCAAAGGGCACAACGTCAACAAGACAAATCAGGGAACCCCGGATTTGAACCCGGTATCTCTGGGTTCTGGGGCCAAACACCCTGCCACTGCGCCACCGTGACACCACTACGTAAGTCTAGATTACTGTGGCAGCTGCAGTATACATATATGTCCATATAAAACACTCATTCCTACAAGAAAGTCTTATGGAAGCTTCAGTACTAGCTACTGAGTTGTTTTGTATTGTAGAATACAGGTGCAAAGGGTATAACATTGGTACACATTTTGTACAGCTGCAGAATGTTCATGTGGTCACCTGGAGCAGCTGTCATGTAGTCATCTTCTAATCCTCTACATTATACATCAAGATATGACAGGCAAAAACTACCAACAGGTGTTTTCAACTTGTTTCCTCAGATGACATTCGGTTACACATTCACAAGCATAGAATCTACTTGACAGGTGTTGTTACAATGAAATTGTATTTCAGTCTGTCAATTCAAACTATCATGCATCCTTTTCTTCCTTTCGATAATTGCACGACATGCCACATTGGAACAGACTACAAGGCACTGAGATGAAAGCCAGAGAAAGCTGCGTGGAAATAACTTTACAACTATCAAGGGAGCCTTCATCTCACAAGTGCGACTGTCTCTAACCAACAGTGGTGCACGTAAAAGCTTTCAGTAGAGCACGTCTTACAGAGGGATTTGTGGGAAAGGCTCTAGCGGTGTTGAAACAAAATGTCAGCAGAGCTCCCGGGAATGCTGTTTACTTTTTCTGTCATACCGGTCGTGAATTTCGCACCCTTTAGGTGATCACAGAGCTGAATAACGACGTGCGAGAAAAGCAGGCGACAGAGGGGTGACAACCCTGGGGGAAAGGGCCCATGTAATGACGTCATCGGCTGACATTGCGTGATGCGAGGTGGACACCCTAGTGGCATGTGGGAAGTGGTGGTTGCATCTTTTCCGTTGTGTTGTCATCACTATTAGGCTGGTAGATGTGAAATATATCCCAGGCTTCTTTTCAAAATGCAACTTCGCAAATCAAAGATTTTCAACGGCAATTCCCTGCTTGAAAAGTTAAGTCTGCACTTTGATACATTCACTACCGGTACCTTACTGCCTCACTACTGCTTCAAATGCTTTTTCAGGAAGACGATAGATGGTTTTGGATATGAAGTTTTCATCAAACACTGCAAAATGTAACAAAAAAAAACACTGTTCACACATCAGCTTTCATTAAAATTTTTGCACAACACTTTTTGGTACATATAAAATGTAAAACAGATAAAGACTGGGTATTTTTGGACAGACATACCATTTTAACTGTGACTGCCTGAAATTACAAGACATCTCTTTATCACATTGTAACACACAAAGCTGCTACTCTTTACACAATGTAATTCCATGTATTTGTCAGGAGTTTTTGTGCAGTCACTCTGACCAAGCTGGCACACAGAAAGAATGTAAACATTTTGATATTACGTTTCTCTTGACGACCGAGGAGGAATTCTAAGTGGTACTGTTGTAGCTGTGTAAGTGCAAGTCCACTTCCTATACATGTGTGGTACCAGATTACATGCCTTGGGATAGAACATTGGGGTGGTCTCACAAATAGCTTCATTGCTTTGCAAACACAACTACTTTCCCAACGGACAAGTGCTTAAACGACCATCTTATTTCCAAAATCCTTGCAAAGCTATGTAAGGTTAGCCATATTTGACATTAGGCCACACCATTCTAATTTCTTGGTTAACGGAATTTTTAAAAAGATGCTAGATTGGAAAATCAACAGGAAAACAGAATCGCAGAGGAAAGTTTGTACTTTGGTGCATACAATTTCAGGGAGTGAGCAGGGTCAGGTGCAAGTTTTCACCCCAGCCTTCTGTTTTCATTAAATTTTTTTTGCTAAAATTAAATAAAAAAATCCGTTAACCAAGAAATTAAATTGGTGTGGCCTTAGGGACAAGTTCACCCAGTGGCTCAAAATGATAGCATTTTTCTTCAGAATGGTTGGATGAAGACCAATATAATTCACCTTTTTAACTTCTTGTTGCCAAATTCTACACTTGGTGAAAAATTTATTCCAAAATGGTCCCTTGGCATAAAGAGGTTATACAACAGTCAGCCATATGTTTACCAGGTAAGAGTCAGACTACTTCTGTAAATGCATTTATGTTCGCGTGGTTTTTATTTCGCGGCAAGGAGAAATGGAGTGTTCACAGTGATTTTAAGTTCGTGTTTGAAACAATAGTAGCACTACAGGCGGGCAAAAAGTTTCGCGGTGGTTTTAAGTTCGCGCTGAAAGATCACCGCGAAAACCGCCAACACAAAACCACCGCGAACATTTCTGCATTTACAGTTATAGGAGGGAATCCAAATGATCTCAACTGTAAGGTGCTTAACAAACAGTTTGAAATACAGAATGGTGTGAAACACTATGTTCTAACAATCTATGAACCCTAACTCCGATTGCTACCCCCCCCCCTTCCCTTCAAGAAAACAGCGTCCAGCGCTATAAAAAGAGCAGCAAGCATGTCCAACATCGGAAGCAGGCGTCAGGAAAGACCATTAATTTCTGTACCTACTGCCTTTGATCAGTTAACAGGAGGAATGTTGAGTGTATTTACCTTGTTAAACAGTCACAGAGGACAATTGAGAGAAGTGTGACATTTTACAAAGTATCAGCTGCTTACCCACTTTTGAGTGTTCACTAATGACTTGTCATTAACTCAGTCATATTTCTCTCCTTTGAAACATTTGGTACTTTTTACTGTGGCATGTAAGTAGCTCAAAGTGTGAAGGAATTTCTAAAGAGCAGAACCAAACTAAATTGTCTTGCTTTCAGATGCATTCTTTTCAAATGCATTGAACTGTTCCTCTTCTATTGATGTAAAAAAAATGACGAAAAAAAGATGTGATTCTTTTGAAAGTGGGACATATTTGGGCTAGGGGGCAGCAGTTCTATAATGGATATTCTTATTGGGGAAAGATTTTGTAACTACTCAGTATGTCAAAAGCGGTGGAAGACGAAATACATTTTATCTCAAACTGCCCCTTCAATGATCAGGAAAGAAAAGAGCTTTTTAAAGAAGCCTCCAAAACTTACCACAATTTCCAAACGCTAACTGACGAAAAGAAAACTAGAACCCTGTTAACCTCTCAAAACCCACTCATTACAAAACAAGTGGGACACTTCGTCTTCCACTGCTTCCAAAAAAGAAGTCAAACCCAAAAAGCGTAGAATGTATTCCATAGTACATTGTAGTTTTTAGAATAGCCATGTGTTCTACTTGTCTACATTGTTAACTTGCACTATCTGTACAGTATACCCTTGCTATGCATAAGGTTTCATGTTGCAATTAGCCCTCGGGCAAGAACTATCATTATTAAGTGTGATAAGAGCAGACCAGGGAATTACAATTATGTCAAAATATATGTTCCTTCATCCTACCACTTAAACTCCTAGCTAAGAATGTCCCCTCTTACACATAATTTTAACACTTGCAGTACGTATGTCAATACATGAAGGTGTTGTGTCATAACTTTGGATGTTGAGAAATCCACAAACAAATCTGTCGGCAGGTATTAATGTACTGATCCATTAGCAGGGAAATGGAATCTGAAGGATGTTGTTGATATGAAAGTTTTAAAAAGCAAAAATGTGACCTTGCTACCTGTGAATCTGTGTGGGCAAAAACAGGCTAAGGCCACACCAATTTAATTTCTTGGTTAACAGATTTTTTTTTAAATTTTAGCCAAAATAAATCATGAAAACAGAAGGCTGGGGTGAAAACTTGCACCTGACTCTGTTCACTCCCTGAAATTGTGTGCACCAAAGTACAAATTTTCCTCTAAGATTCTGTTTTCCTGTTGATTTTCCAATCTAGCATTTTTTTTAAAATTCTGTTTAAACCAAAAAATTAAAATGGTGTGGCCTAACATACATGAAAAACATGTACATGTTACACATTATAGATCTACCAAAAAGTATAATAGGAGTCACTGAATGATAACAGTCACATGTAAGGTTTTACCTAACCCTACATGTTTATGTAATATCAGTTGATCCATGCTCATCATCCCTTGGTGTGATTTTAATCTTTTTCATATTACGGTAGAAATGCCAAATTGGCAATCATTTTTGTCTGTCATTAGCAGCAAGATAGACATTGATTGATTGTTTGGTTGATTGATTGATTGATTGATTGATTGAATTGAATGCATTGATTGAATTGGTTGATTTATTGGATGAATGCTTGAGTGCTTGAGTGCTTGAGTGATTGAGTGAGTGAGTGAGTGAGTGAGTGAGTGAGAGTGAGTGAGTGATTGAGTGAGTGAGTGAGTGAGTGAGTGAGTGAGAGTGAGTGAGTGAGTGAGTGAGAGTGAGTGAGTGAGTGAGTGAGAGTGAGTGAGTGAGTGAGTGAGTGAGAGTGAGTGAGAGTGAGTGAGTGAGTGAGTGAGAGTGAGTGAGTGAGTGAGTGAGTGAGTGAGTGAGAGTGAGTGAGTGAGTGAGTGAGTGTGAGTGAGTGAGTGAGTGAGTGAGTGAGAGTGAGTGAGTGAGTGAGTGAGAGTGAGTGAGTGAGTGAGTGAGTGAGTGAGTGAGTGAGTGAGTGAGAGTGAGTGAGTGAGTGAGTGAGTGAGTGAGTGAGTGAGTGAGTGAGTGAGTGAGTGAGTGAGTGAGCGAGTGAGTGAGTGATTCCGTCCTTTCTTTACTTACTTCTGGTTGCAATGAAGGCTTGATAAAGCTCCTTGGTCATCAGTGGCTCGGGAAGATCTCGGAAGAACTCCTTGAGAAGTGCTCCGATGTCATGTGGATTGTGCTCCTCAGTCAGCTGGACCTCCCGTCCGCTGTCAAACTCCTCGCGCAGCTGCAACACAAGTCAAAATACAGGCATTACAGAACCTACAAACTCCTCACGCAGCTGCAACACAAGGCAAAATACATGTATTACAGAACCTACAAACTCCTCACGCAGCTGCAACACAAAGCAAAATACATGTATTACAGAACCTACAAACTCCTCACGCAGCTGCAACACAAGGCAAAATACATGTATTACAGAACCTACAAACTCCTCACGCAGCTGCAACACAAGGCAAAATACATGTATTACAGAACCTACAAACTCCTCGCGCAGCTGCAACACAAGGCAAAATACATGTATTACAGAACCTACAAACTCCTCACGCAGCTGCAACACAAGTCAAAATACAGGCATTACAGAACCTACAAACTCCTCACGCAGCTGCAACACAAGGCAAAATACATGTATTACAGAACCTACAAACTCCTCACGCAGCTGCAACACAAAGCAAAATACATGTATTACAGAACCTACAAACTCCTCACGCAGCTGCAACACAAGGCAAAATACATGTATTACAGAACCTACAAACTCCTCGCGCAGCTGCAACACAAGGCAAAATACATGTATTACAGAACCTACAAACTCCTCGCGCAGCTGCAACACAAGTCAAAATACAGGCATTACAGAACCTACAAACTCCTCACGCAGCTGCAACACAAGGCAAAATACATGTATTACAGAACCTACAAACTCCTCACGCAGCTGCAACACAAAGCAAAATACATGTATTACAGAACCTACAAACTCCTCACGCAGCTGCAACACAAGGCAAAATACATGTATTACAGAACCTACAAACTCCTCACGCAGCTGCAACACAAGGCAAAATACATGTATTACAGAACCTACAAACTCCTCGCGCAGCTGCAACACAAGGCAAAATACATGTATTACAGAACCTACAAACTCCTCACGCAGCTGCAACACAAGTCAAAATACAGGCATTACAGAACCTATAAACTCCTCACGCAGCTGCAACACAAGGCAAAATACATGTATTACAGAACCTACAAACTCCTCACGCAGCTGCAACACAAAGCAAAATACATGTATTACAGAACCTACAAACTCCTCACGCAGCTGCAACACAAGGCAAAATACATGTATTACAGAACCTACAAACTCCTCGCGCAGCTGCAACACAAGGCAAAATACATGTATTACAGAACCTACAAACTCCTCGCGCAGCTGCAACACAAGTCAAAATACAGGCATTACAGAACCTACAAGTGGCCACATCAACATAAGTTAAAAAAGTTGAAGTGGTCACATGCTAGTCTGTATAACGCAAACTCCAGCTGTCCGGGGGTTTCTCTCCCCTCCGATTACAGGACGGCGAGTGGTCACAGGAGGCTTGATTGAATTCAGGCTAGTCCCATGCATCGAAGATGCGTAGGGGGGCGCCCATCTCCCATTCGAAGCCCTTGGGCCACACAAGTGCAATTCACTACAGCAGGGGGCTGGTCCGCTGGTAGTGATGTGTGTGTTTAACTTCCATACTCTTTCCCAAATGCTGAGTGTTAAGCAGAGAAAGAAGTATGTACCATTTTTAGAGTCTTTGGTATGACCCGGCCGGGGTTCGAACTCACGACCTACCGTATGCAAGGCGAACACTCTACCAATTAGGCCATTGCAACATAAGGCCACACCATTTTAATTTCTTGGTTAACGGAATTTAAACAAAATGTTAGATTGGAAAATTAACAGGAAAACAGAATCTCAGAGGAAAGTCTGTACTTTGGTGCACACAATTTCAGGGAGTGAACAGGGTCAGGTGCAAGTTTTCACCCCAGCCTTCTGTTTTCATGATTTTTTTTTTTTTGCTAAAATTAAAAAAAAAATCTGTTAACCAGGAAATTAAATTGGTGTGGCCTAAGGACAACCTGGTCAATGTGCCCAATTTTTGGTGGTCACTTCAGTAATTTTTTTAACACATGTATATGGACCACCTGTCCACATAGACCAGATTCTAGATATCCCTTATACTAGTTATAGTCCCCTGAGTGGTCTTCTTGGGCAGTTTTGACTGTACTCTTTATGACGATAACAAACAAACTTGACCCTGTTGTCTTTTGCTGTTGAGAAATTAAACCTTTTTTTCTGATTTTCCCAATGTATTTCCTGTCTTCTAGTTTCTATTGTGTCAGCTCCTTTCTTTAACAGTTTTTCGCAACAACTTCCTGGGTGAGCTTTTTCATACTGTCCACACCGTTCAGCATTTTTTGTGATCTTCTTTACTTTGCTGCTTTTGCATTTTATTTTCCTCACAGTTCTACGTCTTTTTCTCACACAAACTTTGGATGCATATTTACCAGTCCTTACACGAGTTGAAACTTCCTGCCAGAGCTAAGATTATAGACAAAGCCAAGTCTAAGTAGTTAGCTAAGTACAACACAACCTGCTTAAGTCCCTCTTAAGCACAGAAATCCAGTGATTTGACACGAGAAGTGTGGAACACAAAGGGAACTAAGTACAGACTTAAGCAGGAATGTGTAAACACAGATATGCATGGTGTAGTTTGTCTAAAGAACAAGGTGTTTTGGATAGCTTGACAATAAGGAATCAGCACAATGCATTTTGGCTCACTGTTGTTTAAGATCTGGGCAGAATTAAAGTATAAACATGTATAGTGGCACTTGTGCTGAATAATCATGGGTTGAAAATGTGTCACACTAGTACTGTGAACAGTGTCCATCTCTGACAAGACAATATTACCACATATCACTTTCAGTTTGGATCAACTTTTGACCAAAATTTTCCCTATCTGTACCTTTGGGTTCAATCTTTCCATCAAATATTTGATTTCATAAGTCTTTGTATTATCTGAGATGAAAAAAAAGCCTACCTGTCGTATTCTCTTCTTTGATCCTCCAACTCTGAAGATGCCTAGCACCTGTAAACCTGTGGGGAGAAATGACAAACATTTAGATCTCAAGTAGTAACCCACACATACAGATTCTCATCACCTAATCAAAGATAGTGACAGATGAGACAATTGCAGAAGTTGTGAGGACAGGTTTCAAACAAAGGTGTATACCAGACTGAGTAATTGTCAGTATGGATTTAAGGGAGGCCATCTGGATAAGGAAGACAACACCAGTGATGAACCGAGACGAGGGGGGATACGGACTAAGCCTCATTTGGGACAGTGTTCTCACCACAAAAGTGCCACCTACATCGGCTACTTATAGCGGTGAGAAGCAGTACTCCAGTCAGAAGCTCTGATGAAGGTGTCTGACAGACATCGAAACGTTAGCAGGTGAGATTACCTTGTTGTGTAAAAAGAATTTCCTATACCCTATATTCTACCAACCTGATTAAATTATTTTCATGAGTATGTCCCAGTTCTGAACATTCCATGTCAACCAGCATGTCCAGCACCAAAGATACAAACAAAACAGAAGTTCTGCTGCAGTACCAAGGTTGGCCACAAGGAGGCCCAAAACCTTGACCGTTAGGTCCACAACACAAATAAAATATCATCCCAATACATCCAATGGTGCTCAAGTAATTCTGAGGGACACGCATGCACACACACACGCAAACACGTATACATTTTTGTGGAGGTAAAAACAAGACACTGTTTTCAACCTGCCCAAAACTGCCTTCTCCCCTCCCACCGTGATAGGACCCCCTGTTTAACCTTACATTAACCAGGTTACCTAGGTTAACCCTCACTTATCCCAAACATTACTTCTCCTTGGGTGGTTCTGAGAATTCCCCAACAGTTGATGATGTAACAACAGATCCGCAACGAAAAATATTTGCCAAAAATGCTTTTAAGGGAGAGCCTACCAGCTTGCAAGCACTACTACCCTGGATGTACATATACATGTATGTGATACACATATCTTGTAACAGTACTTAGGGGAAGAACTCTGCTTAAAGATTTTCTTGATCCTCAAGTTATGAGTCATCTGAGAATACAGCATCAATGGCTTCTAATGGAAGGACTGTACACTAAAAAGTCTTGGCTACTGTTACTAGGTATAGCTGTATCCTTGAACTGTCATTTTAAACAGTTGTTTTCAATGTATCAAGTTCTTTCAATATGAGCCTTCATCTGTTACTGTTTTCCTAAGATTGAAAGAACCTTGGCCCATTTTAAAGAATGCATGCATGCTCAAATAGAAATGTGTCACTAGTGTTTTGTTAGGCTGTCACACATCAGTTTCCTACTGTTAAACAAACATAGCTATTGAAGGTTGATGACATATTCTTCGAAGTTGGCAACAGCATTCTCCCCATGCCTGTTTCTTAGAAACTAGACATCCAAAATGTCTTTGAACTTCACGTTTATTGGTGGGATTTACGTGATAATAGCCACTATGGCTTTACGTCGTTAAATGTCTGAGTAACGTAGACATTGTACGATACCGGCAACACCAAGTTGCAAAAATGTGACTGTTGTAGTCTGTGTATTTGTCAGGCTCGATAACTCCAGGTATATGCAGAAGTTTTAGTGAAGAAATGAACTTTTTTAACAGAATGTCATAACCAGAATGAAAAATGATTAAACTTTTTTAAACCCCAAAATGTTGTCAATCCCATTTTGTGAAGTTCATCCCTTCTGTATAGCATTAAAGGTTGGGGTTCAAGTTCTACAACAAGTATACAATTACTTGGAACCAGAAGGCCCGCGAGTTCAACTCCTGGTTAAGACACTTCTGGACAAGAGGCGCATTGAGTTATACATGTACCAAAGACTTAATAAAAATGGTACATACTTCTGAAACAGTATGGAAGTTAAACACACTCCACTGTCAGTGGACTTAAGCCTCCTGCTGCAGTGATTGCACCACAGTGGGGCCCAGGGCTATGAAACAGAGATGGGCACCGCCCTATACACCTTATGGTGTGGAAGGATTTTAACTAACTGCTAACTAACAAACAGTTTAGATTTCTACACTGACTTGTCTGGTGTCTGCTTCAAGATTTGTACTGTGTTGATAAAATCTGTATGTTCTTTGATTTATGGAAATATCACTTTCATATTCTACCTCAAGAAGAATTGCACATGACAGACTGCCCGTTCAACTGTAGTGCCACTGGCTGCCCTGTGACGTACGTCTTGGTGAAATAACAATGAAAAACAGCACGAATGTCTCAAAACTGACAATTAACACCTTTCTGCTTGAATAACTCAGGTTATGTTGTTCCAGTCTGCCTGCACGAGGACGTGAGCTGTATGCTCTACACTGACAGGGAAATCCCATATGGCAGAACCTTGATCCAAGGCCATTTACACTATCCATTACAACCATTGCAAAAAAGCTCATAAAAATACTTCCTATTAGGCCACCATTTTAATTTCTTGGTTAACAGGATTTTTAAAAAAAATGCTAGATTGGAAAATCAACAGGAAAACAGAATCTCAGAGGAACGTTTGTACTTTGGTGCACACAATTTCAGGGAGTGAACAGGGTCGGGTGCAAGTTTTCACCCCAGCCTTCTGTTTTCATGATTTTTTTTTTGTGGCTAAATTGAAAAAAAAAAAATCTGTTAACCAAGAAATTAAATTGGTGTGGCCTTAGTGTGAATGATAATGTGCTGATTATGGCTTTTTTAAAACATAGACATGATGCAACAAGGAGTTTTGGTTGAGATAAGATTGAAGAACTAGCAAGAAGAACGCGACTAAGGTCTAAGGATACAGTGTTTTGAAATTTAGAAGAAAGAAACATTCCTCTACACTATCTTCACCTATATTTTGTACAAGTATTTCCAAGGTACTAATTCATATCAGATGAATCAAACCTTGGAATTCTAGGAATTGCTTGTTACATTAAATATGTATTTTTTCACTTCACTGGTCAAAAAAAAAACCTTGATCTGTCTGTAAAGGACTTCCTGTGAAGTTGAAGTTAACCAGTGACACCCTAGACTGATTTATCGGTCTAGTTGAAACCTCAGAGCTGGCTTCACAAGTGCCTTGGTATGAACCACCTGTAACAATGGGTCAAGTCTGCACAAGGACAGAGGGCTATGGGTTTAAAGTGCTTTAAAACATTGAGGTTTGGGGCCAAGACGTCTGAAGGCATCGTGGAACTTACATGAGCAAGAAAACCTTAAATGTGGCATGATACAAAACCACACGGCAAAGCTCAAAATACTTTCTTTTTGAATGTTTTGAATGAAGTTGCGAGTTGTCCAATGTCTTCTCTCCACTTTGTAGGTTGCAGGTTGACATTTTGAGCCCTGTATTGATAATGCTTGATAAAGTGTTTTTGTACATTTTAATCACACAAGACACAGTGGAAGGAGATGAAGAAAGACTGAATGCAGCTGCAGGATATTTCGACGATTGCAGATGCAGAAAACAATGCATTCCACTGATGGTGATGAATTACAACTTGTTAAAACATGAGATTATAGAGACCAAGAATCATGTAAGGCCCACAGATTGATCAAAGAGGCAGTCCACATCCAGTTGGAACGTGCTGGGATGAACCGTACCGAAGGTTGGGAGCTGCCCAAGTCCTACTTATCCCTACTCTGCAAGGAGGTGGGGGAGGCAGGACGATCTTCACAAGTCTCGTCCTAGTCTCGTGTTCTCACAAGACTAGGTCACTCCGTGATCAAGATGTACAGTAGACATCGAAAATTTGGAGGTGCGTATCTCGTTACCTTTTCTAAGTCACTGATTGATGAATATTCTTGTAAATGAGATTATGAGATTAAAAACAAACTCACCATATTTCTGGAGGTGGTGGAAACAGCAGTGCACAAACTGAGGTACTTGTGGGGCCCGGGGAAGCTGTGCCTTTACTCTGAACACCGCGTTCCGGCGGGGTGTGGCTGTGGAGGACAGCGCAAGAGCGTCCAACAGCGGGGAGTGTCCGTAACGGTCCGACAGGTCCGTCAGCGAGTCTACCGAGATTGCATCCTGTGTAGAGAAGAAGGGGTAAATTACAATCATACAGATTGAAGATGATCTGAACAAATGATCATAAAAAGCTAAAACAAATTTTAAGATGCAAAACGAAATGAAAATATCAGAAATGTGTACATGTAGGTGTATGAAAAAATTAATTTGTATGTTTGCCTAAAGTTGTTTTGTACATCACTCACTCACTCACTCACTCACTCACACTCACTCACTCACTCACTCACTCACTCACTCACTCACTCACTCACTCACTCACTCAATCACTCAATCACTCACTTATTCTTTCAAACACTTATTCATTCAAACACGCAATTGACTGTTAATCTAAGTTCTCTAGTATTCTACTCACTCTTCTTTTCCTGCTGCGATACCGGGCCATGTCAGGGCTGACAGGGGGCGCTGTTGAGCTTTGGTTGAAGACTTCTGAGGTAGAGCTTATGGAAGAGCTACTGGAAGATCTCACCAGCGGTTGGGGGGACCTGGCGGTGTCGTTCTTCCGACCGCGCTCTCCCGTCCACTCGCACAGGAGAAAGTTCTTCTTCTGCCGTCTCTTCTCCTCGTTGGCAATGACCTTTGACAGTGGTATGCCAAACACTTGACCCTGTGCTCCCGAATCTTCAAAATATGGGAAAGAAAATAAGGACGAATGAGTTTATCTATGGTTGGATGTTAGAAGGGCACTAGACTTAAATGTCAAAGATTATGATGATATTTACTATTGTATAAAATTACCCGATCTGAAATTAAAGCAACCTTTCTCTCTAGGATAATGTTTGTATGAAACTCAGATTTTTGGATTTCCTTACTTTTCCTCCTAACTTATTTTTCCCTGCTCATACACTAAGGAGTTGGGAACAAAGACTTGTCTCATGTAGGAGACCAAAGTGGGAAAAATTGTTTCATGCTTTTGTGACTTTCATGCAAAGGCTAAATCACAGAGAGCCATGGTGATCCCAACAGGTTTCACAATACAGGCCTTCTGGAAATCCTCAGAAGGTATTTTTATGGCTGTCAGAGGCAAGTCAAACCACGAGAGAATTTTTGAACCGAACAAAGCTTTTTGGGGTTGAATTTCAAGCCATATTTGGTTCTCAAATTTACAGTGATGAGACATTAAGGTGTACTGATTCCATAATGTGATTGCTGGTCTGATAATCAGAAAGTTGGGACAATATCATTTCATGACAAAGGAAGAAGAGTACAGCCAAACCTGCACTAGAAGACCACTCAAGGGACTGATAAAGTCTGGTATGTGGACAGGTGGTCACTACATACAGACAGAATTGTTAATGCTTGTGTCACCTCAACATAAGGCCACACCATTTTAATTTCTTGGTTAACAGAATTTAAAAAAATGCTAGATTGGAAAATCAACAGGAAAACAGAATCTCAGAGGAAAGTTTGTACTTTGGCGCACACAATTTCAGGGAGTGAACAGGTGCAAGTTTTCACCACAGCCTTCTGTTTTCATAATTTTTTTATTGCTAAAATTTTAAAAATATCCATTAACCAAGAAATCAAATTGGTGTGGCCTAAGGGACCACCAAAAAGCTGTATCACATTGGTCAGGTGGTACTTTTGTAAGTGTGGTCCGGTTTGACTGCAGTACACAAAGTCAGAATAGATGACGATAACAGGGCAGGTTATCTGTAAGAAATTGTTGCTGGAGGTATACCTTTGTTTTCTTTCCCTCTTTCTTTCGGCACAAAACCAGAGTGTGATGAACTGCCTCCACTCTGATGTCGCTTCTTCAATGACAAACTGTGCCATCTTTTTCTCTTCCCCTCAGTCTCTTCTGCAAAAGATCAAATATAAAAACCTTATCATCTAGATCTAAAGAAAGAAGCATGCAAGACTCGGTTGCATTTTAAGTTTCGTGAGATGAAAAGAAAATATATACAGATGATAAAAGATACAATTCCTACCCTTTGAGAAGAACTTTGAGACAAAGAATTTACACTTAGTTTAAAGTCTAGAACAGCAATCCTTTAACTTAAAAGTCGGTTGTTTCAGGAACACACCTTAATATACCTTAATTTCATGGTTCAAATTTTTACCTTTCCCTACACCACTTAGTAGCTCCATACCATATGTTAGTCTCACAGTGAGGGTAAATTATCATGCATGAGCCCAACATCTGGTGGCCATTCGCACCCAAGATTTGCAACCCAAAATCAACGGAAATTCTTCCATCCAGAAATTGTGTTCCTATGCCCAGCTATGTGATTATGACTCTTATTGATTCCTCTGTACAATTAAGTGAAAGTTAGCTCATGTCAGTCATGGCGTTTGTGTCAGTGTTTCCGCCAGACCGCGACTGAGAGGCCGTCCACTTGGACGGCCCGGGACGGGGCAGGTTGCGGCTCGACTTATGTGAATTCATAGAGAAAATTACGATTTATCTACGGTACATATGGAGAATTTTCACGGAAAAACATTCAAAGGAATATATATTGTGTCGAATACGGTCAGAAATGATGGCGAATCGCGGCAAATCACGACGTAGAGGCTGAAATGCACGGGCGAAATTCTTGTTTTGTTTACGTTTTTCCTTGTTTTCTTCGATGACTTTCTTCGATTGAGTCTTGAAAAACGGGTTTTTAATGAGATCACTGTATGCCAAAGGCACCGACATCGATTCTTCGCAAGCTTAACAATAGCAACAAACAAAAGAGTGTGAATGTCCAACGACATAGAGCGTCCCCACGCCCGCAGTAACAAAGAAAAACAAAGAAATTATGCCGACCTCTCGTATTTTTTCCCGATTTCTCGGCATTTAGTTTGTCTTTTTTTTAAAGAGGACGGCCTATGTCTAAGTTCAGGCCGTCCAAAGCGACATAAGGCCGTCATTTGACGGGAAGACGCCCCTCTGGCGGAAACACTGGTTTGTGTCACTACAGATTTCTCTGAAGAACGCACACATCTATGGTATCATCTGTTTTACTTTATGGCTTTAAACTTTAAAGGACATGTTGTCTTTGGCAGAGGAGCAAAACGTTTCTTAGGAACAGATCTAGAAGGACAAAGGGAAGCTTAAGGAGAAGATTTCCTAGAAAATTTTATAATTACCTTCGTTCAAGGTTATGCAGAGGGTAGCGTTTGTATGTATGTATGTTTGTAATGTACAGCATAACTCGAGAATGGATGGATTGTCTTGATATTTGGTAGGTGGGTAGGTCTTGATGAGTCCTGGAAATGATTAGATTTTGGGTCCCCTAGCGGCTTGTTATGGTACTGCAGCGGAACTTCCTGCTTTGATATCTCATTGACAATGACTTTGCTTGTGCATCATTTGCAAAAGAAATGCACTTGAGAAATAACATAACAAAGGTAAAGAACCTAACATCCTTTTCCGATCTCAATGCAGTGCAACTTGTGTCAAGAGTCAACTGTCAGAGAGAACAACAGTGTAGTACGTGAGGTTTGCAGTTTGGCTCAAAATCTTCAATTTCAACTCAGTTCCACAGGAAAGACAGGTCAACATGCCAGGTATAACCCTGAGCCCAGCTAATGTCAGTTGTCATAGCAAGTGAAACCCCACATATTTGCAGGGCTTTTAACCTTTAGAATGTTACATAAAGCTGGGTAAGGCCACACCAATTTGTGTGGCCTAAGTAGCCAAACTTTATAGTTCACCTCCATGGAAACACGGTGGATTTGAGGTCTCGCAGAAGGGCAGTGGGATTAAGTTCCTACTGTTTGCACCTCATCAACGCCAGCGAAGCATGAGAAATGTGGCATGTTTATTCTAAAGGCACAAAATTCTGTTTTTAACAGCCCTTAATTCACAAGATTAATGATGACAAGTAGGCTTAACATTTCTGTAGAAATGGCACACAGTAGGTGATTCTGAGTGATTCTGTGCAGGTTTTTCAATGCACTGATATTCAAAGCCAACTTTTTACACATTACAGAGTTATGTAGTCTCAGTCTGGAATCCATATGTTGCAATATGTGCCACAATTACAGGGTCTGATAAAATTTTCCCTGGATAGACAGCTGGCATCATAACTTGCATGATATATAATACCACACTGAGCAAACTTACATCTGACACCATCATCCAAATTAGAATAAAGGCACAAAATCGATTTGCCCCCACACAAAACAAACCTACACTGTATTTTGCAACCATTTCCCGTTGCATTACTTTCAAATACTTTACCATTACCTTCTACTACTAAGCACATACTGTGCATTGGCTAGGCAAATATCCTCAATCATTTTCACTTTTAAAAGCTTTCTTTCTTGCGCCGATCTTTACATAAAGGTTACGTAACAATGAATGCCAGGTCGTGGTTTCGAAATATTTCCATCAATTCAATTCCGATGGAGCATAGAACCTCCTGCCAATACACTAATGGCGTTCAATTCTGAAGCTGTTTGGCGTGACAGGAGATTGCGTCAAACTTAAACGGCCAACTGTGGTAAACATAACACCAACCACTGAATAGAAGGCAGGTGGTTGCTTTGTCATTGTTTTTTTCCCCATCCCAGGGGTTCATCTAAATCAGGAAAGAGGGGTGCTGCACCCTCTTGTTTCAGCCCAGCGCCCCCTTGTCAAATTCAGATGTTAGCTTAATCCCCAGCATTCAGACTTCCCTCAGCGATCGATTATAGATACATAGAATTCGCTCCCTTGCCTGTGTGTGCTCCCTCTTGTTTAATTTTTCTAGAAAAACCCCTGCCCATCCTATATTGTGACAGTAGGGCATAGTTTTACAGTCATGCCTCGTGTTACATGCAACTTGCCCTTGAATTACCTTGGTTTTGTCAAAAAATTTGGAAAACCAGGTGCCATCACATAATGTTCTGTATAAAAATTAAAACCAATGTGATTTTCAAATTTGGTCAATCCTCCCTCAGCTGCCCTTACACTTACAGGTGTTTTTGATTAATCTGAGATGGAATTCGTTCTTCTAACAGGATGATGTCAGCGGTGTAACTGAATACCACCAGAAATGCTTTTTTCCTCTCAAGTCACTTGCCTCCTGAACTTTAATCTGATACCATAAAATTCAATACCTTCATTCTTGGAATTATGACTTCTAAAGCAGCTATGGATTTCCAGACGACAGTAACTTTGACAAAAGAGCTTCAAGTCTTAGTCCCGTGATCCGATCAGGAGAAAAACTTCCAGGCATCCTTGCCACAGAGGTCAAGGTCAACATCACTGACAGTATGGTTACCATGGTAATTAATCCTGGTATCCATGGTAACAAAATTCCACATTACACTGCATCACTCCTGCCTACTTCCATGACAAAAAGGGACTGAGATCCAGTAGGATATTAACCAGCATAGTCCCTGTTCATAGATGCACCTGCATAACTACTTTCTTCTTCTACTTAACCTCTTACACCCACATCTTACACATAAGAAATCACATTGCGTCTTTGGCAAATATTTCGAAAGAACTTGCTACAAGTCTTTGATTTTCTGAAAGCTTGAACTGGATCACTCTTTCTAAGCTGGGATCATCCATTCTAATATCAAGCAGATCAGAGGATGCATGGACAGGGAGTCATGCATCCACATTGTCTACTTACAGGCACCCAGAGCATTTTATGAGACTTGAAAACTGGCAATGTTCTAGTTGCTGTAATGTTTATGAAATTGACAATTAGTGCCACTGTTTACCACATTTGCTTTCGGATTTCTTATCAAAAGTGCGCAAAAACGGCACAAAAATAATCTACATGGTGATCTTTTAGTTTCACGCACCTACTGAAAATACTGTAGATACCTCAAAACGTAGAAATGCAAAATTAAAACATAAAAATGCAAATATTTGACGGACATGCAGTCATTCTCTCATTGGTCGAACCCTCTAATGGACCGATCCAGTCGAACACCATATCGAACATATAGAACCCCCTATTCTATTTGGAATACCTCCGTCAAGAACAGCGCTAGTTGGACAGAAATGGCACGTGCTAAGTAGGGTATGTACATCTGTCACAGGTTTTTCACTGTATTGACTGCATGTAAACTCAGGAAAAAAACGAAATGAAAAAGAAAATAGCTCGGGCACTCATGAGGAGGGAGCTTGAAACACATGGCCAACTACTACAAAGTCCGCTAGTACAGAGTTCCGCCTCTTTAGTACTTGTTTATGAAACTGATTAATATGAATGCGACACGGTAAGTAAAAGAATTGCATTTTGATAGTTAATTACTAAAGGACATGCAGCTGCAATTCATGCAGTCAACACAGTGGGAACCCTGTCACAGATATACGTACCCTGTTTTCACGTGCATCGATCGGCTTGTCAAAAATCGGGCACTCATGGTCACCAACAAGATAATACTATACGACGCAACCCGCTTCCGCATTGACCGAAAACATAATGTCCTCACATTAACTACATTTACCCCCTCCTCAAACAACCCTACTCGGTGGATACATCCGTCCACAAAGAAGGCATACCATTTTTATTTGGTCCGCTCTGAAAGGGTTTCGGAGCAAAAAAAGCTCAAGAGAAGACAGTCTGCATATTCGACAGCCAAGCGCGCGCGATCATTTTTGTCCGTCAATAGCTGTTTTTGACGGACTATTCGAAATAGAACAGGGGGTGGGGCTTCTGGTGTTCGAACTGGATCGGTCCATTGTGATGGACAGTCAGGATTAGTCTATTAGGGCTTGGATCAGTGCTCACCACACAAAGACATCGTATCTTTGCTCATTTAATATCCATATGTAATCATGGTATAGTCTTATTAAAACTATGTGTAGGGATGTCGACTTGAAATTTTTAATTCAAGTTTCAAGCTTCATAAGATGCTCTGGATGCCTTTAACCCCTTCTGATATCTAAGAAAGTCACATTTACATCTTTATCTAATACTTCCAAAGAAATTACCATTCTCTGATTTTCTGAAAGCTTGTACCGATCACTCCATGTAATCTAGGATCATCACTTCTTATACTGTATATCACACAGATCACAAAACAGTTGGGTCAGCTCACAAGGGGCCACCGCTGAGGCAAAGACCAAATGCAAAGCTCCCCAAACAATCTTCCTGCCTTGGTTGATCTACAGCTCAAGGTTTGATTGGCCCCACATTCCATTTATTATCGTGGGTTCAGTTTACCTACTGTGCTGGGGATAAGAACCACCTGCTGATCTACATGTACCTGTGTGCTTGCCCTCACTGAAAAGGAGGGCTGAGCCCTCATAAACTGAGTGTAATGTATAAGATGTGCTTAAGCCCCCGTCACAAATAAGAAATTCAGCTCAGCCGACGTGTTGGTGAGCTTCAAATGTGCATTTTCGGCCGAAGTACGGCCGACGTCCTGTCAATTACGCGGGCTTCGGGCGATTTTTAGAAATAAAAGTTGATCCAAATATTGGCCTTTTACCAGGTTAGTCGATACTGACTTCGCCCATGTCCAAGAGATGGTACTATCTCATGGGGGATTTTTAGTTTTTAGTGTTCGACGGACGTCGGCCAAGATTTTCATCGTGAAATACGGTCGACGCTCGGGAGATTTTGAAATTCGGCGAGCTTTGGTCGATCTACAAAGTCGGCCGACGCTAGCATGAATTGTGACGCCGGCTTTACATGTACCGAAAGCTATTGAAGTTGGGTTTATTTCTTACTTCAAGTCATGGTGTATGTCAAACGCTTCAAAATGGATGTGGGTTGGGAGTAATGACAAAAACATTTGGGTATTGTGGTAAGAGATGAAATACCATTAACCATCTAACTGTTAGACAAATGTGCATTATGCATAGGACCTCACATAAGGTGGTGTTCTTGTAGAGTTGGTATAACTGGCTATGACACCTGGGTTACAAATGTGGCTGCCAAGTTTGTGAGATGTTGTTTTCTTTACTTTTAAGACCACAGCTCTTTTTTCTGAGGGACTGCAAGATGCACTGCAGATCATAACACTCTGTTCCTTACTCGTGAATATATAACAACCACAAAACGTGACCCCATTTCAAATGATATACTTTTCCATCTCATTGCCAAGTTGTTACATGGTCTTAAGCAACACGTCTCGGGACTAAAGATAGCTTTGACCTGTCCTTGTATAGGGAGATGTGCCATCTTTTCCCCAAGTCGCATGTGTTCGTGGTTACAGGGACAGTCTGCTTCCGCACTTGGGCCAACATCTCTAGCCCGGAGTCCAGCCTTATTAGCTTTCCATTTGCTACCCAAGCTATTTGGCCGGCAGCGGAGCTTGGGTAGCACAGCGGAGCTAGGGTAGCGGCCCCGGAAGCTAAATAGGATGGATTCCAGGCTACAACATCTCAGCAAGGTACCAACATTCTGGACTTCAGGGTTTTCCTAAAGGGGAATTTTATGTCCTGGAGGTCACAGAAGTTATTTTGATCTGTTTGTCAAGAGGTCACTTGGGAATCTGCCTACACCATGCTTCTGGTGGGCAGTGGTCTTGACCAGTGTAAATGTGGTTAACAAGATTTGACGTTGAGGTTGGCTTGGAAGCCAAGGTCATAGGGTCAGTCCTAGAGTGCAGTGTAAGGCCAAGGGCGCAAAGCATAACATAGAGTCATAGGTTTAAAGCCCATGTTATTATGCCATATAGCCACTGGTCATTAGCGAATGCCCACAAACACCCATTCTGGCGAAGTCCGCGCTGCACGAATTTAATTTTTTTTGCTCGGAATATGTTCAGGTTGTGCTCCCATTAATCAATCCTGAGTTTGAAGTCAATCCATCGATCCAAAGTTAAATCAAGCGAACTTGAAGATTCTTACCTGGCTTCTTAGTGAATGCCCAGCAAAAATGGCTTTTTAGCGAAGGCTGATATGTTGGGCCATTTTTGCTGGGCATTCGCTAAAAAGCCAGGTAAGAATCGTCAAGTTTGCTTGATTTAACTTTGGATCGATGGATTGACTTGAAACTCAGGATTAATTAATGGCAGCACAACCTGAACATATTCCAAGCAAAAAAATTTAATTCGTGCAGCGTGGACTTCGCCAGAGTGGGCGTTTGTGGGCATTCGCTAAAAAGCCAGTGCGCTAGGATACCCTTCCCTGGATTCGAACCAGGGGTCTCCCAGACAAGGAGCTCAACTATGAAGGGGCTTCAGGGACATCCATTGATTAGGCACAAACAGTGATAAATGGTCAGGACAACAGAGCTGCTTCATCTGCCAAGTAACTATTGGGTCAATGCCCCAAAATGAACCACAACCTTTCCTTTAGTTTTGGGTTGAACTCTTAGTTATGCGTAAAATATTAAGAATGTGGCAGGTATGTCAAGATTCTCAAGCAAATAAGTAGATATGTGGAAGTTCTGTTGACACAATAGTTCTCTTGAAGATGCATAATTACAGAGTTCCAAGGAACTTTGTTAAAGGAAAGCCAAGCAATATTAGGGCCAGAAAATCGGATTTTAAAAGTCAATTTATCTAGTCATTTCTGCACATGATTAATTTGAACAACATTATCACAATGTATAGCGACGTCCATCATGCAAAAATATGACGTCGTTGTGATTTTTGTAGGCTCGCGAAACTAAGGGCACTAACGTACTGCATTTTTTGCGTGGTTTTAAAATGCTCAAAGTATGAAGTTATTACGCAAATGTGCTGAATAATCTTAGTAAATGTCACTACCATGAAAATTTCAGCATTTTTTTTATTTCCATCTTTTGGGCCCTAAAATTGCTTTGGTTGCCTTTAAGACTCTTGTTTGTTCATTTGTAACCCAAGTATGTGGATAAACAATCTGAGGGAGGGTCGACAACTGAAGGCAATCTGGTGAAGGAATACATCCATCTCATATGACATTCTCACCTTCTTTCTATCTCATCTTCAGATCAGCAACACAACAAGTACATGAGCTGTCAGTGAGATCCCATACCTGCCATAACATTACCACTACCTTCTCCGTGACTCTATCAACAGCTCTCTTGTTTACCTACAAACAGGCATTGTTTACCTGTGGACTTAAGGTGCATTCCGACAGGTGAGACTTCCTCAGATCACTTTCACTTAAATGCCCTGAGGTAAACACCTTGGACAGGTTTGACTTGGCAGGTTAACTGTGTGAACTGTCCTATTGTGCGTTTCCCAAGACCTTTTGTCCCAGTTAACAACAGTAGCAACTTCAAAGCATAATACAAAAACTGAACGCAAAGTGTTATGTTGGAATTTTGTGACTTTCCAGGCTTTAAGATTGAAATAATGCATTTGATCAAGCAATGATTAGGTACTTTGATGAGTTTGAAGTGAATGACAATTAATTAGTGATCATCAATCTTACATAAGTGTACCTTGTCGTTGACTGTGGGAGGTCATTAGGATATGCTGCATAAGGCCACACCAATTTAAATTCTTGGTTAACAGATTTTTATTTTCCAAAGAAAGCCCAGCCTTCTGTTTTCATGTTTTTTTTTCAAATTTTTTTGGGAAAATTAAAATCTGTTAACCAAGAAATTAAATTGGTGTGGCCTAACATTCAGTAATAATTAAGAAGACACTTAAATTCTACTGGGACTTTGATGATATTTTGGGGCGATACAAGGTTGATTAAATTTTTCATTGTTTTCAAATTATTAATTCTATATCTTAACCTTCAGTGCCTTTCTATGCCTATACAAGTATGGTAAGTATCATTTATTGGTTTTCTTTTTGACATATAAAGACATCACTGGTATATATATGATAGGTCATTTGCTTTGAAAGAAATAACACATTTTAGGGCCTCCATATAAACTAAATTGTTTCTAAAGAGGAAAATATTAAGATTTCTTTCATCTTTTCCTTGGTCAATTCCTTTGGCAAAATCTTATCGGTGACTAAGCCAAAAAGAATGTAGGACAGCCTCTTAAAAACAATTTGACACCAATGTCTGTCAAGGTCCATCAAGTGCTTATAAGAAAGGGTCGTATTTCTGCAGGTATCACAAAGTGCCCTTTGAGGGACATACAGCAGTGTTAAAGTGTTAAGGAGTTGGTTTTCCACTTTGTATTTCTGCAAGGACTTTTGGAATGCAAAAAGGCCCTGTCCAATTAACCCCTGCAACAATCAAGACAAAAACTTACTGATGAGAATGCTTCTGATTCCTTTAAAAAGTACGAATATTTCAAGAAACTGTTTTGTTATCAATGGAGGACTCTCTAAAGCCTAGCGCTGCTTGAATGCAGTCTTACTGTCCATGAAATCTGGAACACTGGTATTGTACGACTTGAAGAAGCCTCAAAGCACTTAACAAAAGCTGAGAAAACTTTAGGTACGGTGATTTAAGACAATCCAGGATTAGACAGAACCCTTGTCTTCACACCCTGCTCTCCCTTGGACTCCTCCATGGTTTAGTGTGTCTGACAAAAGCTGCTTTTTACATTTCAGAGCCACACGGTCTGCTCAGGTACCACAGATTACATGACAAGGAATGTTGTTTTGGGAGCAGAGCTGGGAGATTACCTGATAAGCTGTTTATGACTAGACAGTCACCTTCTGTTTGTAGTGAGTAACACTGATGAGTAGAGAAACTGGTATTCTCACTTGGTGCTTTAGGAATTGGTACAGAATGATTTTGTCCTACCATGGCCAGTCCTTCCAACAAAGAATCTTTTTACTGTCAGACAGACTGTGGCCACATGAGACCATAAAGGAAACCCTGGCAATAATAGGGCCCGAAAATAGGATTTTGAAAGTCAATTTATTTCGTAATTTTTATACATGATAAGTTCAAACAACACTATCACAATGTAAAGCGACGTCCATGATGCAAAAATACGACATCGTTGTGATGTGAGAACTCACTGAAAATCGTCGTCGGGGTTTTTGTAGGCTCGAGAAACTAAGGGGATAATCATAAGGCACGTTTTTCGCAGTTATAAAATGCTAAAAGTTTGAAGTTATTTCGGAAATATGCTAAAACAGTGTTAGTAAATGTCACTAGCAAAACGATTTCAGCATTTTTTTTACTTCCATATTTTAGTCCCTAATATTGCTTTGGTTGCCTTTAAGAAGCTGGTGAATCTGAATTCTATGCTTGTCAGAGAATCTGCTCCCTTGAATAAGGGTGTGCATGGAGGGAGAATGGCAGTGCAGAGCTACTCTCCAAGCAGAGGTCAAATGGATGGGCTAGCTAAAAAAAAAGGCATATGATAAAACGGTGACGATCTGCCCATCCGACCTCTGCTTGGAGAGTAGTGCAGAGCCCCTATTCCCTCTTTAGAAAAATCCTGGAGAAAACTATGGCCCATTGTCTCCATGGATATATTAACTTCAAGTGGATTTCCAATGAAGCATGCACTCTTCAAGCAGAAATGTCACAACAACCAAAACTGGAGCCAGTCTGATGCGTTACATACATGTAAGTGGATGACAGTTCACTGACAGACCTTTAGGAAAGACAACTAAGTACACAGAGCTCATGGTGTAGACGAAACATGCAAGGTTGTGAGTTCAGTGTGAGACACTCTCAAAGGAATTACTGTCTTGAGGTGGTCGTTTTTGTTGAAATAAGTCTTCTTGTCATTTTTCTGCAGACCCAAGGAAGCTCACAGTTTGTCCTCTATTACATTATGTAAATGAATTTGTGTTGAAATCAAGTCCCTATAACTAGCACCTGTCAAAAGGAAATAAATAGCAACTCAGAGTAATCATGTACATTGCACGTTGATAATAAATGTTCCTAAAAACTAGCTTGAATGATTTTTTCAAAAATGACAGACTGAAAGTTTTCAGATGCAGCAGTTCTTGGCAGTTACTTTTGACCAATCATGGCCCTTCATCTACATCTTATGTTAATGTAAGCCCATGATTGGTCAAGCAAATTGATGTCCTCTGATTGGCAGTTGAATATTCAAGGTATCATGATAGGAAATGAAGTGATTTAAAGGCATACTCATGGTTTAGAAAGCTAGATATAAGCCAGAACAGCCACAACAAAGGGAAAGAACAACTCCAGACTGACGGGTAAGTGACCCAAAACAAATGAGAATCTCTGGGGTTGATTTAAGAAAACTAAATTTAGGAAGAGAATAAATCATTGGGACAGGTAGAGCATGTGTCTTGACCATGTTACCTCCTTCTGGCTTATCTTAGAGCAAAGTCCTACTGTCACATAAATCAGCTCAGACAATTACTCAATCCTTATGGCGAACTAATGAGGAACACCCCAGGGCAAGGTGGCACAGATATGATAATGAGAGCACCACCCAAAGTTTAATGAACCTTATCATAACGAAGGTCAAACATCTCAAGGCCTGAGTTCACAGGCAGGACATATTAGAATGTGATGGGACACAAATGGCAGCAAATCCTGGGCAAAAGGTGACTCTGCGGCCTTGTGGCTGGGGCTGTGGAACCTTGAGGTACTGAGTTTGAATCCCTGACAGGTCCCGATGTTGTGGGAATCAATCAATCAAACTACTGGGAATCAATCATACCATATTCAACACCCAGAAATTTTCCAATTGTACTTCTAACAAAATTACTTCCAAGCAACTGCCTGGAGAAGTAATATCCTTTACCGATTGAACCATAAATCCTTCTAAGGCCACACCAATGTAATTTCTTGGTTAACAGATTTTTTTTTTCATTTTAGCTCAAGAACAACAGAAGGCTGGGGTGAAAACTTGCACCTGACCCTGTTCACTCCCTGAAATTGACATGTGTGCACCCAAGTACAAACTTTCCTCTGCATTTCTGTTTTCATGTTGATTTTCCAAGCTAGCATTTTTTTTTTAAATCCGTTAACCAAGAAATTAAATTGGTGTGGCCTAAACCTATCAGTTCAATCTTTATAAGACTTCTGAAATCAGATGATAAGTCATGTTACCCTGTAACATTGCTATTGACATAAAGGCACTGTATATAACTTAATGAGCTTACATAGAGATTTAGTAGATAAATCTTCACTGTGAACCCTAGCAATCTCATAATTTCGAACATTTTGCATACAAATAAGGGTGGAACTTAAAAGGTCAAGTTTAAGCTTTGATTCTAAAAGTAAGAAGAAACTAGAGTTAAGTATTTGTGCTACATATACTTCAGGTTTGCTATGTTAGTTTAGCGATTACGGGGTCTTTTTATAAATATGAATTGGTATTGAATTTTTTATCTATTTGAGTTGAATGTGTGATAGTTGTGTGCTGATTTGTTAAAAATAGAGAGAACGCTAGCGACCCCCAAAAATGAAATGGTATGGCTACCCTGCAACGTCACAAAATCAAGATGGCGGCCACCACACATGCCAACGGATCCAACAAAGGTTTTGCTAGGCAAACCTGTGACAGGAAATTACTGAGTGGCTCTTATCTGTACCTGTTGACAGTCAAATGTTTAGCAGACACTGAGCTGTCTTGTATCTATTCTAATAGGGAGACTGCTTACAAAGTCCAGGTCTGTCCTAATTGTTGGGTTGAAGTTTGGGGTTGTTTCTATCAAAACAACAGGTCACAGCAAATCATTGAAAAGGATATCTTGCAGTTTACCATTAAACTAGTCTGTATAACGCAAACTCCAGCTGTCTGGGGGTTTCTCTCCCCTCTTTGGTTGCGAGGCGGTTACAGGGCGGCGAGCGGTCACAGGAGGCTTGATTGAATTCAGGCTACCATTAAACGTGCCAGTGTGGTAACACCTTGGACTCAAAGTTGGACTCCATACAGCAGAAACCAAACACAAGCATGAGACCCAAGTCTTGAAAAGTTAACATTAACCAAACACCAGAAAAAGGTGTTTTATATTCTCATGGAGGTCTCACACTGAAACCCAACATTGTGATCACCCAGTTGTGAGACCATGTCCTCTATAATGCAACACAATACGAGCGGTCGCTATGGCGTCACAGTGACGTAGAAGTAGCCAAAAAGCAGATGTTCAGTAAAAGATTAATTTACATGTTGATTAGTAATTTAGAAATCAATTAGTTATCAAATCTACTGATGTCCTTTTGCCTACCAGTCTTGGAATATCCGGGATGTAAACAAACACAGCGATCGCTGGTATGAGATGACTGACTTACCCTTTGGCAGCGTTATTGGGCAGTCCAAGTCCAGCCCGTGTAGCCGCGCTAGGCTGACATCCCGTAGAGCTCTCCGCTCCTCCTCGCACAGGTCCGACATGCTCGTTGTGGCCACCTGCACGCAGCGACCGCTCATACTGTTCCATCTGCAGTTGCCCTAGTGTGCGAGAAATGGAAGAAATTCAGCTTTCACTGTGACAACTAAATATGTACAAGAAATTGCACACAGCGACCGCTCATACTGTTCCATCTGCAGTTACCCTAATGTGGGAGAAATGGAAGAAATTCAGCTTTCACTGTGACAACTAAATATGTACAAGAAATTGCACACAGCGACCGCTTATACTGTTCCATCTACAGTTGCCCTAATGTGCGAGAAATGGAAGAAATTCAGCTTTCACTCTGACAACTAAATATGTACAAGAAATTGCACACAGCGACCGCTCATACTGTTCCATCTGCAGTTACCCTAATGTGCGAGAAATGGAAGAAATTCAGCTTTCACTGTGACAACTAAATATGTCCAAGAAATTACACACAGCGACCATTTATACGGTTCCATCTGCAGTTGCCCTAATGTGCGAAAAACGACAAAAAATTCAGCTGTCAATGTGGGAACTGTATAACAGATATGACAAGTCAATTCAAAATTCCACCTTCGCCCCTGGAAAAAATCTACCTATCTATTCAGTAAGAACAATAATATCCGGGGTTGCCTGATTTGTCCCGTTGACGTTGTGCCCTTAGGAAAGGCACTTTACACGACTTTCCTTACTTCACTCAGGTGTAAATGAGTACCTAGCTTCGGTTAGGGACATCCCTCGGATAAGACGTTAAATGGAGGTCCCATGTTTGAGGAGAGCCACACCTAGGCCTCGAGCACGTTAAAGAACCCACCGCACTTATCGAAAAGAGTAGGGGTCCTTCCCGGTGTGAGTGGTTCAAAACCTACAGTCCTATGGCCGCACATGGGGCAATTGTCGTATTGAGGTCACCTGCGCGCCAAATGGCAGTCGCTACAGACCCTTGCGATCTAGCCACGCCAAATGTGCGCTCCTCGCAATTCAGCCCCTGGTTGCGAAGAGAGAGTAGTCGGCCCACCCAATAATAATAACAATCAGTGCTTACACATCAGCATTGAATTGTGTTGGCAATTTCAGTTCAACTTTGATTCAGATTGACTATCTACTAACATAAATGAACTACATGTACTAGTAATTCAACTGAAGTTTCCGTACAGTTTATTTGCAAAGCTGACAAATGTGAGTGACACACGTGTATACACATACAGATGGGAAAGATCTGAGGCAGTGCACGCATCTGTAGTATTCCATCCTTGCGTCTGCGCTATTCCGAAGACATTTTCCCACAGGTCAGAGTGTCAGACACACAGCTGATGTGAGGAAACCTTATGTAAGTTACATACTCGGCAATTGGTTGACATTGGGGCTGTCTAAGGACACATCTGTTGGGTAGACTTGGAGAATAGAATAGGGAGATCTACATGTAGACTGGTTTAATCACAGGTTGATGACAATTTGAACCAAATCTATGAGTGCTTTTCACCCCATCCATCCCCCAAATTTAAACTCCATGACATGAAATTGATGAAAATGTATCTTGGTAAGCTCAAAACGCCGAAATGGGAATTCAAAACATCTACATCTACATGGTGGTTGCCCCCAAATAAACCCTTCAGGGACAAAGTAGGGGGGGAGTTGAGGTCCCAGGCTAAGACAGGCAGGCCTCCAGCCTGGCACGGAACGACTCAACGGTGGGAGCCGTCGCAACCGTGCCAGGCAGGGTATTCCATTGTGGGATGGTACGGGGAAAGAAAGAGTGTTTATATGTGTCGGTTCTTGCTTGGATGGTGTAAAACTTGAGGTCGTGGCTCCCCCGGGTGCGGGGCTCCCAAGCAATGAGTGTGGAAAAATGTACACTGGTGAGTGTCAGAACTTGGCACTGTGATGCCCAGTGACATTTTGGAGGGTTATAAACAGCCTGTAATAAAAAGTAGGCTAATAGGAAATTGATTGATGATTTGAGGACACACTTGGCGCCACCAAACCTGCCCTGCCACCCAATATCATTTCTGTTTGTTTGTATTGTCTGCGCCAGCTGACAACAGAATGCCCCATTAACCCTGTTGTGTTGCCTAGGTTATTCCTGCAATGTTGGGAGGGAACATTCCCCCATGTATCAGTACATGTATCAGTTACAAAATTACACATTATGCGGCTTATGACTATGAACTGAACTTCCCTTATAGACAGACATATTCACTTTAATATCTGACAAGTGTAACAGTGGGGGTTCAAGCGCCTCCAACTGACCAGTCTAACTGGTCGCGACCTTTTAGCGTAGTGGTTAAGGCGTGCGTGCCTGTGATCTGGGCTGCCGGTTTCGGCGTGAGTTCGAATCTCGGTTGGGGTCACTTCTGTTTCTACCTCGCTCCTTTGATTTGTTTCACTGGTTCCCACACCGGCCCTGTGAGTAACGATCAGATCACACAGGGAATATCATCCTCGGAGACTCGGGACGAGTCTTGAAAAGAAAAGGGGGAGTAGTGTAACAGTGGGGGTTCAAGCACCTCCAACTGACCAGGCTAACTGGTCGCGACCTTTTAGCGTAGTGCCTGTGATCTGGGCTGCCGGTTTCGGCGTGAGTTCGAATCTCGGTTGGGGTCACTTCTGTTTCTACCTCGCTCCTTTGATTTGTTTCACAAGGATGCACACTCATTATGAAGACATCACACTTTGAAGTCTGCAACATTTATTACTTTATACTGTGAAATGTTTGTGGTGGTTTTATTTTCATAGTTTTCGCGGTGACCTCATATACATACCATGAAATCAGAACACCAGTGAATATGTGAGTTTTTGTACAACTGAATTGTTTCAACCTCAATTTAGAACACCACGAAAACCTTATCACGTACACAGTGAAAGTAAATGCATTTCAGTATATGTTTACTTGTTTAATGCAATAATCAATTGCGTGAATTGATGATTGACATGACAATATGAATGTCCAAGATGTCACAGTTATTATGGTTTCCCACTTGTCAAAATTGACCTTTGATGACAAGTGAAAGGCTGGCATGAAGCCAAGATCAGCTGTACCTCCTTGAAAGTTTATCATAATAAATAAGTCCTTGAAGTGACAGCTCTCATTGCTTTCCCTGTCTGACATTTTGGTCACCTTTTCTTTCTACAGGTTCTAATGAACATAAGGCCACACCAATTTAATTTCTTGGTTAACGGATTTTTTTCTTTAAATTTTAGCACACAAAAAATCATGAAAACAGAAGGCTGGGGTGAAAACTTTCACCTGACCCTGTTCACACCCTGAAATTATGTGCACCAAAGTACAAACTTTCCTCTGAGATTCTGTTTTCCTGTTCATTTTCCAATCTAGCATTTTTTTTTAAATTCCGTTAACCAAGAAATTAACACAATGTGGCCTAATAGAGAAACCTAATACCTTAATGTCTCTCCAGTGATGAAGAGGATAAAGAAGTAAGTACGTAATACCCCAATAGGCTAACTGGGCCAAGGCTTCAACAAGTCCGAAGTCCGCACGGTGATACATACCAGTACCACCTGCCTATGTCACTTCAACCGATAATTCATAAGAGCTAAGGCAACATTAACACAAAAAAGGGGACATTTTTGAAAAAAACTATTTTCCGAAACATTCCAGTATTAGGTTTCTTTTCCACAATCCGCAGAAATACAATGTCTTTATAGCCAACAATCTTTTTCATGTCAAGATTGCTGCATCCCCCCCGCTCTCACAATGTCAAATGGTCCGATCCTGTTTGTTGAAAGTTTACACTATCCAGGATCACTGGTATGTTGTCCTTCAGCACTAGCGATAACTCTTCCCTCTTACATAACCAGGACTGGACCTTCCCTGAGTGAGGAACAAACCTCCCCCTCACCCACAACATTCCTCGGACAAGAAACGGTCTCCTTGGAACACCCACACCCATCTCTAGACCACCAGGCAACTTCTAAAAGCCTGGCACATGTGTTACGTAATTAGAGAAAAGGTCAAACTTGGCAATGAAGGATGCCTCCCAGACAACAACATTTGGTGTGAGACCAGAGGTTTGTTGAAGTCGTCCTCCAGGCAAAGACTTAACAGCTACGTATACAGTTTGTGGTAATAAAGAAAGACATTTAAAGGCACCCAGAGCATTTTACGAGGCTTGAAAACTGGAAATGTTCTAGTTGCTGTAATCTTTATGAAATTGACAATTAATGCCACTGTTTACCACATTTGCATTCAGATTTCTTATCAAAAGTGCGCAAAAACTGCACAAAAATAATCTACATGGTGATCTTTTAGTTTCACGCGCCTACTGTAAACACTGTACATACCATAGCCCCACCCACCTCCGTCAAAACATAGAAATGCAAAATTAAAACATAAAAATGCAAATATTTGACGGACATGCAGTTACTCTCTCATTGGTCGAACTGCTAATTGTGATGGACAGTCAGGATAAGTCTATTAGGGCTTAGATTTTCTATCAGTTCTCACCACACAGCGACATCGCATCTTTGCTCCTTTAATTTCGATATGTAATGGTATAGTGTTATTGAAACTTACTCTGTGTCGAAATGACTAGAAATTGAGTTTTTTTTATTCAAGTTTCAAGCCTCATAAAATGCTCTGGATGCCTTTAACACTTTCCTCGGCCATATATACCTACATGCAGCTTATAATGCTTCATGCACACTGCTGATGTTGATAGTAAAATTCACTATATCATGATGAACTTTTAACTTCTGTCTTATCTTCTTTCACAGCTGGACCACTTGTACTTTGTTGTGTTGCATGAAGTAAATCTAGAGGTCAGATCTTCTGGACCCCTTAACAGTCCAACACCAGCAGCGAACCTTGAAGCTCGGATCACACTGATTGCAAGATGTCACATGAACCTTTGGCCTATTCAAACCAGGATTCCTCTACAGAAAGCCCTGGCTACACTAATCACTTATCACAATGGATTATCTTTTCCTAGTTAGTGCTAACACTGACCAGAGAGGTTGCATCAGACAGCCATTGGGAAATTGGCCCGACTTCAAAACCCTGAAAGAGGGGTCGTGTCAAGAACAGAGGAAATTGCAACCACAAGTCCTCAAGCTACAATCTTGCCAACTTTGAAGTAACTTACCCTCCCTCTCCATATGTCAACCTCTAATACAGTCAAACCTGCCTAGGCGACCACCTTTTCAACGCGACCACCTGGCCATGGCGACCGCTTTTTCTCGGTCCCGAAAATTTTCCCCATAGGCACAAGCATTAAGCTGCCTGCCCAAGGCGACCACCCGTCCAACGCGACCGCGACCGCCACGAATTGGGACCGCACAGAGCACAATCCCTGCTCATGGCGGCCGCCTCACTTCCAAGCGGATCATTTTGTTGTCGGATTTCACGGAAATGTTTTCAAGACTTTGAAGGACAAAAATAGGACAAAAATATATGGAATAGCATTGTTATAGCATCGATTCCTTCATAAACAAATTGTTAAGACAAAGGTTTGTGATGTTGTTGTGCCTATCGTTATCTTATAGTTTACCGAAAAACTCAGTTCGGTTTAAACTCAATTTTCAAAACGAATACGTAGTGCATGGCGTCAAAAAGTCAGATTTCACAGAAATTCTTATCTATTTTTTGTATTTTCAACAAAAATGTGTCTGTGTCTTACTAAATTCCGCCGAAAAATGACTTCGCGGCGGGCAAAACATCGGGCGAGAAATGTTGTTCCTTGGTCCCGGCGCCATCTTGGATTTGGCGTGGCCCGGATTTAGCGTACCGCTGACCTTTCTAAAACACGATGCTTTTGTGTATGAACATTTACGAATACTCTAGTTATTGATGAAAACTGATATTCTCATTTTCTTTTTATTTCCATGAATCTCACAAACCTTTATTGGACGCTGTGCATTCTGCTGCACTAACTCATACCTTTCGATGCGGTCGCACAGAGCTTGGCGGCGCGGCGCGACAAAATCACACCATTCCGTTTAATCTTTAGTTGTCAGATCGAAAACTTTTTGACCCTTTTATCCAGCGGTCGGCGCCCCAAAAAAGGCTGGGGCCAGCAGGTGTTTTCTAGGGATCTTTCTTAGGCCTTAAAACTTCGATGATGTGTGTGTGTGACTATTTAATGTAACGTGTGAATGCGGGAAGGCGCTGCAAGATCATCGAAGCAACCATTGTTTTGTACACAAAATTATGACGAAAATTTGTACACGATGTAGCGGTATACAATTATTACAACGATAACAGAAAATGTAATTTTTGTAGGAGCTTTCTGTCAATGAGAATTGAACCTGGTGGGGGTCATGCTGTCTAAATTGACATAATTTTCCATCCACTTACTGTATTTGAAAACTTCGACCTGGAAACATGTGAGTGAGTGGAATCCTCTTCATGGCGACCACCTGTTCATCGCGACCGTTTTTGCCCGGTCCGCCGGGTGGTCGCCTTGGGCAGGTTTGACTGTAGTTAAATTCATGTTTTGCAACATTCAATAAATTGAAAAGACATTCAATATTACATAGTCACCTTTACTCAAAATACAATGTCAAAAGACATAATGTACCTGAATTTATAAAATTGTATCGTAGAAAATGTCATCAGAAGCTGCCATTGGTTTTTTACAAACCACTAATATTACACACTAAAAGGGCAAATTGCAGCTGGGTATTTCACTGGACCCCCCCCCCCCATCTCTAATCCTTTGCTTATTAATTAAAGTGTAATCCAAACCAAGAAAACTCAATAAGATTATTGGTTTATTGGTCAGAAATTACCCTTGCAATGGCAGCCAGTGCTGAATTGCTGCAGGGTTTACAATTATCATATAATATAGAACAGATACATACTTGCTCCACACTTGCACTTTGTGGAACTGTCGCAAGGGTCTGGGCGGCTGCCATTCGGCGCCAGCTGGTGACCTCAATACGACCTTCCCCAACCTAAGTCAGGTACCCATTCACACCTGGGTGGAGTGAGGAAAGTCGTGTCAAGTGCCTTTCCCAAGGGCACAACATCGGGCATATCGGGGTTTCGACCCGGGACCTCTCGGTTCTGGGCGAAACACTCTACCGATTGCGCCACACCATGCCACACGATGTCAAAGAAGTCACAGAAATGTCAGCATCAATGAACCAATTAGCTATTCTTGATATCAAGGGACCCAAACACACTGAAAAGATATCTGAATCTCTGGTGTACTGTTCTACAGACATTTCCCAGTAACAAGATAATGTCTCTGCATTCTTAAAAAGGACCACTGTAATGGAACAGTCCTAAAAGTGTGCCCCAAACTTAGGCCAAAGGGCTTTAGCCTTGTTACAGAAAACAGGGTCACATACCATCAGGATGAAGACAGAGACACTCATAATGAATGTTTACAGTTCTAAGGCACTGGCAAAATTAGGGCTGGCTTACAGAATACCATGTCCTTATTACTGTGTAGAGGGCAAGAGTTAAAAATAGGCTGTCACAGTTTCTAAAGAGGACGCAGAGGAGAAAGTAGTCTTAGTCTTAGGCCACACCAATTTAATTTCTTGGTTAACGGAATTTTGAAAAGATGATTGGAAAATCAACATGGAAACAGAATCTCAGAGGAAAGTCTGTACTTTGGTGCACATAGTTTCAGGGAGTGAACATGGTCAGGTGCAAGTTTTCACCCCAGCTTTCTGTTTTAATGATGTCCTCGTGCTAAAATTACCAAAAAAAATCCGTTAACCAAGAAATTAAATTGGTGTGGCCTTTGTTTCTGCTTTTGAGGGCCCAGTTCCTGTTTGCTATGATGAATGACAATAATATATGACATATACACGACACATGCTTATTTATAGTTATACAGCAAGTATGTATATGTGTCTCTGTCCTAATTGTGAATATGATAATGTATATCTTTAGCTCACCTATCAATAACCTTTGCCAGGCATTCAAAGGTCATATGCATGCGATTCAGTTTTTGTCCCAGATTTTGCTACCCTAGACCCTAGATGGCATACTCTCCAAGCAGAGGTTAGTGGAGAAGATAGTGAGTTTTGCCCCGTTTTTCGTCGGCTAGATGGCTGTGCTGCAACCTAAGTTCTATTTGTGTACAAGCTTGATTAGTCTTTATAGTTGGAAAATCATGCAAAATGTGATATTTGACTGAAAAGTATGACAGGTCGTTGCCCTCGTGGAATGAGGGTGTTGAAGCCATCAGTTAAGGTAGCAGCACACAGTATTTCGTCGGGACCAGAGTCTGTGCTTTGCGTTAGAAAAATAGTGCGGCCTAAACCTTGAACCGTGTGTAAAAACGTTGACGTGAATGCCAGCGAGGCACAAACTTTACTGTATGGTAGTACAATAAGTTGACTATTAGGAGATACCGAACATAAGCCTAAAGCGAACAGGACAAAAATAGGGAAAGAATAAAAACTCCTCTGAAAAATACAAACAAAATACCCCAAGGGAAAATACCGGAGACTGTCATTTTGACTAATGGATACAAATTAAAATGCCCTGGAGTGATAACTTGGAAAGACAAAAAAATGGCCCTCACAAAAAGAGAACAATACACAGTGAAGCTCTTTAGTGTCTAATTTTGCTTAAATCTTTAGTTCAGCCAACCAGATGTTGCTTTCAAAGACTACAATGATTTCTATCATAAACACAAAACAGTATTTTCCTTCCTTTAAAATGCATCTGGCATCCTTTGTAAATAGCATATCTAATAGACTGACGAAAGCTAAACATTGGTGATACAGTTCTTACTCTACATATAGGTTTGTCAATGTTTTTCTAACAAGCTAATATCATTACCACATGCTGAGCTAAAGAGAAATACTGTACTCAGACACATTATCCTAACTGATGCCATCACAATGGACACCAAACTATGTTAATTCCTTTGTTTGACAACAGTTTATTTCTGGGTCTGAGGGGGTTCTCAAAGAGCCAAAATATCACCTTACATGACCTAGACTGCTTTTTTTGCACACGCCAGCGTAAAGCCATTAGGTCCAACTACTATAGTATAGTTAAGAGTACTCTCCAAGCAGAGGTTGGTGGAGAAGACTGTGACCTTTTTATTATATATAGTGCCCCATGGTGCATACGAAAAAGGTCACAATCTTCTCCACCGACCTCTGCTTGGAGAGTGAGTCTATGTTGCTAGCTTGTGCAATATGACTCCGGACCACTGATTGAGATAGATCTTTAACACCTGACAATCCCCATTATCCCCCTTAATCCAACCTTAATCCCTATGTGTTGTAAATCAGATGATTCACACAATACCCCCCGAGGTGCACATTCCGGCACTCTGTTTACAGAAAGATTCTAAACATCCTTCAGTAACACAGAGGTAACCGGTTCAACAGGTAAGCATACCAGGTGAGAACATCACACCTGGTTTACCCACAGGTAACAACTATACAGTACCCCTTATCTAGCTATTGTGTTAAAATCAAACAAGGAACGTTCCTTTTACAGTTTCAACAAAGTCGCCACTGTAAACTGTGTGTAACCTTGGGTATCAGATAAAGCCAAGCTGAACAAATATAACAGATACTTGTGAATACGATATCCTAGGATCGGCAGGTATCTACAGATATATGAGATACATTATCTCTTGCAAAGTAAGTAGATAAGAAAGTGTCACTGAGGTAACAGTAGAATGTGTTCACTGCTTTCGTGACATTTGATAATTTGTCCAATATGCACCTTACCAAATCAATGTCTGAAATTACATATGACCTCTGTTAATCTCAAAATAGCAACAAGATTATAAAATTGTATCATGTAACGTTATAACAGATAAATTTAACGTATGCAAAGGACTGGACTGTAGTTGAAAAAAATATAGACATTTTTTTTCAAATTTGCTATAAGACATCTAAATCATAAAGGGAAAAGTATGAAAATGGATATTTAAAAATCCATAAAATTACCAATTACTCTTTAATTACTTAGCAAACCCTTTATGAAATATGCACTATTAAGTCACATTTTCAACTTTGGATTGATGCAAGTCCGTCGAGCCTTCACAGAGGAAGAGAGATGATGTCAAGCCAAACATGAAACCCTGGTTTGTGTAAGAAAGACAGCTGCTCTTTTTGCTTTGATTGGAAGTGAGTCGACCTTGTCCCACAATGTCACAGTCAATTACTGGAATACAGGGCAGGACATGGCAGTTGGTATGCTGTCTCCTTTGTGGTACACAACTGGTGCGGGAGGGGGGCAAAGAGCTATAGCTTGTTGCACAAGAAATTGACGTTTATCTACACGTATTCCTTTGATAAACATTAACCAGTATCGAAAGGTGTGCGAAAGAGATTAGACCAGTTTGTTCGTGGCAAATAGCGGCACTCTTTTATGTACAACCTCTCGAACAACATGTCCCACGAGGAAAACTCAGGGGATAATCTAAATCGGGAAAGAAGGGCGCTGCGCCCTCTTGTTTCAGCCCAGCGCCCCCTTGTCGAATTCAGATTTCAGCTTAATCCCCAGCATACAGACTTCTCTCAGTGATTGATTCTTCCATAAATACATAGAATTCGCTCCCTCCAACGCTCCATGTTGTTTGATTTTTCTAGAAAAACACCTGCAACGGCTTAGATAAAACATGAACAGCCACAGTAACTACTTCCATACATATCTTTCCAAAGATTCAATACTTTCAGCAATCTTTTTCTCATAAAAAATTTGACCCAAGGGTTTGTGCACACATGGGAATGAACATCTCCATGTTTTTTACAGTGCCAGAACCCAAAATGTTTGTACACAAATTTTTGCCTGGAGGACAAGTAGTCTAACTTCTACTTGTACTTACAGGAAACAGCTTTAATTGTCCTCATTCTTGAAAATAGGAAAGTCCCCTTGTTTTTGTGGACGTCTGAATACTTCTGCTCTTATTCTAATCTAACCAAAAGCCATTATGTTGTCAGAATTTCCATCAGCTGACAGTGAGTTGCTTTTTATTTGATTAGCTGAGTGCTCATCTCAAATGAGCACGAAGGTCACTTGAGGTAAAAGAGTAGCCATCAAATAAGGCATGACTTAGGAATGAGTTCTCAGAATTGCAGCAGATGTGGGTATGTACATTATTACCACTGAAGAATAATCAAAACGTTTTGTAGTTTTCCTCTGTGTTTGTTGTTAATGTTGTTATTGTCTTCTTAATGTAGCTCTATCACTATGTTATGATAGTTTTGATTTAGTACGTACATATGTACTTTTGCGTTGTTTCCTGTACAAATTCAAACTTTATACTTTGTCCTTCTTAATGGAATTTCTTCCTTCAATTTACTTTTTA
Organism: Branchiostoma lanceolatum; assembly: GCF_035083965.1. Taxonomy (NCBI): domain Eukaryota; kingdom Metazoa; phylum Chordata; class Leptocardii; order Amphioxiformes; family Branchiostomatidae; genus Branchiostoma; species Branchiostoma lanceolatum. The sequence goes on from NC_089727.1 coordinate 16,968,583, forward strand.
AGAAAAATATACATACAATCCATTAGACTAAGTAATTTGTATTTATATTGTGATCCTACTTTGGAACTCGGCATTTAAATAATACCAGGAGAGAATGAACTTTGCACCAATTCAAAGCATGCAAGAGCTGGTTTCTTTGAAAACAAATTTTAAAAAATCCAAAATATTTGTCACATTTGTTACATTTTGCTCATCATGAACTTAGATTAGTCGTATCCTGTGACAAACACTTTCACTCACAGTCAAATGTTGGCTTCTCCCATGTTTCTCATAGTGCAACACCCTTGTTGGCTTCAAGACACAAGTTTCTTGGAACACATACTCAGCAGTTGCTGTCTTTCCTCCAAAGCTTCAAGCTGTTGTAGATTTTCACCTGTTTTGTTTTTCCCCATTCAGCTGCTGTGTTACTGTATCTCCTTAATTATCACCAAAATCATTGCGGTTTGGCCAAGGATGAAAGTCAGGTTCTTGGAAATTGCAACACTGTTTTTCCCAACAGGCTTTTTATTTTTTTGTCCTTTGACCAATATATTGTTATCCAATCCAGGGGAGCCTTACAGTGCTTAAGCCGGCGTCACAATTCATGCGAGCGTCGACCGACTTTGTAGATCGCCCGAAGCTCGCCAAATTTCAAAATCGCCAGAGCGTCTACCATGTTTTCCAATGAAAATGTTGGGTGACGTCCGTCGAACACTAAAAATTCCCCATGAGATGGTACCATCTCTTGCACATGGACGAAGTCAGAATTGACTAACCTGGTAAAAGGCCAATATTTGGATCAACTTCTAAAAAACGTCCGAAGCCTGCGTAATCAACAGGACGTCGGCCGTACTTCGGCCGAAAATGCGCATTTGAAGCTCGCCAACACGTCGGCCGAGCCGAATTTCTTATTTGTGACGGGGGATAGAGAGAGAGAGGGCTTTAGCATAGTATTTGACTCATACTCACTAAAGATCTGCTGTTATGCTACTATTCTGGTTTTAATTCTTACCCTTTATCCTTGTCATGACAGCTGCATACACCTGTGTTACATCTCTGGATAACACACAGATCAAATTAGGATAAAACAGAATTCTACCCCCCAGCACACCTAGATGTATACAGTATTCCTTATCATATTTCTATCTATGTATCTCATATCTTACTCTTTATCACATTTGATGATGCTACAACTTTCAAAATAGTATCATTTGATGACTATATCTGCTGTACACTCTGGACTTGGGTGAATGCCACCCAGTTTTACTTATAAGTAACCATTAGAATGACTTGGTACAACTGTTTTTCATCCCTCGTTAATGGTTGTCCCACTTGACCACCGGAACCACCACTTACCTCAAACCAAGGAGGTCCTTGCTCAAACAACAACAACAAAACTGGGGCAAAGTCACTTGATTTTTTACATTGCTCTTGATAGAAAGATGTGTACAATGTATCCTTTGCAGAGCATTTTTTAAGAAGGTTGCCGGGAAAATAATATTTTGACCTTTAAAAGTTGTCCCCTCTTAACGGAAATAGTTGTAAATGTTGGTAGAAATTGTGAAACCATGATATTGCTTGAAGTTTTAATAAAAATTTTCAAGCTTCTTGGTACAGAAGGTGTTGATGATCAATTCTCCTCCTTTTCTAAGCGACCCCCAAAAGAAACAGGACCATCTGTTCAACATGTCTGTAAAATTGGTTGTAATGTGGGCTCATAATCATGCATAGCTCTCTTAAAGCAATGAAATGGTTTGCCCCTACCTAAACACCATTGATCATGAGATTTGATTCCCCCAACCACAAAGGTACGGAACCCCCAGATTGTGTTATGGCTAGTTCTGCTTTTTTGTGGAACCGGCTTCTTTTGTGTTCAACAGTCAAGCTTTCCCAGCACCAAACAACCATTTGTCAAATGGTATTTATTTAGGGAGGTCCTAGATGTTGTACTTGTTTCTGCGAGGACAATTCGATGCTTGTGCTACTGTGGGCACTTTGCGGGCAGTGAGAATTGGGCTAAGCAGGTTGTAACGAAGCATATAATGTGGACACAAAGGCACTTCACCACATGCCCTGATTCTCTTCAATCGCTCACCACAGTGGAATGTGTACGGAAAAACTTTTTACAGGGACAAAGTGACTAGCTTTTGGATAGCTCTAAGTTCTGATGGGAGATGACAGCCAATGTAACTGGATAAGGCAGTACAACAAAATAGGTCATGGTAGGGCACAGGAAGCCACAATGCACTGAGTCATTTCAAATTTGTATTCCTATGTAACATATTTGCCTTCAGAAAGCATAGGACGTTTTAATCTCTGATTATTTTCTCTAGCACACATGGGTTGACAAGACTGTCCTCATCTATCGACACCGTCTCCAGTTGCATCTGAATCCTAAAAGTTTGGTAAAAGAAATATCTCTCCAGAACTTTCAGGCGTATTGTTATTCCCTTCCGTTTGGACCTTCCTAAGCAAACTTACCATCCTGTTTTGCCTCGGGGAATTTCCACAGGATAAACGAAACATGAAACAAAAGAACACAAAACTCCTAATGGCCAATGAGGATCTGCGGTTATGTGAGGTTGCCTTATTGCCACCTCTATCTATTCTTCAGGGACACGCTGTAGTTCCCTCAGCGATGAAATCAGGGAGGAAATTACGCCCAGAGGTTGCCTATTGACGTCAATCCTCCTTTATGAAAGGAAATTAGAAGCTCGGGGTCTGAAGAAAACTTCCGCTACAACAAAGAAGAATCTTTCTCATCTCCAGGTGTTTTTATCAGGGATCAATTATCTATCTGGAACATCTGACATTAGTTTGAAGTAAAATTTTGGTAAAGACACAGCTAGATGCCTAGTGGGTGGAGTGTTTGCCTTGCATACGGTAGGTCGTGAGTTCGATCCCCGGCCGGGTCATACCAAAGACTTGAAAAATGGTATCATATACTGCTTTCTCTGCTTAGCACTCAGCATTTGGAAAAGAGTATGGAAGTTAAACACACACACCATTGCCAGTGGACTAACCCCCTGCTGTAGTGATTATACAGCTGTGTGGCCCAAGGGCTACTGAAACGGAGATGGGCACCGCCCTATGCACCATCGGTGCGGGAAGGAACTTTGACAGCTACATGCATGGGAAAGGATGCTTCTTATCTCGACTTTTTTTAAAGTTTGCAACTTTAGATTGGATTTTGTGCGCTTAAACACGGACAGTGGAAAATTCTGATGGTATAGAATAAGAAATGATTGGATATTGAAAATCACACGGATTTCATGATGGGAATGAGTGTAGATTTAATGTTAGTACAATTTTTGAGCAAATCTTAATGTTACTAGATTTTTGAACAATTTCACCTTTTGCATTATTTCCAACCTAAGTTTTCACCACTGTACATTGACATGAAAGGAGGAAAGACTAAGAATGCTACCACAAATATCACATATGGATCTAATGCATAGGCATTCCTTGATCACTTATTGCGTGTATCTTAACAATGGCAAATAAAATGCACATCCTATCTTCGTGGAAACAAGACTGTATGATTGCAATGTTTGCTCTATGCCTGCAAACTGCTGACCCTGAAAAGGTCAACCCAATATGTCACCAATGTTTGACCACTGCGAAAAAAAACACCTCCAAATCAAACACAACTTCACCATTCAGGCGACAATGTCTGCTGAGCTTGTACACTCAGTGCACAGGACCATAAATAATGGCGTTTGAAGACTGACATGGTTTTTTTGTTTGGGGTCCTTTGGCTTGGCAAGCTAAGCAAACACATAACTCATTACAGGCACTTACACGGAGAGGAGGTCTTAATCAGCGAAGGAATGTCCTCATGCGTTACCTGTCCTGAAAAATTCTTACCAAGCAGTTCCACTTTCCTGTTGATTTGTTTCTTACTGGCAACATGTTTTTTTTCTTTTTTTTTCTCTATCTTTTATTGCCCTTCACCATTATTTTTAGTCTGTATAACACAAAATCCAGCTGTCCGGGGATTTCAGGGGGTTATAGGCCGGCGAGCGGTCACAGGAGGCTTGATTGAATTCAGGCTACATTATTTTATACACAAGATTTATTTACCAGACCAAACAAATTAGGAGCAGCTTTATTGTACCATAAAAATAGATGTACTTGAAAGAAAGAAAACAATTCAAGCTAGCCTGATGCCTGGATGCACTAACTTGGAAAATCTATCCAGGTATTCAAACCTACTTAGTAATACGGTCTCTCTACAAATAGAACAGAAGAGACTTTGGAGTTTATAATAATAAGTTTTGATACCAGGCTATAGAAAATACTTAACGAAGAATTTGTAAGCTCACACTTTTTAAAAAGTATAAATGTTTATTGATTTTACTATGTATGATTTCAATCTTCATGGTATAGATGACATAAACATGAGCTATCGATATATCGTGGACACTTGGATTGCTTACTGTCTTATTTTTTATTTATTTTTAATCAATTCATAAGAGCCTGATGTTGTCATCGATTTACAAAGAATGGCGGCTCAATTGTTACTGTAGCAGCATTTCTTCACCCTAGGTCAGAAATATCAATGCTCAAGACAAGTATTGACTTCACTGACCCATTAGGAGAAGCAGGGGTTACGAAGGCTGCCGGGAAATTCCCTACCCCATTTGAAACTGTCTTATGAAACCTTAAGCCTGATTTGTCCAATGCATAGAGTTTAAGTATTTTTATGTTTTCAAATCATGGATTGTACACTTTGGTGTATTGTAGTCTGGAGTGAGTTAAGTCATATAATACCTTAATCCACTTGATATCTAAGAGCCAACAATTTCATAGATGCAGAACATACAGGCCTGCATAAGTTATGGTTTACCTGATATGAATTATAAACATATCTCAGTAACAAAGGTCAACTTTGGCCTCGTTCGTTAACCTCAGGAGGTCGATAGTTTGGAATGTACAAGAGCCGGTTTCTTTGTCAACCAATCAGGCGATCAGCTGGAAAGCTATAATTATCTTGCCGTCGTCAATCAATAACTCAAAGAGCGGGGAGTAGAATTTTGATTAATCTCTGAGGAAAGCTTCTCAGGGGGGCAAAGTGCTAGGTCCTCTACACCTGTCACACGGAGATACGTGACTATATGCACTTTCTCACACTGACGGAATACGGTGTCAATCAAAGGGGTTTGTAATTTTTACTGCATCCACTTTCCCCGCAAACCTATAATTTTACAGACACTTTTCTGGCAGGCTGGAAGATAAAGTCAGGTTTTTATGGAGGAAAGTACTGGAAGGAGCAGGTAATCATCACAAAGTAATAAGCCCAGAACGACCGGGCAATTACGCCAGAATGACCTGGGGTCAGTCAGTTAATCACTTGACTACATAGAACAGGTCGTAAGATTGGCCCCGGTTACTTTCTGATAAGTCATAATTAGACCCCGATTATTCTGCTGTATACACAAATTGGCGAAAGGTATGTGGGTTTAGCGGTATTACAAAAGAGACCGTAACCTAGAAAGCGTTGCCCGGCACACTCATTGACAAAACTCTTTTACTTTTAGAACTATACATGGTACATGCCAATTGCAATATAGCTGAAAGCCATACAAATATGTACGACAGGGTTCTAATGCAGTACATGTTACAGTATGAATTCCTGTTTAAGAATGAGTGAGTTCCTTTATATAATGGTTACCACACAATTAAGAAGGGGATGTCGACTGTTGATCCAACAGGGGATTATACATCCTATGCTGTCTCCAAAACATGCATGTAATTTACAGGGAATTGCCTTAAGGCAAGGCAATGTTGTTTTGTATTCATGCAGATATCCGGTAGGATGTTTTAAAATCACATTAACCAGAAAGTGTTGTCCTAATTTGTTCACAATTAGCTGTAGGGCCTGAAAAATAAACTAACGAACACATCATACACTTCTTACCACTCAATCTTCAGATAGAGTTATGAATGAAAGATATCCAATTTGGCCTAAAACTTTTAAGACTTGTCTAAAAACACCCAATCACTCGATAACCCTGAGATCTAATGAACCAAACTTCCTGTAAGTTGTTAAAAAAGACCTGTTCACCTTCATTACTTTAACTACTGACCCTTCCTATGACCCCTATGTACGCCTTGATCCCTACATATACCTACACAAAGAACGCGCACATGCTGGTAAAATCCCTCCCCTCCCCAATTTCCTTTCCTACATTGTTAGCGTGTTCTGACTTCTTAAAGTTTACTGATGGGAGACGAAGTAGAAAATTGTTCCTCCTAAGCTAACAAGGTCCTCCAGATCTTTGTGTACTAAAAGCTCCAAGATGTAAGCTGGTCCAATCTACCTGCATGCTATCTGATGTCCTTATCTATACTTCTATGAATACATGAAAGGTTTTATCTGTCTTCAATCACATTCAAAACAGGTGTGCACATCTTTAATTTCCCAAAGGTATTTCCCTCACTCAGTCTTCAGATAATTATTCAGTCTGACTAAACAAAATGTTCAGAAAATATCCTTCCAGCAATTATGCTCTATATGCAAGACAAAGGGATAAGGAGTGTAATACCCTTCTTAACTTTATAAACCTACAAGACAGACAAGAGCTTAGGAAAGATTAGGTGTGGATTGTGTGGTATCACTGGTAATGAAAAAGCACTGTAAAGGAAAAAAAACATCATTTACACAAGAGGGTTAACATAAAAAAACAGAAAATAGACAAAAAAGTGACACAGTTGTCCTGCGGAAAACAAACTGTCCCAATATTTCCGCACCACCTCCAGTTGTCCATTCCTGCTCCACCCCCCACCCTCAGCACACACAACTCAATAACATGTCCCATACATTACAAACACCTAAGGGGCTGTCAGTGTTCAGTATGGGGCTGTCAAGGTTCCCATGGTTACATGGATGCTGTGAGTTTCCTCAAAGTTTCCTCAAGCAAGCCCCCTATCTCACAGCAAATGGAAATCCATCATCCCGTTTTCAAAATTTCTGCTTTCAAGGACTGGCAAGGACTTAGAAAAGACTATGGGTGGATTGTGTAGAATCACTGGTAATGAAAAGCACTGGAAAGGAAAAAACATCATTTACACAAGACGGTTAGCATAAAAATGCTGTGAGTTTCCTCAAAGTTTCCTCAAGCAAGCCCCCTATCTCACAGCAAATGGAAATCCATCATCCTGTTTTCAAAATTTCTGCTGTCGTTGCAATCCCACCTCCCAGTGAAAGGAAAACATTACACCTGCCCTTAGCACAGGTGAGTTATCACAAATCTGCTGACACACTTCTCGATGAAGACGTGCGCTGTCTCTGTGTTGTTTCTGACGCACTCGCCCGTCTCCGATATCACAGGACCAGCATGCCCCAGTTCATCTCAAGGACCTGTCCCGCCGTTAAGCCGGATTAAATCCGCCAGCTTTGTTTACAGATGCCCCTCCACCACTTGGAGTAATCCATGCAATAAGCGGACAGATCAAACTGTTTTCTTGGCTTTTTGGTGCCTAAGAAGACGAACAATGATGTCTGATGGCCCACGGCTATTTACATATGAGGAATGCTTGCAAGCAGGAAGCTCAAAGGAAAACAGACACAAGAGAGTTTTCAAATAGGTTCTACCCCAATAGATAAGACAGTTAGTATAGTATTGTGTTTTAGGGCAATACTTGTCAACGTAAGCTCCTGTTACAACTGAGAATGACCGAAAACATTTTTCTTCTGAGAAAAGTTACCTGGAAGTTTAATGTTGATAGAAATTTCTTGTCACTAAGTTCTTTCTACTAGTATTCCTCTCCCCTTCAGAAATGAATGTTTGATGTATTTGATAAAGTCAAGTCTCTACTTCTACCTCTCAAGTATACAATATCGCCTTTTTTCTAAAGTCGAGCCCTTCCCGCATTTCCCTAGAAACAAAACAATGGGAGGATGTGGAAATAAACATCCACCGGAATATCAGTTTCCTGACCATAGCTTTCAAACAATGGGACGAAGAAGAGTAGTCTAGTGCACTCAGACCTAAGCAGAGCAGAATGCTCTACCTTGATTTTTGCTGAACTGTGATTGGTTACCGTATATAGTTTATGTAAAGGCACCTCAGTCTCCACATACACCTCTAAAGCCACCCTTCCTTGGACCGCTGCCAAAGCGGCGCTCTTCCAAAGTTCAACCCTCACATCCAGAGCTGGATGACTGGAACAGATAGCCCAAACAATAACATCCAGGATGAGGGATGCTGGCAGGTCTGGGCTGTCACTGTTAGCACCACAAGTCTAAGCTCCAAGTAGATGTACATGTAGAGTGCAGCTCAGTGTTTTATGCAATAATTTTGAGGCTTTTTGATGATGTGGTGACGAAAAAACCATTTTGCAGGTAAAAGATGAAAAACGCGAAAAATCTATTGGATCCATGGAGATAACACAAATCAGTCTATTATCTGCTTGAAGCTAACAATGGATTGTCCCTTTAAACCTAAAACTTCAATTAGGATTGTATTCGCATTACACTTCAATCTGCAGCAACTCTTTTTGGATCCTTTATTTTCCTTCCTTTGAGAATCCACAGAGAGAGAGACAGTGTTTTAATTTATGATAGCTGATAAACATTCCCATAACCTATATCCAATACTAGGTCAAACTCAAAGACAGGTTTGGGCCAGAGCGAAGAAATGTTTTCAAGTCCATCATGAAGAACGAAAATGGCTCAGCCGTCGAGTCTGTGACCTCTAAATGACATTTTCAGCCGAATACGCCCGGTGTTCTCTTGATCATTGCGTGATTCTTAGGGATTGGTTGATGTTTGCAGGTCACCGAGTCTGGTTAGATATGACAGGGTAGATTTTTTGGCGAAAAATACGTGCGACCTTCTTTCGATAAACAAATACGGCCGAAGCTCGTTGACTGTATGACAGTGCCTTCCGGATGTCACTTCTTCAAGTCACGTACACAAGATCCTGACCTTCAAACAAATATCTTCACCGAGAAGACGAGCTTGTGAATAGAACAGGAAGCACGCTAACTTGCACACGCTCTCGCAGTGCAACTTGCACACGCTCTTACAGTGTAAGCGTTATGTGTCAATAGTTTTGAATCTGTGATGTCAAACTGAATAAGACGAAAGTTCTCAGCGGAAAGTTAGGACTGCCAAACTTTCTTTACTTTCTAATCTTCTTAGAAGGCCGATTCAAAACCTGTCTTCAACTCGATACCTGATCAGCCTGTTTTGCTCACCTTGTTACATCCAGGGTCGTGATCCTATTGAGGACCAATTACTCATGATTATGAACAGTGTTTTGAACTCGAAGGACAGAGTTTGAAAGAGGTCAATGACATGTAACCTTTACTGAAAAGAGTACTCAGAAAAAGTACAGTGCTTCTTTTCAAAAAGGGGGTCCCGACAACACTTTACGCTAAATTCAGTAGGACCGCATATGCATTACACTGAATAGAGGAAGTCAGCTACACAAAATGTGTACATCTCACTACAAATTACGAGGATAAAACCGTTTCCTACTAATTACAGTACATCAAAACAAGCCGCCTAAGAAAAGGGGCATGCGGGTCCCTTGTAAGTAACAAGAGGGTCTGCATGCTCTTTTCCGTAGGGCGAAGGCAGCCTATCTTAATTTCCCGTGATTCGTAGGGAAAGCCATCTTAGTCACATAATTCGTAATATGTAAGGGGCTCTTCTAAAATTAGCGTAAAGTGTTGTCGGGACCCCCATGCAGACCCTCTTACAAGTGTAATGAACTCTAGAAGATGGTATCATCACAGCAGTCTGTAGGAAAGCTGTTTGAGTTTCTTGGCAGTTCTAAAATGCTAGGTTTACAAACGATCACTGTCATGATCCTACATACCAGTCGCGAAGGGACTTATTATAGACGGTTACTGAAGACGTAATTCAAGCCTGTCATTTACTAGAAGTATTTGGGGGACAGAATACTTCTCTGTTGTCACACCTCAGTGCCAAGGGCTGAATTTGCTTGTCTGGGCCGTGTTACTGTGCCCTCCACCATTGCCAAAACATTCCCTTCGCGTCCTTGGCAGTAGTAAGGACTCTGTATTGTTGTCATTTGTGTACATCCTGACTTGTTATGGTCCCATGTGTGCTGTTTGGGACTGTGACAAGAAAGGGTATTTGTATAGCGTAGTAAGTAAATTACGCACCTAAAACAGCATTCCGACCACTGTTGTTAAGCAGCAATGCTCTAGTCTGCTACATTCAAGCTGATTTAAACGATGATAACATCCATAAAGATACACATAGCGTTATCTACCTTACGAAAGTCACTGTCCTTTTGTTGTGTCAATAAAGAATGTTGTATCTACATATTGCATACACCTGCACTCAAAATACCACTTTTAAATTACACTTATCACACTCAAACCTAACAGATATCAGCTAGGTCTGCAGAAAAACACCTTAAAGTAAATTCAAGTGGTACCCAAGAACTATCTTTTTAAGGTAAGAGAATGGGGGGGGGGGGGGGGGTGGAGGAAGAAATACCTCTTCCATACCTCTTCAAACTTCTTTAATCATGTTAATGGACCAGCCCAATTTCGGAAGCATCTGAACCGGCTGAAGACCACCCATCCGTCTATTTACATTCTTTAAAACACCCCCTCAAATTTTAACTCCAACAATATTCCTGACAAACATCTTACCCTAACCTTCCAACCTAGCACAGGAGATTTACGACAACTCTTGAAAATGTTCTTATAAAAGGTGATTGGGCTTGCTGTGTGGTGCCCATGCTGTGTGAAGAATCGCTGCTACTGACAGAATACTCCTCTAAAAGGCCCTGACTTTGAACTTGTGGCCTCTGTCTTTACTTCCCTCGGGGGAACCATCACTTCCTCCATGTTGTTTAGAATGAAAACCTCGAAAGGGAACAGCAAACAACTTGCTACTTCTCCTGGGGGCTTTTATAACACAGGAACAAATCGTCTCACCAGGGCCTGTGGTTTTGGCCTTGTGATAAACTTTGGGGAGTAACCTTTTGAGTAAATAGACCAGCGGAAAGGGGAGGATGGGGGCCTGAGGGGAACATATGAGGAACTCTGCGGCTATTTTAGGGGCGACTTGGCCGCCATCTGGTCTTAATCAATCCGCTGGCACCCAGAAAATATGTGCTCCAGGCAGGAATAGTCCGTATGGCGGAGAACCATAACTCGATCGTTTCGCTTGGTAAAAAAAAAAAAAAAACACAGACGAAAATATAGGGTTAATCATCTGTGTAGGGGAACAACAAGAAGTTCATCCGGCAGGGGGTACGGTTACACACGTAGGTGAAATTGTTACAAGTATTTGTCAACTTGAGAAGTTCTCTTCCTTCAAATTGGGTCATCAAGAGGCATTGATTACCTGACCTGCCCCTCTTGGGTTGCCACCCGGAGCTGGAACCACGGGGAAGGACCGGTAGGCGAGAGGGTCCGTCTGTACATAATGTCAAACAAATAGAGCGGCTGTGTACAGCATGATGGAAATGAAGATGAATGGCACTCGGGAAAACCTACCTGCACGGTGCGAGTCCACTTGATAAAACTTGACGTAGGCGCGAAATTCTAACATAAAACAGAGTACCATTCTAGTGTGGGCGAGGTTTGAGCAAAATATGTTATATTATTTCATACCATGATTTATCAGGGGCTTGCCATTATTAGAAAATGTTATGGAACTGGAAGTTTGTGACTTACCTCCGGACTCCAGAGTTGCGAGGCTGCGGCGCTGGTAGGCGACATAAGGAGTTTGTTTTTGCTTCTCCATCTCTTGAAGACTTTGTTGGCGTGGTGATGTCCGGAGGGAGAAGAAGACGACGACGACTTGGCCTTGTGCATAACTGTGTGGGAAAGGACAGAGTTCTGGTCGTTAGCGGAAGGAGAACTCTGGAGGAAGTGGAACTTCCTTCGAAGGTGGATCCTGGGGGTTCTGGGGCTGGCAGGCGGGGTGGACTCCGCGCTACCGGGGGAGGAGCCAGTCCCGCCCGCCGTGAAAATCAGTCCGACTCGGTCGCGAACGCGATCCAGCTGTGCCCGAGCCCTCCGGGCGACCCCGGGGGAACCCGGCGACTTGAAGCGAGACTGCAGCGACTTTATCCCGGCCAGGTTAGGGTCGCCCTGCGGGACCTGGTAGTTTTGGAGAAGACTGGCGTCGAAGCTCCGTAAAGACCGCAGCGTCGGCCGGACGGGGGGTGGGGGCGTGCCCGGGGGGTTGGGACTGTTTTCCCCACCACGAGGGCTCGGCGATGCCGACAACTCGCTGTCGGAGTGGACCCAGTTGGACGCCAAACTGGCATTGGCCTCGTGAATCCTAGCCATAACAGTTTGGTGGGGCGGCAGACTAGAGTCAAAACTACGCATCGAGCGGAGAACGGGCTTGGGACGCTTCGATCGTGCCGGTACAGGGGGCTTGGAGTCCTCGCTGTGCACAGCGACATCCCCCGGCCCCGCCGGTTGGGTGTCCGGATGGCCCCCGTTAGCCGCCATGCCGCTTGCCTGGCCCTGCTGTTGTTTCAGAGTCTCATACTGCCCTGCCCTGAAGATGCAGCTGTTTGGCAGAGTCCTGGGCGCAGTGCTGTCCGCCTGTAGTAGTACCATGGATGGGGGTGCCTCCTACACCCCGGGCTCTAGCTCTACCGTGTGTGTAGCGGAGCGCAACCCTGATGAGAACCGCCCGTTCCTTCCGAACAAAATTGATAGCAGCTCGACCTGACGACTGACAGATAAGCAACTCAACACCGCTGAGCCGTGTATGTCACTACTGCCGGGAGCCACAGAAATACCGTCCGGGCGGGGGGTGAGCCCTCCTCCGCCGCCTGGTTCGCCCAGCGGTGCACCGTGATGAGAAAAACACAACCAAAACTTCCGCAACACTATCACAAACTCTCTTTTCCCACAGCTTCCTCTTGCAGGTTAGGCTCTCTTTACATTATACTTTTGCCGTCAGCGCCACTGGCGTCAGCGCCACTGGCGACAGCGGGAACCCCGTGTAAAGACAATTCCCGTCGACGTAGTCCCGCTGTCAACAAATTTTCTCCCGTCAGCTTCGAAGCCGTCGCCCGTCAGCACAGCGGGAGTCCCCGTCAACTTCAAACTCCGTCTAAAGAGAATACGTCGGGCTCGCGTCAGCGGGAGTCAGGGTTTCGGCGATTAGCATAAAGCACGCGTTGATTAGCATACTGTAAGTCTACTTAGATCCCCGGTATATATATAGAGAGAGAGATTCGCGGGATCCGCGGCGACTTTTGTGCCGTGCATTCATTTCCCCGCGGATATATTTATCGTACTTGTGCCCCCCTCCCCACATTTACGAGTGATGAGCATGGAATATCTACACATAAACAAGGCTTTGCATTGTAGTTTAATACGGGCGGGGAGACGCCGTCTACCGTTGTACAATCATACAATTTTGTTTCTTGCTTTTGTTATGCTTACGCCCGATACTTTCTACAAGATGGCGAAATGCAAGCACCGCAGGTGTCTGTCAGATTTCCGGGCGGTGTGTCTAGAGACGTCGCGACAGCGGCCTCCCGACAGCGGGAAATTTCGCCGCTGACGCGAAAAACGTAATGTAAACTGCGCCTTAGAAACCTGTCCACGCAATGCCTCAGCAGATCCCAGTACTAGAACGATCAGTGCACGAGTCGCAGTGCCTGCTATGTTTGCTCAGCAGCGTGCATAGCTACCCGTCTAGTGGACGTGCCTAGCAATGTTTTGATCGCTGTCTTTGGCTAGGTGCGTACATTCCTAGCGGCGTTGGTCTCCGCTTTACCGCTTTGACTCCGTAAAGGCAACGATGCCGATACTACAGATGAAACGGGCTCTGGACGCTTCAATGGCGTATCCGGAATGTGTGTGAAGAATACTAGTATATATACGTACAACAACCGTAAGGGAAAAGAATCGCGTGGGCACACCGCCAGGATTTTCTCTGACAGTCGCTGTGGTGCATGGGGTGGCCCCGGCAGGGACTTTGAAGTTCGCGTCACGTGACAGCGCAAGATTTGATGTTGTCATCGGGGAAAATAAACACTGGTAAACAAAAACATCGCGTAACGATTCAGGAACATGTGTTGACCAAACACTCGAACATTTGTAGAGCCATTATGACAGACATGCGGGCCAGCACAATGTCATACAATGCACAACCCGCATGATTCTATTACGAGGTTCCAAGTACCGAATGAAATATTAAAAGGCACTGGTATTAAAACGTTACCTGCATAGAATGATAAATCAGAAAGTGGCGCGTTTCAAGCCCAATTACACCTACTTTTAACATCAACAAAACAAAGGAAGTGCATACAAACAAAAGAATGACTTGCAACTATTCCATAAATAAACACAAGAATTTGAAGAAAATAAAAATTATAATGGCCCTTGTAAACTTCGTTCAAGCCCTTGTGTAAACAGTGGGGTTTTCTTCCTCTTCTTGTTTTCCCACATTTTAAGGGGAAAGGAAATATTACTGACTAGAAATTGAAACTTGACCTTCCGTCTCTATACTCTAACTTCCGTTCTATTGTGGTATTCATTCATAAAGGCGGGGTCCATTCATTAATTAATACACATGATCGTTCATTTTTACACTTTCATTCTCCGAGTGGACTGAACCGAAAAGATAAACATCGGGGGTCATAAAGGGGATAATGGGCTCTCATTATGTCCAGTGGGATGGGCAAGGGGAGGGGCGGGAACTGCGAGTCATTAGCTTCGTATCATCTAAAGAACAACACACGGAAACTATTAACTACGTACGTCATTCGCAAGGCGGGCTCGAATGTATATGTAGGGATAGAACCCTGCCGTGAAAAGGCAAACCCTGTGAACCATTCGGTTCTTCTATTCATTACATCTCAGATAAATAAACAAAGCTTTGTTTAAAACTTTGGAAACATCCGCGCAACAATCAAACATCATGTCCGCTCCAAAATACCGTAATCGACAGGTGTTGGCTGTTAAAATACACGCCCTAGAAAACTTTGAAGGCGGCACGGACTGATTTGAAAGTGTTTCTCTCATTGTTTGGGCCAAATGTGCTGTCTGTTTCCTTTGCAAAGGATTCTACATGTAAACTTTGGTGCAAGGCGTGACTGTGTTGCCACCGCCGCCACCTTACATCCTTCCATCGACATGTGCTGCACGATGCGTCAAACATCCCTGGCGACCGTAACACGAACTGCAACATCTAAACGCGGTCTACGTGCCATTCGTCGTGTAGTTAGGGTCCCACAAGTGTCAGGTATTTAGATAAAGCGGAATTCCGTCGGTATCAAAAGTCAGCCAGACAGGTGTGCAACGATAGATTTAACACTTGAGCCTAGAAGCAGCCTAAATACCTTCTTGTTATCATAGTTTTGGCTGCAAGATAACTTGGAAACTGACTGCAAAAACGTTCTACGTGCGCGACTCTGTGCCAAGTTTCACGGAAACAATTGTGTAGAAGCGCCAGAACTACTAGTAATTATTCCCTGGTATATTCCTCGCTGACAGTTTTTTCGCGTTTAGAAGCCGAACTTTGCCTAGATGTCATTTTGTCAATCCCTTGGAGTGTGATTTTAGCCACACCGTCACGCTCTTCCGTCGCTAATTTGACAGGGGCAGCGGAGAAAAGTGACCAAGACGTCACCGAATCGTCTTGAGAGGAAAATACATCGGAAGATACGTGACAACACCAGGATACATAACTTACAACATCTGCTAGGAAGATTAACTGTGGGCGACAGGACAGCTTTCTCTCGTCAGGGGTTCGACCTGCGGGAAAACTGATCTGCGTTATGACATCAAGTTCACGGCTCTGTATCCGTGAGTTGACGTCTGTTCTACTTGGATACAATACCCAAGGTCAAGGGCGTGGTTTGAGGTGAGCGACCGCTAGAGTTTCACCGACAAAGTATCTGTTCCCACAAGGTCGTTTCGCACCCCCTCTTCTGAAAACAACGTTAGGAACTGTCTTCAAGCAGATATAATAATTTCCTTTCCCGTTTCCCCACTTCTCGTTCTTCGTTTATGTACAAAACAAAGATTTCCGCGAGAAATTTTGTGATGAAAGGAAAGAAATTCGAAGCTGACACTCCTAGACATTCAATCCACCTCGACGAACAAAAAACTTACGTCACAATTTCAGAAACTTCGTCGGCCAAGCACAAGATAGAATGTCATACGTCGGAAACAGGTGAACTGTTACAGTGTTATTTGTCACGTAGCCATCATCAAAGTTCAATCAATCAGTAACATGTTCTGACGCTCCATTCAAGTTTGAACATAAGGCTTATAAAGTATCGTGCCTGAATTACTCCGCGAGTAGATGCCCAAAGAGTGCGGGCTCAAAAAATAATTGGGCCCCAAAGGCACGTGTTTCAGTCGATCATAAATTGCCTTCGATCGATCCCACCTGATATACAAAGCATTTGAGATGAAAGCTTTTTCATGTCTGACAGGATAAGGCAGGAAAATTTCGGCATCCAAGCGATTGTCGGACTTACACGCCTTTTAGACCTGAGTACTACGGTCGGGCTCTATCGGCACCACGGAGCCTTTTGCGGCTGGTAGGTAATTTCATATTTAAATGCCATTAAATATCGCTTCCTCAGGTTATATTTTGGTGACATTTTTTTCATTGTCTAAAGAACGTGTGTGCTTGCAATAGAAAGTAAAACATCTCCGGAAACTCTGTATTTTTATTGGAATTACGGCCATGAAAGATTCGTGTTTTAACGTTATTTCCTATGGGACGGCCTAAAACAGCCACACTGAACACGCCAAACTGAGGCAATAGAACAGGAATGTATGGCGTGATGCAGCCAACATTTTTTCGCGCCACCCCAATTCCGGATTGCGTCACAACGTCACGATCGCCTCCAACAACCCCTGACCTCCAGGTCATTGCCCGGTCAAATACGCCAGTCGGAAAACAGTTTGAACTTGTGTAAAACCCTTTGATGATTGCGGTACGTGTCCGTACGGGGGAGGGTGCTCAGGAAACCTGTATGTAGATAACAATATTGATAACCGGATAAAAAGACTGTGTACACAACCAAGTTAGCCTGTATTTACACAAGCTCTCGGCCGGAGGTTACTGACCCCCAGCCCAATCTAGGGGGATGGCGGTTACAGGACCGGCTGGCTACTAGGAGCGCGATTCGTCAGGCTAACAACCAAGTCATTCAACCGACCTTTCGGTGACCATCTGTCAACTTCCTCAGGGCAATTCTGAGTGGTTCACATTGCACTTCATTGCACCGAAACGTCGGCTGAATAAATCACTTTGTTGTGTGCAAAGATTATTTCTATTCAGTGACTTACCAACCTGAAGTGATGAAATTATTAACCGATATCTTGATAACCTGACAACAAGCTTTGGACAAGGGGTAGCGAGGGTTATAATTGAAATAAAGCTTAACTAGGCAGGTTAATGATTCATTGATTGATCGATCGATACGAGGCTAACTCTTCGCCTGTCGACTGGTGTACGTTGTAAAGAAAAAAAAGGACGCAACCTCTTTGGCAAAGTCTGACTTGATGTCACTGCAAGAGCGCGTTAGAGAAAGCGCATTAGAAAGGTTCTAAAAGCGGTCCAAGTTCCTGCTTTATGTACTACAGCTATCTCACAAGCCCACAGTGCTCAAAACACCTTTTTAAGCCCCTGCCACACTTGTGTGTATGCACAAGTCCGTAGAGTTGCGTATTAACATGTTTTTGGTTTAGGATAAATTTGCAGCCGAAGAAGTCATTTCTTTGGTTTGATAACTAGACTGCTCTACGGTGGGTCAAAGTAGAAAACAACTTCCTCCCCGCAAAATTGACTTAAACCAAAAAAATGTTACTGCGGAACTCACGCGCACTTGACTGATATACTAGTACGCACAAGTGTGACAGGGTCCTAAGTGCGTGCGTATATGCAAGTCCGCATGAGTCGCGTATTAACAAGTTTTTGTTTTATAGGCTAAGTTTACAGCCAAATAAGTTATTTCTTTGGTTCGATAACTAGGCTGCGCAACGGTGGGTCAAAGTAGAAAATAACGTCTTCCCTGCAAACTTTACATAAATTTAAACCAAAAAAATGTTCATGCACAACTCAAACGCACTTGCATATACGCAAAAGTGTGACCTGCAGGGGCAAAGCGCTCACAACGTAATAATTACTTCAAATGTTACAAACGTTCTGAACTTACATTTCCCGTCCTCTTCTGCGCTTTGCGATGTCATGGATTGTTCCGCCGAACTCATGACGCTTTGGAGTGACAGCGTTGGAATATTTCCCCAGAACATTAGATAGACGATAAGCACATTAGCAACCGTCTAGTGATAAAAGTAGCCGTCCTCAGCATAAAAAACGATCGATCTGCTGACAGATTCTTCTAGACCATCGCTCCAGCCAGTTCTCATCTGAACACAACCTGAGCTCAGAATGAGAAACTTTACAACTCGCACGTAATGTTTATCTCGTGTGTAAAAGCGGTACTCAAGACAAAATACCTTTGCAAAGTGTTTGGCACTGACCACGTCAAAACATGACCTGTTGTTTCCTCCCTCCTCTCTACAGGTGAAATTGACCGGGGAGACCTGGGGTGCCGTGGATATCACCTGGCGTAAAGTTATGAAGCTATGACGGACTTCAAAAGGTAAACTTGCGAACATCTAGAGAAGGGACGAATGCACTTAATGAGAATGTGGTGAAACGTCAGGAATTTGCCATCACTAGAAGTGATTCTGAAGTTATGTACCCGTGTTATTAGAGCCCCAAAAATGGAAATAAAAAAATGCTGAAATCTGTATGGTAGTGTCATTTACTAACACTGCTTAGCATATTTGCGTAATAACGTCCTACTTTGAGCATTTTAAAGCAGCGCAAAAACGTGCCGTACTATGATCCATTTAGTTTCGCGAGCCTACAAAAACCCCGGCGAAGATTTTCAGTGAGTTCTCACATCACAACAACGTCGTATCTTTGCATCACGGATTACATTGTGATAGTGTTGTTTGAACTAGTCATGTAAATAAATTATTAAATGAATTGACTTTCAAAATATGATTTTTGGGCCCTAATATTGCTTGGGTTTCCTATAAATGATGTGAAAAAATACAAGTGTATTGAACTTTGGATGTACTTGGCACTGAGTTGCAAATGACGGGTTTTACCTCTCGAGTTCAAACCGATTTTGAGTGTACTTCGGATGACCCTAGCTCCCAAACCCTTGCATCCAACATAATCACACTATATTATACATGTTGTGCACGCAAATAGTTTCGACAATCACAATAGCTAAAAAGGTTAGGGAGCACATTAGGCAAGGCGGTTGGAAAGAAAAATTCCATCGGAAAGTTTTTTTCTTTAAATGCATGGTCATAACAAGGGTAAGGCAAAACGGGAGATGACAGAAGGGACCCCCTCGGATTCTTTATGGTCAGTCTTTAAAGAAAGCAAGGGTCAGTAGTCCGTGAGAGACAGGTCATTCCGGCCGCTGGCCACTGCAGAAAGCGGTGTGTTATTCATCGTCACCGTTCCACGTCAGCTGCCCGGACGTTCCCATGAAAATAAGTGGGTCAGTTTTCATAACATCTTCCGGTGACTTATGTACACAGGACAGGGAGGGGTGGAGGTGATAGGGGCGTGTGCCAGTCAAGCTGATGCTACGTTTTCTTTTTGAACACAAGGTTGAATTTCTAAAAACTGAAAGTTGTTTTGACTATGTAGTTTTGTTACAATCATTCTGTGTAATTCTGTATTGTTTCTTAATGTTACTTTGACAACCAGTAGAAAAAATATTTGAATCTTGTTCACCAGTATTATGCTAATCTTCTCCTGCCATTGTTTCAAGCCACAGACAGTCTGGGATTTTTATGTGTTTATGTAGTTATGGGGGCCAATCCTCATTTCAAACTACAGCAAGGCCACAGTGGGATGCACTTCCTAAATTAGTTTATGGTTCTGAACCCTGGGTCCATATTCTCGATTTTTAAGTTTGTCTCTTCGCGCTTTTGCTAAGTTTGCTTGTCAACATCTTCAAAAGTGATGTAACTTCACATGAAATCATTGCAATATAACAACTTTTACAAGGGTTATATGGCAGCTTTCAGATAGTCATGTGTCAACATTTATACAGCAATTGAATTCTATCCAATTGTCGATCCCAGCTTGGACATGCTGTAAGGGATTGCATTCATCATTTCGGATGGTGACGTAAAACCGGCGGCCCTGTGTATGAGGGAGCTTATTATTGGAGAATAGTATAACACGGCGACTGGGAAATAAGCGGAACTTTACGTACTAAATTTAAAAACACTATTAGCACGTAACTTTCACAACTCTGTCTAATCCACGTATCTAGGTTTTTGAAGTTCATAACTATCCTTCAAGTACAATAAAGATGATTTTAACTCTTTCGCTGAGATAGAATGACGTCTGCATAAGCGCCACTTGTCGGAATGCGCTGGAATTACATCTGCCCTACGCGTGTCTTGTGAAACATTTTTTTGCGGCTTCACCGTAACCTTCTACATACTCGGAATGACTGGTGGTCGACCCCATACCTCCAAATTAATCCCCGTACGTCGGTGAGTTATAGTTCCGGAGTTTAACAAATCCATGCCGGGATCGTGATTGCCAAGGTCACCGGAAGAAGGGTCCTCCCACCTTGACACCTGCCCCCCTCCCACCACACGGTGGCAAACCTAAAACCCAGCTGTGCGAGTAAAAAAAAAACACAAACTTCTAAACTCTGAGACAACTTGGCAACCACTCTGGTGCCACTAAGTAGTTGTGAACGTTTGACTTCGATAATCAAAGCCCTCTTAATTGTGCCCCCCTCCCTCTAAACGATCATCACGGGGACATCAACTAAGGTAAACCACGGCCGACCCCTGCCCCTTCCCACCAGAGCTGCAGCGAACGTAAACTCCTGGCGGAACACTCTAAACAGGAAGGCGCCTAACCCAGGTTAGAGGGTCGGCGCCGGCTTGGGTGCTAAGTATTTTCCCAGTTCGGAAACGATTCTTGTAACAGACGAGTGCGGCATTTAAGTTGAAGGCCATCCTCGGAAATTTGGAACAAACAAACACACGCGCTCCTTTGCATGGGTGCAATGTAAATATCCAGAGAATTTCTAGGAAGTTGAAAGAGAAAAACCCGTATTGGTGGTTATGTATATATATCTAGCTACGGTCGACAAAGACAGGAATAAACGTAGGGTTACCATGTTAATAAAGACAAAATTTTACAATGATTACATTTAGCTAGTAACTATTTTTCATTGGGTGCCCGTAAAATATCACCCTTCCTATAAAGAAACGACGAATTGACCGTTTTCCTGTGTTATGCTTTGTACTTATTTCTTGAAAATCTTTCTACTTCTACTTATCAAGTACATCATACAAACAACGACTACAACTTTGCCATACTTTTAAAGTAGCATACAGTTCCTACGGCACAAGACCACAGTGAGTGCACCTCGTTTGTAGTGCTTTGCCGCATTACCAACGTGTTTTCCCGCACAATAAGTGGACCCGCCTCTTCTGTGGTCTTGCCAATGAAGTTGAAGGTTTAACGTCGGTCCCCTGCTGCTGCCTTGACTGTTTCAGGTTAGTCTATGCGGGCACGTTTAGTTCGCGTGGTAAGAAAAAGTACGCGTAAACCTTGGTCCTCTCGCCTGGACTCGTCGGCGGCATCCTTTGTATAGTCGTACGACACACAGGTAGGCGGTCTGCAGGTGGTCCAAACATTAAGTAATCATTTCTAAAAGTCCGTCTTGTAAAAAAAAAAACATTACAAAAGATGAAAAAACACCAAAAAAAGCCAAAGCTATCCACCTGCTTGGAGATTAGAAATAAGAAACACGGTGGTCTCTTGATTGTGCTAAACTGGCTCACAGCGCAGTGGCCTTTGCCACGGAGTAAACCAGTACAGGTGTCCTGTTTTTTGTCAGAATAGAACAAGAATAGAACAAAGCGGTTTCGTCATTGGTCAATGGTCAGGACAGACGATGAGCTCATGGTGGTTACATCAGCTCATGATGATCATCAATAGCCTCTACTAGGCTACGTGGATCGCTGGGAAAATAGTAGAAATCGGCCAAATAGAGTGAATAGTATGCCAGGGGTAGTCCGCTATACAGGGAAGTTCAATACCAGGCTACGTGGGTCGCTGAAAAAATAGTAGAAATTGCCCACTGACTGAAATAGTTAAGTCGGCCGGCTAAGGAGATAGGCACCATAGCACAGCATACTATCCACTCTATTTCGCCAATGTCTACTATATTTCAGCGATATCCACACAGCCTGGTAGAGACTAGATCATCAAAGGATGAAACGATACAGGCATCAACACTTCCACGGTTTGAGAAGACGTAAACCATGTGTATGTCCATAAAAACAGTTGTCAACATCTGCGAAATCATCTGTACGGCGTGCGATTTGCTTATGATATACCACCAAGCGGCAAGCCTTCATTTTGTATACTAGTACCCAGAAAACCTTCGAAGACCTAGACCTCTAGACATCGAGCCATAACTCTGTAAGAAGAATAAATCAACTCTCGGCAGACGCCGGGCTATTTCTCACCACACATAGGAAAACAAAAATAACAGAGAGTTTGCAAAGTAGGGCAAGAGTTCAGCCTACCTAGGGAAAGGCCCTTCTTTCTCCAACGGCAGCGCATGACGTCCTTAACCGCAAATACAACCATGGCCGCCCGAAGACGAAAGCCTTGGTCCTGCATGTGGTGATCTGGACCTCCAAGTTTAAACTCCCAGACCCAACTATTGGAACGCCTGTGTGTCAGCTGGACGATATTTCCTCAGGAACATACCACTAACGACTGTAGGGGGTGTACATGAATCTCTGAGGACGTGTATTTTTCCTCCAAACTTGTTGAAATGCACGACAATTCATGTCTGATATCCTACATATCAACTATGTGGATCTTTCTATATAGAGAAATGGGTTTTATTCCAGCAGAGATACTTTATGTAAAGTTGGAAGGCCGAGTGTTTTTGTGGTACATTCCATTGGCTGTTTTTTAAACGCCCGCTGCGCACATGGCAGAACGAGGCCAAGTCGTCCCATCTGCCCGGTACTGACGCCGTCGCACGTGTTCGTCTCTAAACACAACCCAAGGGACCGCTCCACGATGTCGTTATTATAATAAACACTGTTACAAATCAGCCGAAACAAGCACATCATTACTTGTCTCATTGGCGGCGGGTTCCACTGAGGTTGGGGTGTGTTTACATGCCGATGTAGCGGGGAAAGGACGACAAGAAAGAGAGAGGGCGGGAAAAAAGGTGTGTTCCTTGCTTGCTTGTTTTATTTAGATCTCCATTAGTGATTTCTCAGAAAAGTTGTTTACAATACTACAGTATAGTTGTTTACGAAAGGCTGGAAAGGAAAGAAAATAGTAAAAGAAAGACAATGAAACTTCTTTTTAAAGAAAGAGAGAGAAAGACAGCACTACTGGAAAGCCACGGGAATCATGAAGAAAGGTAGCTAGATAGCAATCTAGCTCGTAGATTGAGCATGAGAGCTACCTAGTTACGTCTTGGAGAGGTAATCAATCTCAGGCCGTCTGTCCGGTTGTTGACGAACAAATGTCCGGTCAAGCACCGGCCGTAAACCTCTCTCCTCAGTCCAATGTCTCTACGCCTAGGGGCATTCTGGTGTCTTCTTCCAACAGAGTTGTTTGGTACGGCCCAGTACTGTATTCCAAAGGACCCCGCAGGTTAATCGAATTATGCTGAATCCAAACATTGTTTAGTCTGACGCCGGAATTGTGATTTTAAAGGTCGATGACTCCCAGTATGTGGAGGAAGAGGGAGGGACCGCTGTTGACGTGCAAATCGCTCACAAGAACGGGTCAATAACCTCGCATTAGTGCAATGACCACCTGGGTACCTACGATGGTATTAGCCCGGGGGTTCAGGCCTTCGTGGAAGAATTGTGTGAGAGTTAGCCTGGTCCCAGTCTCTAGGGGTCGGCTTAGGGGTGTTTTACCGGGTCCAGTCTGTTGTATTGAACCGTTTCTGATAGCCTTTCTAATTCGGCTGTCACCCAAGGCCGTAAACACACCCCGA
The DNA here is from genome assembly GCF_035083965.1 of Branchiostoma lanceolatum. Lineage (NCBI taxonomy): Eukaryota > Metazoa > Chordata > Leptocardii > Amphioxiformes > Branchiostomatidae > Branchiostoma > Branchiostoma lanceolatum. The sequence goes on from NC_089727.1 coordinate 16,992,600, forward strand.
GCGGACTAAGCTGTCTGGGCGGGCGGGGTCTCTCCCAGCGCCGTAGAGATATCGAGGAGCCCCCAATGGTATGGTTTCCAGGCTATGTGAGAGTATGCTTGAACATATCCTTGAACGTTGTAAGTACAAGATACGATGAATTTGAAGCGGTTCATCTTCAAATCGCTTTTTCAACCACAGACACCATGCTATATACACCACACAGGTGGGTGATTTGCAAAACATTACGCTGATTACAGACTGCATTGAAGGAACCGTTTTGTCGATTTTACCGCTAGTGTCTTGTAGGCAAAGTGGCCTAATTATTTAGCGTTCACGGTGATATATAGTCACGAATCAAGAACTTGGAAAAGCAAGTGACCGTTTCACATAGAGGGTACGAACCTCCTTGGTCTACCAGCTGTAAACTAGCCTGGTCCCAGTCTCTACGGGTCGGCTTGTGTGTGTTTTATTTACCGGGCCCAGTCCGCTAAATTGACCAGTTTCTGTCAGTCTGTCTTAGCTGCCATATAGAGTTTCGCAGCCACCATAGTTAAGCCTGCATGGGTGCCATCCTATTTCTACCTAAAAGGGTATCGGTAGAAATAGGATGGCACCCAGGCTAACCATAGTTAAGCATCCACCGTAGTTTTGCCGCCACCGTCGGGAGCGAACTAACTACCCCCGGGCGGGCTAATCTGTCTGGGCGGGCGGGCATCACTCCCAGCCCCGCAGAGAAATCGGTATGGCTACCAGTCTAGCGGTAAACCGCCTTGACGGGAAAACAAGACCATGACAGGTCAACTGCCCTGACGACACCGGCCGCTATCCACCGGGCGCCTGCTGTCAATCTCACAACAGATGTCCGAAGGTAAACAGGTTCTAGAGTTTGGATCCCTTACGATGGGGGGACAGCACACACCAAAAGGGAACAAGGTGTCTTGTTTTTCATTCTATCATTTGCGGTCGAAATTGAGGGTAATAAATTTGTCTGCGAGGAAATCCAATGAATGAACCGAATGATTGTCGCACATCGCGAATCGTCTGCAGTACACATAAGAACCGCAAAGCGGCGTTTGATCGACAGAAACATATCTTCTCTTGGAAGATAGCTAACATGGCTAACATAGTTTGCAAGCAGAGGATGATTGGGAAGATTGAGACCTTCTTCTCATATGCACCGTTTTCTCGGTCAATTAGGCCGCGGCTGTCAGAACTCGGGGCAGATATGAGAAGAAAGCTGACATGCCGAAATGAAAATAAATGGCGCAGTTAATGGCTCTAATAGAGAAGAAAGCAAAACCCTGGAAATGTTCCATAAGAGGGGGGGGGGGGGGGGGGGGGGCTGGGGGTTAGCTAAGGTGACTATCCTTCGTCTTAGGTCTGGGTGCAATCAGCGTACGCGACGTATTTGGATATTTTCAACTAAAACATAAACAACGAACAAATTTGTGGCAATTGAGGGCTAGGGATGAAGTTCTATGGGAATATCAACATATTTTATCACATCTTTCGAGGAGGAACGTAGGGAAAGACCACTAATCATCATCGTTCATTAGGAGCAGTGCCAATAGCTGAGAGAGAGAGAGAGAGAGAGAGAGAGAGAGAGAGAGAGAGAGAGAGAGAGAGAGAGAGAGAGAGAGAGAGAGAGAGAGAGAGAGACTCAGAGAGAGAGTGAGGAGATGAGCAAGAACAAGTAAACGATGAAGATGGGGAAAAAATTAAAACGAGAAAGCCGACATTTGCTCACAAATGCACATTTTTTCTGTCCTCATCATTTCCAAAACCGTTCATCGTTCGCTGCTAATTCCCGTCTAGTAAACGGTCGTCGCCTTTTGAAACGGTCGTCGTTTTCTTTGTACTAGCAAGCCCCGTCACTAAAGTGTACTAGCACGCTCTATCCACATCGTGATGTTTCGTGGAGTGGTTGATTAGGAATAAGTGTTTATGACTCGGGTCCATTCCATTTTTTCGATAATTTCTTGTACATTTTTTATTCATATCCATACTGTCGTAGTTTTATTGCTTTATAAATGTTTGGGCTTCTTGTTATACCCCCCAAATATGAAACGCTCAGATATGGCATCGAGCGGTCAGCAATACGGCGACGACCGTTTGGAATGGCGACGACCTTGCTAGAGACGGCCATACTGCTACCGCTGTAGTGCTTTCTAGCAGAGAAGGAGGTGTCCTGCAATACCTTTGTCGATCACATGCAAACAAGAAGAAAATTTACCTCGCATGCCCGGACGTACTGTTATTGTGTTGATCGGAAATTTGGCACAACCACCACAAGGACAGCTGCGAGCCGTGTTTATCAGATGTGGCTCGCTCGCTCTCTAGCTTGAGGCAAAAAATTCCTTTCTTTACTTGGAAACATTTGCCTCCGTACGTTCAACATCACTTTACGTCAGCGGCGGCTGAAGGCTGATATAGAGGCATTGTATTTCATTCCACCGAGATAGGCGGATATAACTTACACAAGGAATCACAGGACTGCTCCCATCTGGGCCTTATAAAGAGGAAAGAAAGCCAAGGTTTTGTTTTCTGGAGTGGACTTATTTCACCCCCTTGTCCTCGGTTGCTCCCTCGTCATCAAGACATAGTTCCTTGAGCGTCAGTCAGTCAGCCTGACGAATGGGAAGTACCCCTCCCCCTTCAACCTGCGGTCAAGTCGAAAGACCACCGATCCTTGAAATCACGTTTGGCCCTTTGTAAGGCCACACCATCTTAATCTTATGGATGACATCCGCGCGCGCATTGATTTTCGCCTGTTGTCAAAAAAAAAAAAAAAAAATCACCTCCTCCAAGGCTACACAGAACTCCGGAACTTGCCGACTTTTGCAACAATGAGAGACATGGGAGAGGAATTGAGGGATTGGCAGAGGGATTTGTGAGCGTAAACCATGGAAGGCTTAATATGGAGTTCAATGCCATGTATGTTGAAACTGCCCTTATGGGTGTATATGAGTATTCTCATCACAGTCATATATCATCCACAGTCCTTGGAGCCAAATACCTTCTAATAGTCTGCTATGATGAACAAGACAACCTACATGTACTCTCCAAGCAGAGGAGTGGGTGCGGCAGGTTTTTGGCATGTTTTTAGGCGTTTTTGTCATGGTATTTTTGTCTCTATTTATAGAGAGAGTACCTACATGTATCTCCTACAAATAAACTGTGTTCTGTGGTTCAATTCGCAATACCAGCTTTGTACTAGTAGCCCTGTGGTTTAGCAGCATTTTTTTTTTCAGGAATTTTTTTTTTTCGCCCGCGCGCATTAGTTTTGGGGTCTCCAGAGGATGTCATCCATAAAATCAAGTTGGTGTGGCCTAACGAAAAAAAAAAACACGCGCGCGTTTCGCAACGGGGTTGTCCTATTGCAATCTCTGAGCCATTCGTAGGCTGCTCAGTGTTTGCCAGACACGAATATAAGAAGCTAAGTGAAGTTTGTTGCCAAGTTTCTTTGATTATTTCTATAGACAGACTTTGTTTCAGACCATTTCAGTTTAAAGTTATCACAGTGGGCTTCCTAGAAGAAGTGGGAAGTGAGAAAAATGTGACACGGACGTGAACCATCTGTTTGAACTCCACACGCCCACTGACGGATCCACATTAGCCGTGACTGTGGGAGTCGTTCAATAAAAACGTGTCCGTTAATTTCTGTCAGGGCAGTGTAAGCGACTAGCCTCCACCAAGCCCCGCGGATCGCTGGGAAAATAGAAATTGGCCAAATAGAGTGAATTGTATGCTAAGGGCGCTGTCACACTTGTGCGTATAAACGTTGCGCGTGAGTTGCGTATGGACAAAATTTTTCGATTATTTTTACAAATGTGTGACCCACACATTGTTATTCACATGTTAAATGTGCCTCGCACATTCATCAAAATAATCGAAAGCTATTTATAACGAATAACTTGCGTATTAGCGTAATTTCGTTAATAACCCAAACTATCATACTTACTGGGCCATATTGTGCGTATGACTGCGTACCTAAAACTTTCACAAAACGATTGAGATACGCATAATTAGGCGCGTATTGTGCGCACGCCGGCGTATGACAAAAATGTCAACGCGCAACTCACACGCAACGGCTATACGCACAAGTGTGACAGGGGCTTTAGGGAGTCGGCTACGGAGAGAGGGTCCAATCTGCAATCCTAGGAGCCTGCAAGTGAAACCCTGGCAAATATTATCCCTATAGCCGGCTTAGTAAGTCTGGTAGAGACTAGCAAGCGACAGCCCTGTCCCCCTCCTCAGCAAGGGACTGACCATTATTTATGAAAGTGTCGTGGAGACATTTAGTGTGCAAGATGTTACTGTAATTACAACAGGAAGACGAGCAGTCTATCCCTGGTTGTCAAGAGACATACGTCAGAGGATCGACCGTTTATAACAAAACACACATGCATGTCTTTTGTCCCTAAAAAGCCCCTATCACACTGGACCCGCGGCACGTTGGCGACCTCGCTTTGACTGAGCGATTTGACATCGCGCTCAACGAATTTCATCGATGAAAAACGAATCTTTTTTACGCTTTGTGTGTTTTGTTGTCATTTTAGTTAACATTATATACTTGTACGTTTTGCATGATATTCCTATGATAAATTCAAGCGTAAGACAAATCGAATTTAGGACTAATAGGTCTTGAAATCTTTAGAGATTATATGCAGCAATGAAATTGTGGCATTGCATCATTAGGTCTTGCGTAGCCATTCGGAAACAGTCAATCAACCGTAGGTTATCTTACGCAACCTTCGCGGGGCAGTTCTGCACATTCTCTCTTGTTTGATTTAATCAAGTTTTATGACCAATCGTGGCCGAGGTCACAGCTCCGAAGGGTTACAACAGTCCAGCTGGGCGGGATGTGTTGTGTCAGTGTCACGTGCCTTATCGCGACGGACACACGGCCAAAACAAACATGGCCAGTTGTGCACAAACGCGGACCAGCTTTTCTTGTGATGTGGTTCGGTTCAAACCAGTTTAATGAGAGATGTTGACTTGTTTCGAACTTTTGATCTCCTAACAGACGTTGGAACGAAAAAAAAAACGAAGCTCTAAAACTTGTGAAAGGTAGAAATACCGTCGATACTTGCGCCAGCCGCAGTCCATCAAATCTATTACGCAATGAGGCACCGAAAAGGGAGAAAACAGATAACGGACCTGAAGTAATATAAAAGTAATCGGAACATAAAGCTTACGATTACATGCTTTGGACGGATCCAAAAAGTGATACCGGAACGACCATCTCTTCTACTTCTACGGCTTGAAATAAGGAATGGTTTATCTGATACGGCAGTTTCAACATTTCAAAATATTGCAAATAAGCATGAAATTTACATTTTCCGGTTACTATATTTGACGCAACAGGTGCACCGCACGCCGTCAGAATATTAATCTACAAGACCCATTAACGTCACCAGTTGCACATGTAATTTTAGCATTATATGGGGCCCTCAGTAAATGCGCCTTCGTGGTTAATGCGAAGAATTACCAGACAGAACTAGTATTCAGGACGACAGCCTCTAAAAAAAACGTGTCCCTGTGCGAGATGAAACATCATTACGGCAGGTTACAAGGCACCGACTTTCCAAGCAACCGACGTCGTTTTCCAGGAAACCCCGTTACGTTTGACGTCATCATTTGAAAGGTTGAAAGAGACCCGTGTCACGATGAATACATATACACCGTAACCAAGGACATAGAACCGTCGTTTGCACGGTCCCCTACACTAACAACGCCTCCTTGGGGAGATAAGCGGTGATGTGGCTCCCTAGAGCCGATCAGAGCCGCGGAAGATCAGCAGTAATCTTCCACCCTCGGTATCCTAGCAACAGGCGGGGACCAACGTCAATGCTGAGGCAAAAGGGGAGGTTCATTTCTACCACGGTGCGGTGGTGGGAGGGGGAGCGTGCTATCCTGTCACCAACCTTGTCCATGTGAACTGCACACGCTCACAAGCGGCGGGACTGCGGCACAGACGTGACGACACTGGGCAGGAATCTCAAGGTTCAGCCAGGCCGAGGGAAGATCTTCTGCGATTCTTGCTGAAGGGACCGTCCGTTATTAATCGGTTTGAATGAACGCAGATGACGATAAAAAGGCGCGAACGTCATAGATAGATGCCAGCGCGATATTTCGTGACATTACCGCGAGCTATCTAAGATCAATCAATGGTTTGCGCTTTTGCGTATCGTCTTGTCTCAGGCGTTTATGCTGAGCGACACGTTATATTCAAACCACAACCTACCGAGTACCTCTCTACATACATCATTTTCTTCATTTATTCTGTTGGATAAGTACAAGAAACGCTCTTCTTTCGTGGTGCTGTAACGTTAAACAACGAGGGGCCAATTACGCGAAGACTATGCTTTGCTGGCAAACAAAATGCCTCAATCCCTCACCAAGATGGCCTCACAGAAAATAACAAAACAATCCCGACCTTCATTGATAATCAGCCACAAAGCTAGAAGACACGATAGAAGACATTTGTAAGAAGAAGTCGGATTCACGCTAAGGTTTAAGACAGGAAAAAAGACGGTAACTGTTACTTACTTTTCCAGAGCTGCCCGTCCAGTTTAAGAACGCCCATGGAACCGTCTCAGAGTGGCATCCATTCAAACATCCAAGAAAAATATCCCACTTCCACCGCGACGTCCCCCTCGTGCAATGTTCAAGTCTTCAAGAAGTCTTCAAACGTTACGGCGGCCTTCCTTCTAGGAGCTTGTGTCAGAAGGCAGCTGTCAAGTCCAGAAATGACGGGAAAGATCAGCGTTTTCTGCGAGGGCAGGAAGGAAGTTTTGGTATGTAGGTTGATGTATACAGGCTCGGTGGTGGACTGTACGGGCGATAATTCCTGGGCCTGCTGGCTCTCATCTGTACAGGCCCGTTTTGTTCCAGCTGTCAGAAGGAGCCTCTGGCTTCACACATCATGTAGGCTTGTTGAACGCACGTCATCTCATCCCCGCATACATATATGGTCTGTAGTTTGTTCTGGACACGGTGGTTGGGCTGGCTAGATCCAGTACCTTGGTTCGTGTAACATTCGAAGTGCATACGTGTCCTTACTTATACAGTTGCGTTTTGTTTGGTTTTTGCTAAGTTCTGAAGGCTACAAACGTGCAAGAAGTAGCCGTTTCTTTTGGCGATTTTCAGTGGACTGTAAACATTGAAAAGCATTTGTTGTTTTCGCCATTCCCTTGCAGAAATGAAGTGGGGATTGGTCATTAACAAACTGCTGTCATGTGTGTACTGTAATCCTTGTGGTTTGATGTGGTCTACAGCTGGCAGACCTCAAGATGGAGAACGTCTGATCAGCAGACAGTATAAAAGAGACCCCTAGCGTGTCAAAAATATACTGCAAATAAAAGTTCCTTTTGGTTCGATCAGCTTATGGTACTGAAGAGACGCCTAGCATTTCAGATAAGTACTGCAGAACAATGAACTTGGGCAATACCTTTACTCACATACAAATGCTAACTTTAAGAATTGGCTATAATGGTGAATATTTAGCGTGGTTATTGTATGAAGCTATTATATGACCTTGTTCACTTTCTGAATAAAAGGTTTATGGGTTAACGACAACTATACATTTATCTGTGCACTTCCAGATAAATTTTAACGTTTTTTTATTGTTAAGGATAGTGTATTGTTCTGCAGTATGTATCTGAAACGCTAGGTGTCTCTACTGGACCATGCACTGATCAAACAAGAGCAGTACCATTTTCTGCAGTATGTATTTGAAACACTAGGTGTCTCTCCACCAAGATAACCAGATTTAACTTTGGACTACTGCCATTTCTGCATATATATTAATATAGTACATTGACAGATGGCCTTGCAGTTATCAAGGCCCCTGATAAGACAATGCATTCCAGGGGGGTCATTCAAATGCATGCGTTCTCAATAGCATTAAACACAACTTTTGCAATGATAGAATTCTAAACGCAATGATTAGCCAATAGTAAACCATGACAACTGTGGAGGGAAAACTGTGGATCTTTTTAGTTTATTCCTCATAGTAGAAATGCAATACATATTTCATTATTGTGTGTAGCTATAGCACTGTATCATTGTACAAGTTGATCATGAAATGTTATTCTTACAGTACAACTGTTAAAGCATACCTAGAGCCTGACAGAAATATAGTAGCACCAAGTACAAGTTCATGATGAAACTTGAAAGACATGATTTATTGCATGAAGCGGTAAAGTACAAAAGTCGTCCAGTAAAATGCATAATTCCGGCCCTCCAACGTTCTGGGTGGCTTTCCGCCAGCACATTCAACATCTCATTATCCACATCAGTCCAGTCCACAAAGCTTTGGATATGGCAGGAAGTTACATCATACTTGTTGTCATGGTAACGATGATGATGTCACTTCCTTTAGCGATCAATGGTATGATCTTGTCCAGAAGGATGTAGCAGAGGATACACTGGTTGTTGCATCGAATCTGTCTCAAAAATCGGTTTAAAAGCTACATCATCGTATTAAAGCCTTTCTTGTAGGACCTAGGAGCAGTCTACAACCGAGGATCAAACATAGTTGAACTGCTACAGGAATCAAATTTCTCCAGGTTTCAACAACAAGTACTGTAAATGCAGTTAAGTTTGCGTGGTCTTAATTTCGCGGTAGGGAGAAAATGGAGTGTTTGCGGTGGTTTCGAGTTCACCTTTGAAGCAATAGTAGCGCTGCCGGAACACTGGCGAAAAATTGTTCGCGGTGGTTTTAAGTTTGCGGCAAAGAGCATATCGTGAAAACCGCGAACATAAAACCACCGCAAACATTTCTGCATTTACAGTAACTTCTACATGTATTACTCCTAGCTACCACCCCATACACACTGTAGGGGTCATTTCTGGTTTAGCAAGAAGCTACCATTTTCCCTACCTGTGTCATCTGCAAATGTGACAGTTTAGCAACACACAGACTTGCCAGTCAAAATCTTTTCTTTTTATTTCATCAGACGGTCCAGAGAAATTCAAGTTTTAAAGTCGATGTGGAAACAATTAAACAAACCTTCATACGATTAGCGTCCAGTCTCACTGAACCCTGTGCATTCATTTCTCCACAATACGGCACATCTTCTATATATCAGCAGCCATCAGTCAACTTCCAGTTCTTCCACTATGTTAAAGCTTGTACAGTAGTACTAAAAGCAAGTCTAACTCTACGGTACCTGTTCCAATTTACACTCCCCACACCTTCCATTATTATTTTACAAGTACAAAAGTTATCCGTGGTATATGCAAGATTATTTGTTTCTTTTATCTAAAAGCGAGTATTTGTAGAAACGCTTTACGACATACAGTTTTGTATCCACTGTGATGGCTTATTGATCGATTTTCTCACATTGCTATGATGGCTTGTACCCTATTTTTCATACATCTGTGTATTTTATTTTGCAACTGTCAGTCTCGAAACTTTCCACAGAGACTCAGTCTCCCGTTAATGTATTATACTTTTACATGGTAGATAGAATGGGAATTCAATAGTTCAGTAAGTTGTAGGGACATTTCAGTATACTACACAAACTGGGGAGTTTTCCAAGAATCTTATTCATTCATGGTGGTCTCCGGCCAAGTTCTCTGGAGCCACTCCAAATCTTGGACTAAGGCCACAACATTTTAATTTCTTGGTTAACGGAATTTGCTGGATTGGAAAATCATTTGGAAAACAGAATCTCAGAGGAAAGTTTGTACTTTGGTGTACACAGTTTCAGGGAGTGAACAGGGTCAGGTGCAAGTTTCACCCCAGCCTTCTGTTTTCATGATTTTTTTTTTAGCTAAAATTTAAAAAAAAAAAATGTTAACCAAGAAATTCAATTGGTGTGGCCTAATGGAGTTGAGAATACTCTTAAAAATGCACTGTGATATAAAATATGCAATGATATGAAATATTGTATGAGGTAAGGTATGTAAATGAAAAATCCCCAGGACCTTCACTTGACAATGTCTACATTGGTTTGCATAAACAGGTTTACCGAAAAGTACTGTTTTGATATTACCCGGTATTCATTTTTACTGATTCTTGAATTGATTTTTGCGAAAATTAAGGTCCCAGGAACAGTTCATCAAATAAACTGTGTATTTCAATCATAGAAATTAAAGCTCATATTTTCCATTGAAAGGTTGTCATATTGTGGAAGACTTAATCATTATAGTCAAAAGCTCAGGATCACATTTCCTGCCATAGAAAGAAAAATTCCTTAAATATTATGTCCTTTTTGTATGCACAATACAGGAATACAGCAATTTTGTTAGTGCCATTCTTACGAGAGAAATTGAAGATATACATTGTATCAGCATTTGGAACTGAACTTCTTGAACACCCATCTGTATCTTACCATTACACACACGTGTTAAACTTGTGCATATTTTTTGTTACATCAGTTCTATGTCAGTCATGTAATGCCCATCATCTATCTGGGACACTTGAGACAATCTGGTCAGAGCTATCTACAAGGCGCATCCAAAGACGTCAAGTTTTATGCTAAGGTTCTGCCCATGAGTCTACGTTTTGGCATTAGGAAATGAAAAAAATTAACACCATTACTCGTTAGATATACATAAAAAGTACTGTTTGTATCGGTTTTATACACTACCTCGTTCAGGTTAAATATTGCACGGTGCAAAGATGCCATAACCAATTATATAATCTCCACGGAGAGTTTTATCAATATTGTGCTATATGATTATTGTTATAAAAGCCATGGTCTCGGTTTTTAGTAGCAACCAGTGTACAGTAGGGGCCATTTCTCGACAAGTAAAAAACGGATAATTTTACAAAACTGTGAACAGTTTTGAAAAAGGCAACAAAACTGTACTTCCTGAAGCAATTATTCGATATGTTTCCACACAGATACATACATAATTATATAGAAATGCTTTGCATTCTTTTGTCAATGCTTCTTATTTTGGAGTTTTAGTGCATTGTAGCTGCCACAGCTTGGAACACAGGAATATACACAACATTGCCACTGACTTACAGATGAAATTTACACAAAAGGTCCTAAACTGAACATTAGCATGATATGATAATATGGCTTTTATTGATTTGCAAAGGAAAATGTCCCCCGATGTACACTGTACCTACTCTAGTACGACGGAAATAGATTCTGGAGCGCGTTTCTTCTGTGGACGTCCGAAGAGGCGTGATGTCGCCAGTCCGGCGTTCCCGGGAGACTGTCGGTCGGGGGGAACGCCCAGCAGCCAACCAGCCGCCAGATGCGAGACGTGGGGCGTTGCGGCCGAGATCTGAACGGCACACACACACACAACAGCAGAGAGGGTTGGATCTATCGAGGCAGAATCTATTGCAGTCTGGGGGAGACACGAGTTCCGTGGTTTTGGAGTGACTGTTGGTGTTGGCGAATATACGGTAACCTCCCTCCAAAGCCCATCACCCACCCGAGCGTCTATTGCTTGTGGTGTGCCTATGGCTTCTTCCTCAGAACCCTTCAGTAGGAAGGAACAAATAAGAGAAGATAGTAGAGAATAGGTTAGAGTAAAAAAACACAACGCAGCACGACTACAGCACAAAGAAAGCTGTAAGTAGACAACCACACAATCAGAACATGATGATAAAGATCGTACACAAATGAAGATGAGATTCAGCATGAGTTGGATGAGGCAAAGAGCTCATGGAGCATGTCATATGGAAATCGTTTCCATGGTAACACGTTTGTACATGTATGATGGGCATCCCGTCTTGTGAGTCGATTTGAAATGAAAGTACCTCACTGTATTTTAGAGGCATGTCTATTTTGGCCCAACTACAAAGCAGCGGTGAAAAGTAAGGCAAACACAGAGCACACAAAGGCAAGCACAGAGTGTAATTTCTGGAGAGATGTAGACAAACATAAAATCCACATAAGCTCTTTGCGGCTTGCTTCAGCAGTTAATGTGGATGCAAAAGAAGCTGCTAATAAATAGCTTTGGAGCAGACATAGGGACAGCATGGGGTTGTATAAGTAGAAAGAATAGAGCGTTTCCACTTTCCTTTCCAATGACACAGCTGACCGCCATGTTGGCACCCCTATTTTCAATTTGACGGATTGTAACATTAACAACATTTTTGTGTTTATCAGTGCCTAAGTTTTAAAGAAATCTTCTTATACTCTTTTCTATGAACTGTAGATATTTAAAAGCTGTTATTTGAGAAGGTTAGATCTTTAAATGTCAGAAAACACTTGAGCTATGGTTCAATGAAATGCAGATGCATCAACATGGCAGCAGACAGTGATGGCGTCATGTGAAAACGCTCTACAAAGAGAGAAGCTTGTTATGCCAGCACATACCACACCTTACCTTGCACTAAGTCACAACTTCCAGGAGTCCAACCTAAAGCAAAGACCAAAGTTATACAGCATGGAACTGTTGACAAGTATACCCTACAAGCTGCCAATGCAGAGCCCAAAGCCCCTTAAGCGTTTCCAGCTCAAAATAAGGGCAAACAGTTGATGCAGTTTGCAGATGTGAGCAGAGCAAAAAAGATTCAAGTGAGCCTGCCAGATTTAGTTCCTTGGTTCTGAATCTGAATATCTTCAGCCCCCATTACCCTAAACATTAAATTTTGTTGGAGTTTTAAGTTTAATATCTGCTTTCCCAAGTGTAGATCATTTGAATTTTACAAACACCCCTTCAGGTAACTCAAGGTCAGGTTAGGGCATCAAATCAATCCTAACATCCCAGTAGTTCTGCTTTCAAAAAAATTACTGTTACTAGAACAGTATCTGACTTCTGCTTGGTAACATTGGGGACAGACATAGGACTAAATGATTGGTCATTTCTAGAAAAGCGTAAAAACAGTCTGTATCTGTAAAGCCGGCTTCGCAGGCACATGGTGCAACGACTGGTCATATTACATTGAATGGCCTGTCACACCTAGTCTTTGAGGTCATTGTGTTAGCTTGAGTTAGCTGGTTGATGCTTTATCTTTGCATTGGGTCATGCAATTGCACAGCAAGCTGCAGCAAGAACATCGAGCCATTGTTACATGGAAGCCTGCTTGGCTGTCTCACGCTGCAAAGTATACTATGGAGGATGTTCAACAAATTATTTTTTGGCTACTGCAAAGGGGCAAAACCTTTTTGTTTCTTGCAGTGAAGATTGGAAGAAATAACGTTGTAATCATTTATGAACAAAAGTTATGTAAGCGCAAGCATCAAATTTGAAAACAGCAAAAGTGGAAATGGGGAAAAATCCATAGTATACGTTTGACTGGAGATAGCCACATGCAATGCAGCAAGCAGACAAAAAGTTTAAAAGTTAGTGATTGTCGGTAAGTTAACCTCGTCAAGTAAGTACTTTCATTTCAACTTGGGATGAGGAGTATTTTCCCTGCAGTTGAACCACAGGTTGAGCTCTGCTCTCATGTTCAACTGGGAGAGAGTTATGTGTGCCCTTTGCATTGTGTGATGCCGTAAAATCCCTATTTACGTACGCACTTTTTAAACTTTTCAAGTTGCAAGCAGGTGCTCCAGGCTGACGCCAAAGTCGGGGTGCGTACGTTAGGAGGGGTTCTTCCTCAGAAAAATCACATATCAGCATGAGAGTATGGTACATCTTCATGCAAATGAATTGTGGAATGCTACCACACAATCAATCAGTAATAAAGAATAAATAATACATATATTTAAATTGTTTGATATTTTCTACCCAGAAACATTTTCTCAGTAACCCTTTAAGTCGGTAAACATCATTGGAAGGATGATCATTCATGTCAACCTCTTAACTATCCACTGAAGTTCAGGAGGGTTTTTCCCCTGAACGTTTCAACTCACTGAGTCAGGCCCGTAATCGTCCCCAAATCAGGGGTGCGTACGTTAGGAGGGGTGCGTACGTAAATAGGAATTTTACGGTATATCAGAATTGGGTGCACTTTTTTCCACAAAATACTTGACATTTAAGGGGATGGTACAATCAAACACGCCATTGTGTTGATCAATACATGTTAACAGAGTATGGCAAAAGCTGAACACTGTCATTTCGTTTTCTAGTTCCTTGCAGTTTTAGGGAGGAAGACTAATACATGAATTTTGAAGACGTACTGAATCTCAGCTTTATTTTCTTACAGTGTCACACAGACATGTTACACAGTACACAATATTGAAAGCCTAGATCTTCTTTCTAACACCTGAATTTTGAGGTATTAAAGTTTCTAATGCGCTCCTTTATATGTGAACCATATAAAGGACATAGCTATTTGGCTGACACTATGAAAATATAATGTAATCTTCTTAATGTCTATTTTCCTTGCTATCTAAATGACTTGCGCAGCGTTCTGGTCTCACTTCCACGTGTCATCACCATAAACATGTTTCCTACAATATGATGTACTCTTTGAAAGTTTTCGGACAATTCTTGCAGTTTCCAATTCAGGATGACTATGTAACTATCATTACTTGTATGAATAACAAATAGTTATGCTAACACACAAACTACTGGCTTCTAAAAATGTGGTAGGTTTTCTTGACTTTAATAAATGCTAATATCCTATCAATAAATCATTAACATACTAAGGCTTAAGCAACACCAAACTACGAATAATGACATGCATGTTTTGCATGCTTTCCACACTTACTTAAAGGCAACCAAAGCAATTCTAGGGCTCAAAGTATGGAAACAAAAAAAAAAGCTGAAATCTTCATGGTAGTGACATTTACTAACACTATTCAGCACATTTGCTTAATAACTTCCTACTTTGAGCATTTTAAAACCGCGCAAAAACGTGCCATACGTTACTGCCGTTAGTTTCGAAAGCCTACAAAAACCCCAGCGACGATTTTCAGTGAGTTCTCACATCACAACGACGTCGTATTTTTGCATGACGGACGTCGCTATACATTGTGATAGTGTTGTTCGAACTAATCATGTGTAGAAATTGACTGGATAAATTGACTATCAAAATCTGATTTTCTGGCCCTAATATTGCTTGGGTTTCCTTTAACAAGACATGGTGAAAAGACAACAATGAATATCACATGCAGTGCCCTACTTTGACAGTTCTTTGCATGCTTGTGTGTTTTATACAACTATACAAGCCATCCAACACCTTATAAGGAGAGCCAGGCACATTTTCCACTCTTGGAAGACAGTACAATTTTTATTATTATTATCATTATTATCATTACAGTAGAAATGGATACAAAAGTAACTATTCGCACACCACATGACACCTATACATACACGATAAATGCTTTTTCATACATACCATGCAATGTGTTCGATCCATTGTTACCAAGGAAGCATGCTAAGATACAAGGTAACATTGTTAGAATTCACATCAGATACAAAAATTCATTCATCTCATTGTATTATTAAAACTTGTGTGTTGTATAAAATGTTGTGAGACAATATGAAGCAAGGTTATAGGTAGGTGTAGGTGAGTGCTGCAGAAGCATTATAATATGTGTGGTTTTCTTTTTACAAAAAAAAAATCCTAATTTCTAAACTTTTTTTCAGCTTGAATTTCTCAGTCTTAGGACAAATTTCTAGTAGTCAATTTTTCTGAGCTGTGCCTCTGTTAGAAGCCCAAAGTTTTGTGAAGGATAACAATTTTAGAGCAGGGTCCACAAAGTACATATATATGCAGACTTCTTGTGGTAGAGATATGAAATGGTATAACAAAAGGTAACAGATATACCTTGCCTTCAAACTGTCCAACTATAAGTTGGTCAAAGGTCAGATTTAAGGCACTTGAGAATATTCAATGTCTTTCTGTCTCTTTCTAGTGCATTGTTTCAGACATCAACTAATAAACGAGTGGGTGCACCAAAAACCCCATGTGAAAGTTCCCATAAGATATAGAACAGTTACAACTTACAAAGATTAGGCATACATGCTTCTACCTCAAGTTTGGCATCACACCAAATTTTCTGCCAAGTTTCCATAAAAAAAACCAAGACGTTCTCAATATGACATAATTTTTACTATAATTCCTACGTGTTCTCCTAGCATAATACAATTAAGGAAATAAGGAAAAAACAAAGCAACTCCTATATTGACGGATAACTCTGTTCTATAATAAAATAAAACTCAAAGCAACAAGTCTTTACACTGGAATGGTTGTGAGTATTCAATGCATTTTCACTACACCATTTTGTGGGGCATATCTACTACGGACTAAGAGAATAGTGTAGCTAGTTAGTTGCCAAATTTCATCATAACATCCAAACGTGAGTTTCCAAATTGTCATTGCATACATTTTATAACATTTCATTCATACATGGCTTCACAACCCTGCATTACAGAGCCATGCTTTAACTACCGTATCGTGGTAACATTCCTAGTAAAAGTAGTTACAGGTTATAAGGTTTAGGTGGAATGGTCCGCTTATGCTGTGTAACTTATCCACTCAGGTTCTGCAACCAAGGGAAAATATGAAAGTACAACATATCTAAACCTGCATCTAAACTTTCTACATGTCAAAAAAACAAGAATGCATTTTCCTACGTGAATGACGGTACAAACTTGAAGGAACTGCCTTCTAAATTTCATTCTTATGCGCATAAATAAAAGGAATCTATATGTATAACTTGCTGTAGTGTAATATTCAAGTGAAAGATTATGATAAACATGTCAAAACTGGAAGTACTCCCTTCCCTTCCGGAATTCAAAAGAATTGATCTGAAATATTTCAAAATGATACCAAATGGGTAGGAAGAATCCATCTAAATCGAGGCTATACATTTTTTCACATCTTTATAAAATTCCCTAATGCAATTCAGGAATTCAATGGAAACCTTGGCGCCTCTAATTCTGAGTAATGTAAATTCAACATTTTGGTTAAAACAGTCAAATCATCCAAGCCACCGGCAGTTTTTTTCTTCTTTTCACAATGAGTATTTTATTTCTCTTCAAAAGTTTGTAGAGTATTCTTGCAGTTTAGACATGCTGGCTTAATGACTGAGGAAAACAAAAAGTCAACTAAAATAGGGGGGAATTCATCAGAACCAGTCTTGCCATAACCATGTCAACAGACAACCAGGAAATTAATCAATGAATATCTACTCATAATAAGTCTACCTCAAACAATAATCTTCATCGAAACACTGTTGTATACACTACTTTCTGTTGACATAACTTGTAACACTTGAAGTTATGACTCTTTTATCTGTAGCTATAGGATTTGTCTGGATATGGAAGCACCTACAGCTGCAGTACTTTGGCAAAACAGACATTTTGAGAAACTTATGAATCTGTACTCTGTAGCTACAGAATTTGTATGGAAACAGAAGCACCTACAGTTGCCGTACTTTGGCAAAACAGACATTTTGAGGAAGTTATGAATCTGTACTCCGTAGCTACAGAATTTGTATGGAAACAGAAGCACCTACAGCTGCCGTACCTTGGCAAAACAGACATTTTGAGAAAGTTACAGATCTGTACTCTGTAGCTACATAATTTGTATGGAAACAGAAGCACCTACAGCTGCAGAACTTTGGAAAACTGGTCCTTACTGAATCCGTACTCTGTAGCTACAGAATTTGTATGGAGACAGAAGCACCTACAGTTGCCGTACTTTGGCAAAACAGACATTTTGAGGAAGTTATGAATCTGTACTCTGTAGCTACAGAATGAATCTGTACTTTGTAGCTACAAAATTTGTATGGAAACTGAAGCACCTACAGCTGTAGTACATTGGCAAAACTGGTCCTGTGTGGAGAGCTGTGAGGAAGAAGACAGAGAGAGCTCACTTTTTCTTGTGTGCCTTGGGGATGGTCTGCGTGGCAGAGGCGGCAGCCTGCTGTGCCTGCTGCTGCGCTGCCATGGCCGCCTGCTTCTTCTTGTTGAACAGGTTGATCTCCTCCTCAAGCATCTTCTTCTTCTCCTCCAGTTTCTTCTTCTCGTCCGAGTGTTGCCGCTTCAGCTGGTCGAACTTGGCATGGAGCTGGGGAGGGGCAAGTGGTTATGCCTTTGGAAAAACACACCCTTATGGTTGCAGACCACAGTATTTCTCCTATTGGGATTTACATAGTTAAGGATCCCAAGGTGAGAAGCTTCAACGGTTGCAAATTTATAGAAAGGTACACAATTAGGGTGCCAGATTTTAATATGTTTGACTTCAAGGTTCAATCTACAAAATATCTGCAAAATGAGGTTGAATTTGCCGGCTCGTTCTCTTTTAAAAGCCACTTTGATATGACCCCCAGCGGAGGTCACAGTACTGCAGGCGACTTACAGTAGTCGGGCGGTAACAATATCCAGGCGCGAATCCAACCTGACCGAACAAACATTGTAATCACACTCGCGTCTCAAAACTGACGTATTCCTCTACCATTCACCACAGTTTTAGCCTCGCTAACGTGCACAGAAGAAAAACTATGGCCTTTTCAAGCAATGTGACGCACTACTTTGTACCCGAACTACTATTGTCCACGGCCTTATTCTCATGTCTACCTTCTGCTGACAAAGCCACCACATTTGTACATGGGATTTTGCTAACAGGCAGAATTTTAATATTTGATCATCTCTTCCTACCAGCAGCAAATTTAGCAATTCAAATTTTTACCATGTGAAAACTTTCCTTCTCAACTATTCACTTCAAAAAAAGTTAAAATGAAGAGCACACAAGACTTTAAAATATTTTTTATCTTGAAGGTTAAATACACCTGGACATAACTTATGCAAATGATGACCTCCTTTCCATAATTCATGCAGAAACTTCATAATTCCCTTATTTGTAAATGCTAAGGATGTGATATATGAGGTGTAGGTAATGGGAGAGGAATATCCTGCATTTTCTCGAAAATGTTGCCTTTCTAGTTTATCTTCTAACTTCAAACGTCCTTAGTTCCAGTGACAAATATGGAACATGGCAACACAAAATGGTTGCAAAAGAAGACTTACATTCTTTGAAGGCATTGTACCATTAAACATTAAAAAAACCTAAACATTTAAGAAGAAGGAATGCATGTGAGTCTCTTACTTCTTTCTCAGCCTCCTTCAGCTCTCCTTCCTTCTCCTTGACCCTGACCACGAACATCTGTCTCATCTCCTCCTCCTTCCTCTGCAGCTCATTCAGGTGCTCCACACGCTTGGCCTCGTATGTCTCATGTAGGCTGGTCAGTTGACAACATTGAGAATTAATTGCTTTGAAAAATTTCACAACCACCTAGCATAATTTTTAGCATTCCTAAAGCCCCCGTCACAAATAAGAAATTCAGCTCGGCCGACGTGTTGGCGAGCTTCAAATGTGCATTTTCGGCCGAAGTACGGCCAACGTCCTGTCGATTACGCGGGCTTCGGGCGATTTTTAGAAATCAAAGTTGATCTAAATACTGGCCTTTTACCAGGTTAGTCGATTCTGACTTCGTCCATGTCCAAGAGATGGTACCATCTCATGGGGGATTTTTAGTTATTAGTGTTCGACGGACATCATCCGAGATTTTCATTGGAAAATATGGTCGACACTCGGACGATTGTGAAATTCGGCGAGCTTCGGGCGATCTACAAATTTGGCCAACGCTCGCATGAATTGTGACGCCAGCTTAAGAAAACAATATTTATTCCGTCATTTATATTGACTAGCAATAGCCAAGATGAATCAGCTATGGTGAGCTCCTGTACATATTCAAGCTCTAAAAGAGTTAACTGACGAGTGATCTAAGAAATAGGGTTGTAGAGATTCCAACATATTTTGAGAACATTACATCATAAGTTCTTATAATGTTCAATGTTTTTGATTAATATTCCACCAATCTTTACACTGTTGTGTGTCTCATGGTCTCACCTGAATGGCTTGTTATCCGAGTCGTCGTCCACGAATCCCATCTCTTCCAGACGACACCGGCGGAACAGCTCGTAGTGGCGCGTGTGCGTCGTCTCTCGGAGGTCCTCCATGTTGGTTCGCACCAACATCTCTCGCAACTTCACAAAGTCACAGTGATTCTCGTTCTCAACTGCAAACGTGGCACATTTGCAAATCATGATGCAAGTTGCATTCATGGCTTTATATCATAATAGCAGGCTATTAGCTAGCAGGGCGTCAGGGTGTCCCTTGGACGCCCTACACTAAGAAAACAAGGAAATTGGACGCCCTTTTTTTGCAGAGGACACCCAGAAGACACCCTATATCCCTAGTAATTACATACACATGCACATGTGTTCCCCCCACACATTCACTGCAAAATGGGCCATTCCACATACAAGACAGTTGAACAGCATGTAAATTGATTGACATGCAATACTACCAGGAATTGCTAATCCATGGAGCACATTGGGAAGCTGTGGTTCCCATTGGTTCCCCCCCCCCCAATTTTTGGATGCCCTGTGTATAGATCCTAGCTAAAAGCCTGCGTAATAGTAATAACAAAGAACTGTTCTTGGCTACAAACTGTCTACAAACTAGAACTGGCAGTCTGTATGATAGCACACTTATAACTTTTAGGCTTCTAAGGCCAACCTACAGTATGATACCACTTGTAGTACAAACTATACCAAATATCTGGTATAAATTGCTGTATTGTCTAAATTGCTCAGCACATGTTGCATGACTGTCATACACAACCAGGGCTCGAAATTCATTTTTGGAAATAGGAGCACTGGTGCACCCAACCCAAAAAATTAGGTGCACAGAAAAATTTTTGGGTGCACCACATAAAATAAAGTTGAATGTCAGCAAAACTGGTAAATGTGACGCTACTGCCTCTCTTAAGAACTTCAATCTGTCATTCTATCCAGATTTCAACCAAGCAATACATCAAATAAAGACTTAAAGTGCAACAAAATGTTATATTGCTTTTTCTGATACTTACATTTCAAGAATATTCTGTATGCTAGTGTACAAGAGAACCTTTACCCTATAGAGTACAAAAATATCTAGGTGCACCAGTGCACCCACAGTCAAGAATCAGGTGCACAGCTCCAATTTTGGGTGCACACAGGTGCACATCTACCCAGTATTTCGAGCCCTGACAACGCACTATCAATTTTGCGTGTAAGGGATAGCTGAACCACTTCTGCACTCCTTGTCAATGCATTTTTCTTCACTTTGAGTGACACCTTACCTTGTACAGTACCCCACGGGTACACCCTGGCTCTCACCATCTTGTTTCCCACCTTCACTTCATCTGTACTCCCAACAACTGCAAATGGCAAGTGGCCCTAATAGAACAGTAATGTTATGGTTATAAATGCTCAACTAAACAAAAAGCTAAAACATAATACTGTACATGGTGTCATGTTCGACGCCATGGTTTTATTTCCAAGATTTTTGAAGTGACTTTTCCACTGCGAATATATGACACTGCAATTATGTGTTTCCATTGTATCACATTGTACTGCAGAATGGTTTCAACTGCAAACTTAAAGCACCTCAAAAGCCTTCCTTTCCCTTTCTTATAAGTCCCCGCAAAAATTGATATTAATTTACAGGACACAAAAATCCGTACTACTCATAATGTTCCTAATGTTAGGCTATACAGTGAATTATAATTGATACACTTTAATACAGCGGCAGGAAAATATAGCGGTTGGGTGAGAATAGAGTAGGTCACGGCACTTAATTCTAACGGTGGGAACAAACATTACTGTCTCAAATATTAGTGATCAAATATTTGCGATGATGAAATTTTAGCTGTTGACTAGTGACCGTTAAATCAGTTAAAATTAAGTTACAGTTAACAAATCAAGAATTACAGTACTAGGCAGAGGCATAGACAAGAATCAGAAAATGAATCAGAAAATAAAATCTTAAAACAAGCATAAGGTTGATGATTTCTAGAATGAGTGTAAGACTCACATTCATGGTAGCGTTGAGCTCAGCCACTGTCTCGTCATCTGTAGGGAACTGGTAGATCTGGACCCCGTTGCTCACTAACTCACTCATGATCTGGAGACAAGAAGAACAGTTACAAACTTGCAACTTGTACTGTTGGGCCACACCAATTTAATTTGTTGCTTCTCGGAATAGCCTGTCCAAAAAAAAAATTGGGTCACTATTCCCATTCACAAATTGTAACTCCCAATTTTACTATTTGTTCAGTAACTGTTGTAAAACTCAATAGCCACCAAAATAGATTATAAAGGCCTGAATATACATATAAAGTGTGGTCATATTGATCACAAGTTATAATTCTTTATCTAATAAAACTATTTCTCAGTATCAATCCATATATTACATGGCAAAAGGTAATTTTGTTACTGACATTATAGTAGTAGATCAGAGAAAGGGGTGAATTTGCATAACATGAGCCATACAAAGCTGAAATTTGAATGATCCTCTTAATCTTTATGTTATGTAAACCCTTATCTTCACTCAAGACTATTTGCAAAAAAATTTCATCTTTATTTCTTTCCGCCCTGTCGCTCCAATTTTTTTCTGAAAAAATCTGAGAAGCAACAAATTAAATTGGCGTGGCCTTAATCATGCATCAACGATTTGAGGGTCTCCATGACCATGAAAAATGGGAAGATAACTGCATAGTGTAAGTACCTTGATCTTGAACTTGTGAAGCTCATTCTTGGATATCGTGTCTGCCTTTGCTATGATGGGGATGATGTTCACCTACAGTACGAAAATCAAAACATCTTTGAAATAGGTTTTTTAATTTAACACAACAGAGTGCTCATTATGATAAGTGATAATGGATGGAAACTACAAAGATACCTCCACAGTGTTTGAGATACATAAATAGTGTATTCCCTCCTCTGGCCATAAATAGGCAAACATGTTGTATTGATGTGATCTACAGGACCAAGAAGTGGCCTTTATGATTGCTTACCTTTGAGTCAAGTTTCTTCATTGTAACCAAGTCCAATGATTTTAATCTGCAAGGAAATAACACTGTGATCAGTTTACAATTCAAATAACAGCTACAAGAATGCATATTTATCATTGATCAAATACAGTACCTACATTATAAGTTTCTGGTTTGTTTTTCTTGCAGATTTTGGGTTGCAAGTATGCATGAATATTTATTTATTTAGATTTACCACATTTGTGGAAGGATTGACATAACAGGTGACTATCACCTTTTCAAGATGTCAACCCAGACCAGACTGTAAGGTTTGAACCATCGCACACCGGGGCATACCCCTACTCTTTTTCGAAAGGTGCGGTGGGTTCTTTAACCTGTGCGGGATGTGGCTCACCCCAAACACAGGACCTCCATTTAACGTCCTATCCAAGTGTCCCTAACTGAAGCTAGGTACTCATTTATACCTGAGTAGAGTGAGGAAATTTGTGTTAAGTGCCTTTCCCAAGGGCATGACGTCCGTTCTCATGTCCAGACATGTCTGGGGGCAAGCCGGTATCGATCTCGGGTTCCCTTGTTTGACCACCGAATGCTCTAGCCGTTATGCCACACGACGCCACATTCATGTTTTATTCTATAAAGTTTGCCCACCGAAACCCCCCGTATAAGTGTGTCGCTTACGAGTGTCCAGTGGGTGTGATGAAGTAGAGACAGGCGTGTACACGTGTGTCGTGGTACATGTGCAGGCCCCGCTTGATCTTCAACTCCTCCTGGAGGTAGTTCTCAAACTGTTGGTCTATGTACTCTACTATGGGCTTGTAACTGTGGACACAAAGAGAACAAATTCAAGTGAGAATCTACATACAACAACTAGAGGTACACATTCTATGAACCTTGAAATCAAGGCCACCAGGTTATAAACAATGCGTTAGCTGATGATTTATCAAGAACTTGAAACATATTTAGAGACAAGACCTTGTGTAAAATCAACTCTTTTATATCAGTCACTGAGAGAAAGTAAGGGGGGCCACTAAAAGTTTTGAACTTTTAATAAGGCCACATCAATTTAATTTCTTGGTTAACAGATTTAAAAAAAAATACATTTAGCACGTGGACATCATTAAAACAGGAAGCTGGGGTGAAAACTTGCACCTGACCATGTTCACTCCCTGAAACTGTGTGCACCAAAGTACAAACTTTCCTCTAAGATTCTGTTTTCATGTTGATTTTCCAATCTAGCATTTTTTCAAAAGTTCTGTTAACCAAGAAATCAAATCAGTGTGGCCTAATGGTAGCAAATACGAATATTTTCTTAGTTCAATCTTAAACATTTTCTCCCTTTGACTTTGAGTCCACACACTTCTTCGCTTCCATCAGTGCCGAAGATGGTCTGAAAATGTTTACCAGTTAGAAATAATAAGGCATACAGATATGGTCTGATGCATATGTATTGTTTGTAAACTCTTACCTGTCTTCTTTGTTGATCTGGTCCCCAAAGCCAACAGTGTAAACAATGTTCAGTTTCAGTCTCACATTGCTTTCTTGAAGCTCTGTGTTCGGAGATAACATTCAAAGCATGAAGACATACTAAAACTTCAACCCCTTGTGATCAAACGTCCTATGCCAAGAACCTCTCCTAAGCAGAATGTCACTCTAACAAGTACAGACTGAGCACACAGTACAAGTATTCAAAACTGAAATGTAAATCATTGTTTTCCAAGGAAATCGTAATCTAGGGTCTAATTATAGTGACAAGGTAGGGACTTTTCTACACACTTGTCTAATCTCCCACAGATGAAAATATCTACTCTCTTATGAAAACAGATTCTATCTGATGTCAATCTGGCCAATCAAAGTAAGGATTTAGTCCATATTTATCTCTGAGAATTCAATAAGATCATAGGAGACCCTTAAGCCCCCCTCACAAATAAGAAATTCAGCTCGGCCGACGTGTTGGCGAGCTTCAAATTTGCATTTTCGGCCGAAGTACGGCCGACGTCCTGTTGATTATGCGGCCTTAGGGCGATTTTAAGAAATCAAAGTTGATCCAAATATTGGCTTTTTACCAGGTTAGTCGAATACTGACTTCGTCCATGTCCAAAAGATGGTACCATCTCATGGAGGATTTTTAGTTTTCGACGGATGTCACCCAAGATTTTCATTGGAAAATATGGTCGACGCTCGGGCAATTTTGAAATTCGGCGAGCTACGGGCGATCTACAAATTCGTCCGACGCTCGCATGAATTGTGACGCTGGCTTTAGGAAAGAGCCACAGGTTCCTTCTTCAAAAGAGAGTAGATGAGACCCACAAGGAGGGAAGTACATGTGTCGAGCAAGCGGAAGAACAAAACCATAGCAACGTAAGGAGACAGAGAAGGAGCCCTCAGTCCCTGAAGGCAGCACATACCTCTGCGGAACATTAAAAAGGAGGCCCCCTGAGCTATGGCAAGCATGAGTGTGCAGAAGGAGAGAAGAGTCACTGACACATGCAGTTTACAGACTGAGACTGGTGCATTTTAATCCTAAGGCCATACAAATCTACTTTCTAGTTGTCTTTTTTTTTTTTCAAGAAAAGGTGGAGAAATTAGGAGGGGGAAAGGACAAAAGGCTCCACCTCTGAGGAATTGTCCAATAAAAAAAAGGAAATTGAACATGATGGACATCTTAAGGCGCGCTTTAGACTGAGCGCGGTTTAACCGAACTAGTTCACTTTAAGTACCGATCTCTGCCGCTTACCGTCACCAGTCTTAAGAGGATAATCCGGTTTTTCCACAAACCGACCCAGACCACATCCCAACCCCGGTCTAGGCCGCTTCAGCGGGGGGCCGATAAGGTTCCTCTCTGTGTGTAAAGAGGAAACCGGCTCCAGTAGCGCTTTCGGTCCCGCCATTTTCACATGTGCACGTAGCCATTTCGTATCCATTTCGAGTCGCCTTTTTTCTATTTTCATTGAAAGTCGTCAAATGCTCCAAGTGCAATGGCCTCCCACCAGTGGCTGCTTCTCTGGTGTTCTGAACTGGTTCGGATTTTATTTGAAGCGCCCTCAGTGTAAAGCGCGCCTTATTGTCAAACTCAAATGACAGCTGCTATACTAACATGGTACACTGTTGCAATATGAAAGAGAGACCTCTAGTGAGACCTGAGAAAAATGCAGCTTCAACTTGTGAAGTACACGTATGCGAAAAAAACTGCTTTAATTTGTTGAGGTGGTAAAATTGTATCAGGATAAAATTTTGAACTGAGTAATTGTGCAAAATAACTGAACATACTGGTATGATTTGGTAGCAACAGATATCTCTTTGTGTTCAATTTCTTTAAAAATTAGGGCTTTGTTAATAGATAAAAAAATAAAAACCTACTTGCATCTGTTTCTACAAGTTCCCATTTCTCGTCTCAATAGATTTATGTGGATGGCTCAGATACCAAAAACACAATGACATAAGATGAGAAAAAGTAGCAATAGTGAAGGAAAAGGAGCAGTCATATGTACATACAGGTAAGAAGACAAAACACAAAACTCCTACATCCTCTCTTTCCTTTTCCTTAGGCCACACCAATTTATTTTCTTAGTTAACAGAAAAAAGAAGAAAAAAAATGCCTTCTGTTTTCATGATTTTTGTTGTTGCTTAAACTAAAACTAAAAATCCGTTAACCAAGAAATTAAATTGGTGTGGCCTTAGTTATAGTCAAAATTGACAAACATAAAATAAACTACAACTTGTCACAAACATGTGCACATATGCAAGCTTACATTCAAAGTGTTTTTTCCAACAAACCCCCCTCCTTACCATATGTTTTAGACTTGAGGTGCACTCCTGGTACATCATGAGCTGCCGGCTCATCTGGAAACAACAGGGATGTATCAGAAAGGTTTGCAGGAAAGACTTTGGCAACATGTACAAAGGTATGCTCTAAGAAATGATTACATATATGAAAAACATAATGTCATCTACATGTAACAGGGTTCGAAATACAATTAAGCAACTTGCAATTTGCTAGCAATTGTCAAGATTTGCAAGTAAAATCAATATGAAGTTGCAATTTTGCAAGTTAAAAATACAATTTTGTATTCCATGAATGCCTGGGAACAAGCTACTCTTGTTACACACACACACTGTCATCCCATAAAATACACCTAATTTGAATAGATTACATGTAAAATGTTCAGTCTTCTGATAATGCTATAAAAGTTGCAATGTCAGGCTGAGTATGTATGTACAGCAAAAGCAGTTACATACCGACTTTGATATTGCAAGTTAAATTTTCAAATTGCAAGTAGAATTTTTGCCAAGTCGCAATTTTGCAAGTAACCCCAAAAAAGCATTTCGATCCCTGTCTAAAATATTTTATCAAAATACCATAATTTAAAGCACGATGTGCAGTTCTTGCCAGCTGGTATTCAAAATTATACAGTTTCTCAAATGACCACACACCTATATGAATGTATAGAATACAGCATTAAAGATTGAGAGTAAGTTTCAATCCTGAAAGAAAGATGAAGATTTATTTGACCAACCTTCAAACTGGGTGTTGAATAAGGTGTCCATCAGAGTAGACTTCCCCACTCCAGTTTCACCTGTACAAAACACAAATTAAGCATTTAATCTTAAGACAACCAATATAGAGAATAGAGAAATCATCAATATTATTTCCTTCCTCTGTAAGACACTAAGACAGTAAACAGTAGGACTTTCAAGATGGCGGCTGAGCGTTAGGCGTGTGCTTCTAGGTCCGCTCCACTACCTTTATTTTCCACGCCAATTTACATTGAACTCGTCGAAATCTTCACAAAGCTGTTGAGCGAAGGTGATTCGTATCCTGATCCTTGGATGGGAAGGAAACCTAAGCGGTCGAGAGGCTCCAGTAGCACGGAGGAAGGTAGCTCAACTCCAAAAATTCGCCCCCCTCCCAAGAAAATGGCGTCAGGTAAAGAAGACTCTTTGAAATCTCTGTCACCAGAACTACAAACCCTCGCACAACTGATCCTGAAGCAGGCTCAACAACAACAAGAAACTTTATCGGAACAGTTCAAGGATGTTGGAGAGAATCTCTCCAAGCAAATACGTGCACTAGACACTAAAGTTGAAGTCTTGTCGTCCGACTTGAGCAAGGTGAGGGAGCGGGTGAGTGCTACCGAGCACTCCGCCGAGTTCCAGGCGTCGGAGATCCAGGAACTACGCAGGGCTCTGGAGGAGGAACGACGCGGACGAGTCAGAGCGGATCTACTCACTGAACGCTACTCCAGGAAAGCTGACATTATCATCCGCGGACTACCTTGTGAAAAAGAAGAAGATGCAGAAAAGGTTTTTGTGCGATTCATGGCGGAACGCCTTGGTCTCGACCCGGTACCGATCGCGGCAGTGCATCGTCTGTCTAAACCTACTACATCACGCCCAAACCCCCCTTTACTTGTTAGGCTGTTAAACTTCCATGACAGGGATCGAATTCTGAAGGTAGGGAGGAAGCTACGGAGAAGCAAGGACGGCTTAGCAGTGTTTGAACACCTCCCCCCACCTCTGCAGGCTGCGCAAGCCAGTCTTGTGCCGGATCGGGAGGCTGCTGCAGCGAACACAAAAGGTACGATGGCTAGAGTGTCGATTTGGGTGCCCCCGAGGGCAACATATGCTGTGCTACTGGTAAACGGGCAGGAAAAAAAACGTATTGATGCAGTAGATATCGTTTTGTCCAACAAGAAGGGGAAGTCTACCTGATATGTGACGATGAATTGACACATTTGACATGTTTCTGTGACAGTGGTTATTAAACAACCTTCTCAGCCTCTTCGAGATTCTGATGTCTTTATTGTTGAATTGATAACGACTCAGTGATTTTCCGAATGACTGGTTAATCATAAGTTCTTGTACTTGTTGTTGAATGTCACCGGTAGTGCCAAATATGCAGCGCCCATGATTCTGGAATTTTGTTTATATGCTCGCACGTGCAAGCCAAAATGGAACACCTGTATAATGATCCCGCATTCTCGTGGTGTTTCGTATTCAAATTAATCAAGAGTGGGTTTGCCCCTAGCCAATCCGCTGCGTTCGTTTGGTCACTACCTGTACACAGAAATCACACCTGGTAGTTCCAATTTGATCACTTAGTTGTGGAGTGATGATCCTGTTATGTTACTTTGAATTTATGTTATGTTATCCTGAGTTTTGTACTGGATCCACTCCTATACTTGTTCTTGCTGAGTTTGTTGGAGCTATACCAGTGTGATAACGTTTTTTATGTTACTTCGAGTTTTTTTTTTCTGGAGTTATACCAAAACTAAGATTATGTAATGTTATGTTATTTTTGAGTTCGAAAATGAAATGAATTGTTGTGGAAAAATGAAATATTAATTGTCATTAACGGAGCAAGTAAGACACAAGCTGGAATGCCGCCAGACCACAAGAATCTTCACTATAGGAAACTATGTTTTCTTATGTCACTGTTTCTTGTGAACTATTCAACCGGCGTTAAGAAAGAAATGTTGTTGTATTTGATTTCTGTTAACTATCATTGTTCAACTTATGTTTTTCTCGTCTTCTTGTTTGTGATGTCTACATTTTCTTCACCTGTCACTTGTAATGGCGGGAATCTGATGATATGTAGACACTGTTTTTTTGTTCTTTGTATGGCACATGGTCCTTCGTCTTTCCTTATGTTATTGCTTTTAACCATATATATATACTTTGGTATACACTGCCTGAAAACCCAACTTCTCAAGTTGAGTCAAAGATTTGTTTATATTTTATTGTATGTTCTACTTTTTTTTTCGGACGCCCCCTCCGGCTTCAGTTTAAACTATGATTCATGTGTACCTCAACAATTTCAGACATGGGGTTATTAAAAGTTAATATCGGCAGCTACAACTGCAACGGTTTGGGCGACCGAAAAAAGAGAATAGAGGTATTCACGTGGTTACAAGACAAATCATATGACATTGTGTGTCTTCAAGAGACGCATTGCACTCAAAAGAATGAAGAAGAATGGAAAACAAATTGGGGGGCGTCGATTTTGTTTAACAATGGTGCAAGCAACAGTAGAGGTGTGATGATATTATTCAGAAAACATTTTCCATATACCATCCATCAAACTCTCAGCGATGACTCGGGTAGATGGATGGTAGTGGACATTACTATAAACTCACTACGTTTTTGTTTGGCCAATGTTTATGCTCCCAATATAGACGACCCATCATTCTTCTTCAATCTCGAAACTAAATTACAAAATTGTTCAACCTCTGCCAAACATATTATAATTACAGGGGATTTTAATACAGTTTTGGATACTCGAATTGATAGGACTGGAAGACAGAACTCGAACTATCACCCTAATTGTCTTCAAGCTATCAATTCGCTATGTGCTAACCTAGATTTAATTGATATTTATAGATATAAAAACCCGAGAACGACACGTTATACTTGGCGACGCCGATCTCAGGCCAGCCGCATAGACTACTTTTTAACTTCTTTTTCGTTAACTTCGTCTATAGATAAAGTGGTCATTGCGGAGAGCATGAGATCGGACCATTCCTTGATTGGCATATCTTTAATAACTTCAAACATACCACGAGGCCCAGGTTTTTGGAGACTGAACCTAGAACTCTTGAAATGCCCAGAATTTATAAACGAAACATCTACTTTTATTAAAGAATATTTTGAATTTAACAAGGAGTCCACTGATCCGCATATTTTGTGGGACTCATTTAAATGCGCCGTGCGCGGGCATACGATTAAGTTCTCCTCGTGGAAATTTAAGCAAAGTATAAATAAAGAACAATCGCTCATTAGAGAGATAGACGAACTGCAAGAGAGTTTAGACCGCTTATTTGACAATGATGTCTTCCAAAACCTGCAAAAAAAGAAACGTGAATTAGAATTGCTTTATCAAACAAAAACAGACAACTTGATTGTAAGTCAGAAGGCCAAGTGGATGGAACATGGTGAAAAATGTTCAAAACTTTTCATGAATCTAGTTGAGAGAAATCAAGCTAGAAAAAACATGACAAAAGTTATTACCTCAGATGGTATTGAAAAAACAGATCCACAAGAAATTTTAAATGAACAAGTGAAATTTTTCTCCGGTCTTTATTCTTTTGAAGAACCTCCGACACCTCTAGATAGCAATATGTTTGAAACTTTTTTTCCTAAGCCAGTACCTGTTAGCTTATCTGAAGAGCAACGGGATAGTTGTGAAGGCTTAATAACAGAAAGAGAGCTTAAAGAAGCAATTTCGTCCTTTTCGGCCGGGAGATCACCCGGATTAGATGGACTACCAATTGATTTCTATACAACATTTTACAATATTCTTAAACAACCCATGCTAGATACATTTAATTATGCATTTCGCTCAGGCCATCTTTCTGAAACTCAAAAAGTCGGACTAATTTCATTATTACTGAAACAGGATGCCACAGGACAGGACAAAGAACCCACAAATCTAAAAAATTGGCGTCCACTAACTTTATTAAACTGTGATGTTCGAATATTATCGAAATGTATCGGCCTGCGCATGAAAAATAGTATGCCACATTTGATTTCATATGACCAAACAGGTTTTTTGCAAGGGAGAAATATTGGGGATAGTATAAGAAGAATACTGGAAATTATGGAATTTTATGACACACATGAAAAACCAGGGTTACTCTTTATTGCAGATTTCGAGAAGGCCTTTGACAAGATTAGAAGGGATTTCATTTTGAAAGTACTAGATTATGTTGGCTTTGGAAGATCATTGATACAATGGATAAATGTGTTATATCAAGATATTTCGAGTAAAGTTATCAACTATGGATATATATCCAGAGCATTCCCTCTGGTTCGCGGGGTCCGGCAAGGCTGTCCCCTATCCCCTTATCTCTTCATTTTAGGACTAGAAGTTTTATCAAACAAAATTAGAAATAATATCGAAATAGAAGGTCTAATAACTCATGGTATCGAAACTAAAATTTCACAGTTTGCGGACGATGCAAATTTTCCTTTGGCTCCGAAACTTGCAACCGTTTATGCGGTGATAAGAGACTTAGAAGGCTTTGCACTGTTATCTGGTTTAGTAGCAAATTTCGAAAAATGTAAAGTAGTACGTATAGGCTCTCTTAAGGGGTCAGACTTTGTCTTACCGTGTGCATGGCCCATACAGTGGACAGATGGTCCGTTCGACATTTTAGGTATACACATTCCACAAAACTTTTCAGAACTTGTATCAATCAACTTTGATCGAAAACTTGTAAAAATGGATAGAATATTACAGCCCTGGAAAGGGAAAGCACTGTCCCTTTTTGGGAAAGTAACCCTAGTGAACACATTAATAGTCTCCCAATTTATATATTTATTTAATTCACTTCCAACCCCACCTGCCACTTTCTTTAAACAATACGAAAAAAAAATCTTCAAGTTCTTATGGGGAAGTGGCCCAGAGAGAGTTAAAAGAAAAACCATTTACAATATCCAAGAACAAGGTGGACTCAAGCTCCGAAATCTTCTAGCTGTAGATCGAACTATAAAAGCATCTTGGATGCCAAAATTGTATTTGAATAAAAACTGGTTTTGTTCAAAAGTGTTGTTTATGTCGAGTCCGATTCTAAGGACGAATTTCCTTCCCTTTGTGCAGCTTAAACCTCAAAACTTTGAAGATTTGTTGGGGAAAAAAGTGATTAGTACATTTTTTTGTCAAGTTATACAATATTGGTTGAAATTCCAATTACGACCTCCTGAGAATGCAGTGGAAATCAAACAGCAACTTTTGGGTTTAAATTCGTATATATGTATTGGGGACAAACCCTTCTTTAACACTATATTTCATAATAGGGGAGTATTCTTCATCAATGATATTTTAGACTCAGCAAATAGAACTTTATCTTTTGAAAATTTTGTGTTGAAATTTGGAGATGATGTTTGTTCCGCATTACAATATGATCAATTAATCTCGGCCATCCCTTCTCAGTGGAAAAACTTACTTAGACAAGAGTCCCCAAATCTACAGGTCTGTATCCCTTTCTGTAGAAATATAAAATGGCTTAAAAACAGAAAGGTTAATAAGGCCCTTTATTTCTTTTTCATGTCCGAAGCTAAATTATGGGAACCTTCCTTTAACATTCAGTATTCATGGGAAGACTATTTTAACACCCCAATACCCTGGCAACAGGTGTATAACTTAATATATAAGATAAGTATAGATTCGAAGACTCGTATATTTCAATATAAATTATTATTCAAATTCTTAGCATCAAATCAAAGATTATACACATGGGGACTAGTAGACCCACCGCTTTGTAGTTTGTGTAAAGAAGAGGAAGAAACGGTTATACACCTGTTCTCTGACTGTCATATTGTATCAGCCTTTTGGACTCAAGTAAACAACTGGTTTGTTAATCATATGGGAACCTATCTAAACATGACAACATTTAGTATAATTTTTGGTAATTTGAGTAAACACTGTACAGTCCTATCCAATTTGTTCATTGTGTTAGGTAAAATCTACATCTTTAGAAACCGTCATTCTGTACTTAGATTGTCTTCCTTTATCTCCTTTGTTGCCGATGTCTGTAAGTTAGAATACATAATAGCAAAGAGAGGGGGGAATACACAGAAACATATAGGAAAATGGGGTAAATTTTATCTTGGAAACTTTGCATAGTTAGTTTTAAGATTGTCAAACAGCCACCAAGTTATCATGTTTTTCCTTTGTTGTGATCCTTTATTTGTTATGAGTTTTCTTAGGAAATATTTGATTTGATTAAGGATCAATGTTATCTTTATTTGATTGAGTCTGTTACCACAAGCAATGTTATTTTGAAGGTAACTTGTTACCTCTTTCTTTCTTGTTTGATTCAAAAGCTTTGTTAAGCTAAATATTTATGTATTTCTTGTTGATTTGCTCTATAAGGTTTTCATACAGATTATGATGTTAATTTTGCGATGGTTTATTTGACTATGTGCCATACATGTGTGTGTGTGTGTGTGTTTTCTGTTGTTTTTCTGTTTTTGTTATTGGAAAATCAATAAAAACAATTTAAAAAAAAAAAAAGACAGTAAACACAACTGTTATTAAATGGCAATCAAATGCAACACCTCTGAAGGACAAGTACAAATGTACTAGGTGTACAATACTGACAACAGTATGCAGCACACACCCGAATTCTTCAGTCTTCAAAGTCAAAACCTTGAACCAAATACCTGACAGGTGCCTCTTTACCAGCCTACTAAGTACAATCTTCCACGGGTCAGTTCAAGTGGGTAAAAGTAACTAAAACTCCATTAACCTCTCACTATGGGTCCTTCAAGGAACCAAGGAAGGAACCAGGAAACCTTGAACTCCAATGAATGTAAATGAACTTTTCCTGTTCTCAATTACAAGCAGCATAATCTCCAGGTAATGTAAATCATGAAATAGTAGCGGTGGTTTTATTCTTGTAGTTTTTGCTGTGACATCTCCACTGTGAATTCATGATACCATCAATATGCATTTGCAATGTATTACTACAAGTAGTACAAAATAAACCATCCTGAATGTCCATCACAATTAGCAGTTCAACCAATGAGAGAATGGCAATTAGGAGTGTAATCAATGAGAAAGCTGCTGCATGTCAAATATTCTTTTTAAATGTTATTGTTTTGTATTTCTACATTTTGACGGAGATGGCACTATGGGATCGGTCTATTTTTCCAACTACAAAACTACCTTTCCCCTCTTCTGCAAAATAAAGTCCTGACGAAAACAAATGAATTTATAGTACATGTAGTTGTACTTGTAGCTTGTATACAAAGAAAATGTAAAAACAAAAGAGAATATTAGAAGGACTCCCTACTTACCCACACACAGAATGTTGAAACAGAAGCCCCCAGACACGGACTTGTTGACCAGCTGGTCAGGTAAACTGTCAAACCCCACATGACCCTTCAGCTCCAGTCCGCGAGCGTCGGCCCCCTGCAAACACAAAACGTACAAATTCACAAACATGGTCAAATTATACAAGGATGTTCTTTCTATAAAATCCACCATTAATGGAAAATAAGAAAAAGACAATTCTTGAGAAAATGTTCTGAAAAAAGTCTTAAAACAAACGTTTTAAGTTGTCATTATCTGAGATAATTGAAGAGAACCAAACTTATTTTTAAAAACAAAGGTTTAGTCTAAGTTGTCATCATCTGAGACAAATGATGTGAAAATGTTTTGAAAATAGTCTGATAAACATAGATTATCTTCTGTTAAAATATACTGACTTTCTTTATATTGCTGGTTCTACAGTATATAAGTGTGGCAAAAGTGCTTGGATACTTGGTGAAATAAAACTAATATACCTGTTTTGTTATAGTACTATCACTACTAATTAAGCAGGTATAAATTTTGTGATAGCAAAGACAAATGTAATAGCTTAAATATCCTTGTCACCAGTATATCTATGAACACCTTAGTTATTTCCATTGAATATATCTCAAAGACTTTGTTATGCAATCTATCACTCTAGTATCAGTAGAATTGTCCAAGCTTTTATGTTATTGTTATTTAATCTATTTCACCCTTAATTGATAAAAATCATAACCAGAGTGAGTTGTTGAAGCAGTTAGCAAATGGTAAGATTAACGAAACTCCATACGTCATCTGTATGATTGATTGAATATACACATGTATATAATAAATATATACATTATAGTTAGTAGGCAGTAATCTACTGATGCTAGAGTTCTAAATATTCTTCATGTAAAATAAAATAAAATGAAATAAAATAATATAAAAATGATATTGTTTAAACCAATTCTTAGATTGGATTTCACCATGAACACCGTATGACCGCATAAGTCACTAAAACCTCCACCAAGCTGTGCCATTAGTTTGGTCTAGAACTACAAAGCCGATTGGTTAATAATCCAGAAGGACGTGTCTCAGACACCCTTATTGGCCAATCAGGTTGTCTGATCTAACCTGCTCCGCATCCAAAATGTCAAAGTCGTCCATATCAAACTGACGACCACCATCTGCCCCAGGGCTCTGAAAAAAACAGTGATGTGTTACGATCACCTGATGTTGATTGACAGCTGTCAATCATTACCCTTCAGATTTTAAAGACATGTAATTCAGCGGGATGAGTAGTTTAGTCTAGCTGTACAATTAAAAGTACATGTGGTCATGCTTGCAGTGGGGAAGTAAGGGGTTTTGATGGTTGTAATGAACTTGCAGAAATGAAATCTTCAAACTACATGGACTATTCTGATTTGTGATGTTTGTATCTATTTGTATACCAAATATCTGTAGTCCTGTAATGTTTAAAAGTGACAATTTTCCTAGACGAAACTTGGCTACATGTTTTTGTATTTCGTCTCTCATTCTTAACATTGAAAAGCCCTAAGGCTTGAAATCTGCCACTAAATGTACATTCTTGGTTTCTGTCCCAGGAAAAGTGTCACCTAACTAGAAGTAGAATCAGGACAAATAAAACCTCTTTGATAAAGCACACAACACCACATGTGCAACATATGTCCATATTACACATGTACAATCTCTTCATAACAACAAGCTTAACACTTCAAAAACCTTGATGAAACCTGTATATACATGTAGCTATATAGTTATGTTACTACAAGTAAATATACATCCTTACACTGTTACAGAATAAAAAGCTTCAGAATTAGAATAGAAGTACCTGCTGAAGACTTAGAGTCATGATACTTAAAGTTTAACAGTTTTCAGTAGTAGCTAACAAGGCCTTATTTACACCATTCACATCTACTTTGCCCAGTATAAAAACTATGAAATCTAAGGCCACAGCTTTTGTAAACATTTGTAACTTTACAAGTCAACCGACACCATTTCTTTTTCCAGTTTCTCACAAAACATTTCTCAATTGTGATTTCCGCTATGGATGCAGATGTAGTGTTATACGAGAGGACGAAATTTCAAACACAACAAACTCCACGCATATTTACAAAATGTCCCTTTTGATTTTCGCAATATAATTTCTAGCAGGGCACTGTTTTGGCTATGTCTTAAGAAAAGGGACACCAGCAGTATCTGTTTATAGATAGAGATGTATACAAATGGTCATAGCAGCAGGCATTGGCCACTTTTTCAACATCATTCAAGGTATTTATACATGTACATGTCTGAGTTCAATGTGTTGGTGAGGTTTTCCTAAACCCACAAACAGAAACCTTTAGAAATACTGTGGCAGTTTCACAAATGGACAAGGCTTAAACTTACTAAATTGTCAAAACTGCATCTTCACGAAAAAAAGGACTTTTGGAAACTTAAAGGCACCCAGAGCATTATATGAGGCTTGAAAACTGGAAATATTCTAGTTGCTGAAATCTTTATGAAATTGACATTAATGCCACTGTTAACCACATTTTCGTGCAAATTTCTTGTCAAATAAGCTACATGGTGATCTTTTAGTTTCACGCGCATAGTGTAAATAGGCCGATACCATAGCCCCACCCACCTCTGTCAGAACGTAGAAATGCAAAATCAAAACATAAAAATGCAACTATTTGACGGACATGCAGTCACTCTCTCATTGGTCGAACCGCTAATTGTGATGGACAGTCAGGATCAATCTATCAGGGCTTGGATTTTCTAACAGTTCTCACCACACAACAACATTGTATCTTTCCTCTTTTAATGTCGATATGTGATGGTATAGTGTTATAGTGTTCCTATCATAGTATGTGTAGGAATGACTAGAAATTGGAGTTTTTTTATTCAAGTTTCAAGCCTCGTAAAATGCTCTGGATGCCTAGTAATGATATATGCAAAAGGATACTTCCTTTTGCATATATCATTACTAGCCTGCAATGCTGTAATAACTAATATGACACGTTTCCCATCTTGTACAATCTACAAACACCATGAACAGAAAACTGCAGGCCCGTAGCAGAAATGAGGATCCACGGCCACCTACATCAGTACATGTGGCTACCACCCCGTGCCCCCTGTACAGTGCTGTACTTGAACAAATGAAAACCTTACACTGTATAGACATGGCTAAACAGCTGTAACAGTGTACCTTCATTTATATCAATAAGAATGTGACTGAATATATAAAAATCTTCATGTTTAAGAAGAAAAGAGCAAAGGTGCTTATTTGGCTGCACTAGCAATGAAATTTATCTCAATAACTGAATGCATGACTGTTACATTCCTACGTGTCAGTCAGACATGTCAGTAGCACCAAAGGACGAATGAATAACTATTGCCTGATGAAAATAAGAACTTTAGGCCACACCATTTTAATTTCTTGGTTAACAGAATTTTAAAAAAAATGCTAGATTGGAAAATCAACAGGAAAACAGAATCTCAGAGGAAAGTTTTTGTACTTTGGTGCACACAATTTCAGGGAGTGAACAGGGTCAAGTTTTCACCCCAACCTTCTGTTTTCATGAATT
Source organism: Branchiostoma lanceolatum (assembly GCF_035083965.1). NCBI lineage: Eukaryota > Metazoa > Chordata > Leptocardii > Amphioxiformes > Branchiostomatidae > Branchiostoma > Branchiostoma lanceolatum. The sequence goes on from NC_089727.1 coordinate 17,030,645, forward strand.
TTTGTTGTTGCTATAATTAAAAAAAAATCCTTCAACCAAGAAATTAAATTGGTGTGGCCTTAGTAACTTCCTCATCATCATCATCACCAGTAACATCAAATTCTCGTTACAGTAGTGTTAGCAGTTAAACCTTTGACCGACATAAAAGACTAATTTCTAGCGTTTGACGTAGTCATTAGCGTGAAATTGAGTTTCTGCATTAACACATTGTGTGTTTGAGCTGTACACAGGTGACTGTTGATTAATGAGCACAGGTGGAGAGCAGGTGCTAGGAGAGGATAAAGGGAGGACTGAAGATGTGATCTTCATTCGAGGCCTTGCTACCAGGCACGAGGGCACCATCGAAGGATTTCTCGAGTTGATCGTTGTTTTATTTTCGCGAGAAATCCTGGAGGCTACGTTGAGGCACGACTACCGGACATTGCAAGTTTTTGCGGCAGAGTTCCCGCCAAGGTCTTTCTTCTGTACAACAACAACAAGGAGAGAGACTTCAGGAGACTGTAATAGGATCTTGGCCAGGAGGCGAAGTTGAGCCACGACTACCGAACATCGCAAGTCTTTGCGGCAGAGTTCCCGGCAAGATGTTTCTTCTGCACAACAAGGAGGAGATAGACTTTTGGAGACTCTTTTAGGAGCATGGAACGTGCATATGTTCATGGTAGTATCACGCCGTTTTCGTATTTTTAGTTAGTGACAACGTTAATGTGTTGTCTATATTGGAATGGATAAGCCTAAGAATGTTTTTCTGCGATGAGATGATACATATACATGATGATTATACTCCATCATTGATATGCAAATAATCTGTTGTTGGCATTCAGCAGTTTTTGGTGTTGATGTTATGTCGTAATTTTCCTCAGCAGTATCACAGGTGATGTGCTGTTGTCTGTGTAGTAGATACACATGATGATGTTTCACTGTCTTTCATTTGCACAAAGGTATTCCATATATACTCACTGAGGTTGTCAATGAGTACTTATACACGTAATCATGTTTCTTTATGCCGTTTTTTATATGTTTAGACATGTGAACAGGTAATATCTTGGCTGTGGATGCATTGCTGTGGGTTTACTACCGCCCTCAGTATTTCCGCCATATGCAGTGGCGTAAAGGTATGTTTTGTTTTAGTTAAATAGATAGATTTGGAAGGTCTTGCTACCGCCGTCTTTTATATTAAGAAATAAATAGAAATGAATAATAAAGAGACGCTAGTTTGGTGATTACGTATTGTGGAATTTCAGACCGTTTTTCATTTTCATTATCTTTGATATGCTCGTATTTTGCTGAGATTGATCTATTGTTTGTAGAGAGCACGCATTTATTACTAGTGATTTTTCGAAGTCATTGACATGATATGCACAAGCATTGGTGCAGGTGATGTGTTGACTGCAGAGTGAATGCAGATATACATGGTGATGTCGCCCAAATACAGGGGCAGTTGATGCATTGAGCAGGTAATTTATATGGTGACGTTATTTTACCCAGGTGATTATTTTATGGTAATGGTATGCCGCAGAAATGGCATGGACAGCACAATGTTTTGGGCAGGCTGTTCTTTGAGCCCGGCGATTTTATGCCGTCACTTGTATGCCCTAGGATTGATGAGAGGATACATGACTTGGAATTGACAAGCGCGCAAATGGACAATGTTTAGTTGTCAGTTGATGCGCCCCAATTGTGGTGTTTTATCCATTTTTTTGCAGGTTGCATTGATTTCCTCGCTTTACAGTGGTGAAACAGTGTGTTATCGGTGGAGAGCAGACGATTATTCTACACATGAAGATTATTCTTAGTAGTGTATTTTTTCTCCAGTTTTGTTAAGCTTTAACAAAGGTATGGAAGAATTTTTGTTTGCTAGAGAGCACGCAAACGTATTTCAGTATTTGTATTACGCATATACTGATGCAAGTGATGTCTTGTGTGCAGAAAGCACTCAGATATAGGTGATTTGTTTGCACTTTGCAGAGAGGATGCAGATTTACATTTGGTGATATTTTACAGTCTGTGTTTTGCTCGAGCATCGATGCAGGTGTTCTGTTTGGATCGAGTTCACAACATACCTGGTCGTGGAGATGTTTCTTTCTGTCTTTCACAAACGTTGATACACGTGATGCATTGAGCGGGTAATTGGAATGTTGATGTTTAACCGCAATTGATATGCATGAGCCTGGTAGTGATATACCTGTGATGGTACGCCCCAAGAAAGGCGTGGACTAGCACAATTTGTTGCATGGGCAGGCTGCTGTTTGAGCCCGGCAATTTTATGCCGTCAATTGTATGCCCTGGTAGTGATAAGGAATACAGGTTGTGGAATTGATGACCCCGGAGATGGACAATGTTTAGTTGTCAGTTGATTTGTCTAAAAACGTCTGTGGTGTTTTATTTTTTGTTTTGCAGGCTGTATTGATGTATCTGCTATACAGTCGTACAACATCTTTGGAGAGCAGGTGATTCGTCTACACATTTCGTCACGTTTATTCTGTTTTTAGAAGCTTAAACAAAGATGTGGATGAACTTTGTTTGCAGAGAACATGCAGATATGTTTAAGTCTTAGTTATACGGGTACATTTAGGAAGGTCATATCTTGTTTGCAGAGAGCACACATTTATCTTTCGTGATGTTTACGGCTTTGTTACACACAAATATGGATTCAGGTTATTTCTTTTTTGCAGAGAAGACGTATGCAGATATATTGGTGACATTTTACAGTTTTTGTTATACATATATATTAATGCAGGTGTTTTGTTGTTTGCAGAGAGTACGCACATTTGTTCCGGTGATGTTTCACAGTCTTAGTTATACATATTTTTGGATGCAGGCGATTTGTCGTTCGCAGAGACTCTGAGAGAGCACGCAGATGTACATGTTTATTGCATAGCCTTTGTTTAATATATCACAATATCACGTATTTTGATATAGATGATTTGTTGTTTGCAGAAAGGATGCAGAAAGGATGCAGAATTAAGCATTGATTCAGCTGAACACCTGTTTCACACCTCACAAACTTACATGGATGTGTTTCACAGTCTCTACTTGCACAAATGTTGGTGCAGCTGATTGATACATTGGGCAGGAAGTTTAAATGTGCTCTTGTACTGTTTTTGTTATGCATGAGCCCGGTAACATTTTGCAGGTGTTTGTAAGCCCTAAGAATGAAGACCAAATTGGCGTGTATGAGTAAAGTTACATTTTATACACTACTTGCTGTATAGTTTAGTTCTTTTGTTCTTGAGAGTGAGTATGACTTGACGGATACCTGGATTTTCAGCAATCCGCAGGCTGAATTATGAGCCTTTCAGGCTAGCTTTTCGTCATGATGAAAAATTTGTGTCGGGTTGTGTCTGAGTTTCTTATATTTGTAGGCATTTGAACTCAGTGATTTTGTGGTCTCTTATTTTGACATAAAGAATTTGTTGGCACTTGGCCAGTAGGAAACAATTTGTTTCTGGAGGTGCACGAGTATTAATATTTGTATCATATTTGGCTACTGAAAAAAGTAGTTTGTTTTATTTGGATGAACATACTTTCATGTTTTTGTTTACATTGCAGGTTATGAAATACGACAGTCTTCAGATGTATTTAGAGAATACTTTGTTGCCTAAGTGTGACATAACTAATTAAGAGTGGATTTAACTTGTTTGAAAGTTGTTTTACTTAGGTTTGTGTATTGAGTAATGTTTTCTGTACAAGATAGTAACTGTTGTATGTTTAATTAGTTTCAGACGTTATGAAGGAAGGATTTTGTAAGGTTACGGATAAGATCCAAGATCCATTACTTTAGTAGCTGACATACTACCGTATTGGCTAGCAGAGCAGAGGGTACACAGGACTAGTATTATGGTTGGGATTCGAGAAGTGGAAGCAGTTTGCTGGCTAATTCCCAGAGATTGTTCTTTCAACAGTACTTTTATTTGTGTTGTATGTGTTGGAAGTCATAAGAAACACTCTTTCCAGCGGTTGAGAAACCATTTTACACCTCTTGGGTGGGTACATTTGCAGGCAGAACTTGATTCATCTGGAAATTTTTAGGTTGTCGGTAATAATTTAACAGCAGCAAATAGTCTTCTAGAAAAGAAGGTGGTTAAAACACAAGGGTAGTTATTAACCTTTGGCTGTTAATTAGACTGTACATAATTTGTACTGTTGCTATGTTGGAAAAGTATTGTTATTTAGGTCACATTGATTTTCTTTTTCTAGAGGACTTACTAGGACCAGAGAACTTCAGGAAAAAGCAGCTGTCCTACACTAGTGCAGGGAATTAGTTTAGAACTTGTCATAAATTGTAGTTGCTGATGTTTCAGTTTTTGGTCCACTTTAGCAGAAGTAACGACTGCGCAGACAGGATGTTTATAGGAAGATGGAAAAGTGAAAAGGAAGGTTATTCTACAGATCATCTGAAAGATAGATGACCAGTTCTTTGCCTCTAGACTTTCAGGTACTTGGAGCGTTCCATCTCTTCCCCTTCTTTGATCAGTCGACAAGATGCCGTGCCTAAAGCAGACGGCTCCCCCCTAAACAGTGTGTGGTGTTTGACTGTTTGCATCTTGGGGGGGTATAGCGAGGATAGTTTAATGCAGAAAAGACTAATTTCTAGCGTTTGACGTAGTCATTAGCGTGAAATTGAGTTTCTGCATTAACACATTGTGTGTTTGAGCTGTACACAGGTGACTGTTGATTAATGAGCACAGGTGGAGAGCAGGTGCTAGGAGAGGATAAAGGGAGGACTGAAGATGTGATCTTCATTCGAGGCCTTGCTACCAGGCACGAGGGCACCATCGAAGGATTTCTCGAGTTGATCGTTGTTTTATTTTAGTAAGAAATCCCAGAGGAGATATTGTTTGCATTGGGCTCTGGTGTACGTCCCCTACTTTTTTTGGCCTTGTCACTAAAGCAAGGTTTTTTTAGGGGTTGCGTAGCCGGCAAACAATGTAGTCAGTTGACTAATTCGCCGTTTGTCGAGTTCCTTTATGTTTCGACCGTTGTTACAGTAATCTTTCGGCAAGTTTTGTTTGTATTGAGTCGAGTGTTCCAGACTGTCTAGGCACACGATGACAGTGTAATAAATGTTCATTGGATTCATTAAACTCCGTGCTGTGCCCGTGCCTAAAGCAGACGGCTCCCCCCTAAACAGTGTGTGGTGTTTGACTGTTTGCATCTTGGGGGGGTATAGCGAGGATAGTTTAATGCAGAAAGTGAAGTATTACACTAAACAGGTTTGACTTTTCTACAAAGACAAGTACCTTTTCCAGGGACTTTATTCTTAAAGCTAGTTAAGTCAATTAACCAACTATTCTCTGTGAGCTATAATAAGTGATCTGTCAAGGTCTCAATGTGACAGGAAAACTGGCACCACAAAGAAAGGGTAGTTAAAACAAAGCGTACCAGACGGAATCACTCTGGCGGGGCTTCTTTCTCTACCATGCCGCCCTCTCAAAGCGGAAGGGATGATTAACTGAGGGGATTAGCTAAAAGACAGCTTCCAGGGACTTGAGTTTGGATCCCGCTGACGACTTAATCCCCCCTTGATGAGAAGCATCTTCCAAACCGGATTCCTTGCAAAGAATATTGAAGCTGCTAAATCAAAAACGGATGAGCAAAATTTAGGCTTTGCGTAAAATGAACACAATTTTGTAAAATTATGGTCAAGAATGCAGACGATGTCACTGTCCTTGACTAAGATAAACGTAGGTGTAAACCAACTTAACGGCGACCTGTCTCCGGAGCGTAAACCTTGTCTCTCACATGTTAGAAGTTGCGGCTAAGTAAATATCGCCTAGATCCCTTTCTCCTAAATCCTAACACTTGTAGTGCTTGTAACTTTCTAATCAGGGATTAGCGGCGGACGATAGGGCTTAACGTCCGTGTTTAAAGTCAGCTTGAAACTTGACATCATGCAATAAATCATGTACGCCAAGTGGCTACCATGTCTGATACACGTGACAGTAAAATGACACATAAAATAACGACTTAAAAAGTCGGACAGCACAGATATGGGGAATACTTGAGCGGCACATCCGCCTCGGCAAACTTACCGCGAAGAGCTACAAATTTTCTCGTACGCCAAGTTTGTATGACAGTACCAAAACAAGAGGATAATCCCCCATCAACAAGACGGACCGGGAAGGAAAATGAAGCGGACGTTACCAGTGACAGAAGGTGGGTCATGTCGATCTGGGAGAGGACTTGCCACCTCTGGCCGTAGACAGGCATACTACACACAGTCAAGGGGACCGACTGACAGCCTGCTTAGATGTGAGCGACCTTCAACCACCGACAGTAAATTAGGGGGAGATAAAGGCTTTTATGTGGACAGAAGGGGGGCGAAAATGGGCAAGGTACACATGTAGGGAGGAGGGGGGTCAAAATGGGCGGGAACTCTTTACTGGATTACTACAACTAGCACAAGGGATGTCTAAAGAACATTTCAGAAAAGTTTGCCACTTTTTGTTATGGTTGAAAACTTTTGGTAATACAATATTGCAAGAATGACCAAGGTTGGATGCTATCCTCTCTTTAGATGCAAACAAGACTAAAGCATAAACTAAAGGTATGTTTTAGCTCATATGTCTAGCGGAAGTGGTACTTCAAATTCTCTTTATAAATAAATATGAAGGATAAACAGGAAGCTATGAGGGGGTCCGAATTTGTCCTTGGAAAGAGGTTTTGATGCGCTTGAGTGGACAGCGAGGTCAGTGTAAATGGAAGTATAAGTATTGACAGCTGACAGTGCCCTGGTCGGACCTCGGAGGGTATAAAATTCAAAAACACATTGGCATAAGAAAATAAATACCAGCACTCTTATCTTATCTTTCTCTTATGAGTTCTAACTTGTACAAACAGCCAAATCAACTCACTGTCCTACTTGCTTGCTGGTGGATTTTTGAAAATGAAAAAAAAAAAACACAAAAAAAACAGGAAAAGGAAAACTTTTATTATTTCATGATCAGCCTAATTTATTACCTTTGTCGAGGTTATGTTTTGCATGTAGCTTTCGTGTGTGTGTCTGTCCGTCTGTGACAAATGACTGAATGCCTGGATGGATCGTCTTCAAACTCGGTATGTGGGTAGGTCTTCTTGAGACCTCGAAATGTTGAGATTTTGGGCCCTCTAGCGGCTTGCTACGGTACTGCAGCGGGTTCGATATATCGCGTTCTGGACATGCTATGGTCATGATTTTTGAGTGGCAGATAGCTCTTGGGAGGGATCTCTAGTAAGTTGTGTAGGTTTGGAACTGCAGGCGCCGATTTCGTTTCAAACTTTGATTACAGCCTGGATCAGTTGACTACAATCTCTGGCAGAAGTATGGGAGGTCTAGGACTAAAGCTTAAGTTACATTGCTGAAATTTCGAGTCTAACCTTCGGTATTTTCTAGGATAAAGCTGACACAAAAATGTAAATATGTTACACACATGTCTAACAAGCCTTCAGAAATTAGATCATAGATGAAACATTTCATGCCCAAACATACATGTATGACCATATTTTCTTCAACAGAGAAGTTATATTCCAATGAAGTATACAACAAAAACTACAGTTTCATAACCATGAATAGAGAACATTTAGTGAATTTATCCGCCTTGTACAATAGGGATCCTGCGATTGCTTGTTTCGAGAAAAAAAACTCATTAAAGGTAGACATTTTAAATTTCTAGATGGGATTTTACAAGGGCTGTCTGCAACAACTGTTGTATGAAAAATCTTCAGACACGAGTCAAGGTCTTGTGATAGTAGTGCGAAACTAGGAAAAGATACAACCGAGTCCTTGAATTTCTGCCATGTGTGGTTGTTTGCTCACATCTGTGCACAGCACCATGTGAGTCCCCAGATAAGCCAGGTTCGAGTCCAGGAAGTGTTGATACAGGCCAGACTACCACAGTCAGCTCCTTCCAATGCTCCATAACTCAACGTCTTTGATATCAAAGCCAACCATAAGCATCAATGGTTAAACCAAGGAGAGCAACTTCGCCTATATTGACAATGTAATATGAGTATGAAATCATGTGGACTAACTATGAGGAATGTCCGGTTTAACAATGGGCTAACAGATATGCGATAATTGGATTTCTGCATCGAATGTGGCAGCGTCTAATGATTTCAGGATTTTCACAAGGCTAATCCAAGGTGAAAACTTAAGACTCTCATGATAAGAAGTACTGTCTCAAGGGCCAAACTCGCTATTAATTACCGGTAACGAGAACCAAAAGCTACAGTGAAAGGACACTTATAATTGCAGGGGTGGGAACTGGCATTACAGGGCTTTTCCTAAGGCCACAACAATTTAATTTCTTGGTCAACGGATTTTTAATTTAAAAAAAAAAAAAAAATCTAAGGCTGGGCCAGCCTTATGTTTTCATGATTTTTTTTCTTCTAAATTTTTTTGTTGAAAATCAAAATCCATTAACCAAGAAATTAAATTGGTGTGGCGTGAGTGAATGTTCCAGTGAAAACATTATCTATCAAGCTACTTGTATCAGCAAGGAGGTTTTATCGGGCTTGATAAAACCTCCTAGGTTTCAGGTATAAATTTCTTTGATTAACGGGAGGTAAAGGGTTGCAGCTGTCATGCAGTGTGTAACTAGGAAAAAAAAAGCTTGAATAATATAGAGAGAAGAAAAACTACAAACAACAATAACAAATTAACAATAGAACATGCAACCAAGTTCACTGCAATTAAAAAAAATTGTCCGTAGATATACTTACTACAATGACCCTATTTTTATTTGACAGTCTCCGGTGCTATTTTTTTCTTCGACAAAAAAATGAAAAAATTAATTTGCTTGCCTTTGCTACATTGTAAATATTAATATTAAATACAAACCAGTGTAATTGAAATTTGTGAAGAAAAACAGAACATGTTCCACCTCTTTTAACTTTCATCCTGTCATCTTTCGAACATTTCCCAGAACATCACCTTCATGCCCTCTTCCTTGGGGGCCGAACCATTGAAATTTACTTTGGGGGCTGTGTTGAATTTTCACTAATCCCTCCTGAAAGCTATACCACAGGGAGGTTTGAGTTTGATAATCCATGAAGAAAGTCGCTGGCAGGACCTATAACCTTGTGCCGAAACTTGAGACTGTGCGCTCAAACACCTACCATATTTAACACAAGAAATTGGAATAAACCATGTATTGGAGGGAAATTTTATCTATCAAAAATAAAATCGCATTTTTGGAAAGTTTTTTTTTTATTGAGAGAAGATAAAATGATTTTGAATTCTCCTTTCGAGTGGATCGAGTTTACAAAAAAGACAAGCATACAAAATAACTTTTGGATTATTCCTCCCCTAACACAAACAAAGCATGGTACGTTCCAACTATTCCAACTGGTACACTACAATCATAAAGAGTTGTTCTTCTGTGGTGAACACAGGAGGACCACAGGTAATATCTTACACAGTTACAAATTGTGTTGCAACATATGTTTGTGCCTAGAATGGCCAAATCCTTTTTTACATGTACTATCTACTGTGTTGCAGTAAAGAGATCAACTTTTATGAGGAAATTCTTTGGGTAAAGTCCAACCAACTACAAGTGTGTCAGCTGCTCCAAAGCATGCTATTGATTGAACCCAGCTTTACGTGACAAAGGGATTGTCTGGGACCTCTGAGAGGCTGAAAATGAAACGAGACTGGAACCGCAGTTACAGATGGAGGAAGATAACATGTTCCGGTAAGTTTCTGTAATTTTTGGTTTCCTGGTACAATGTATAGCAGGGTTCGAAATGCCTTTTTGTGGTTACAGTCAAACCTGCCCAAGGCGACCACCCGGGGGACCGAGCAAAAACGGTCGCGATGGACAGGTGGTCGCCATGAAGAGGATTCCAATCATAACATGTTTCCAGCTCGAGGTGTTCAAATACCGTGTACCACGTAGATGGATGGAAAATTATGTGATTTTAGACAGCATGACCCCCACCAGGTTCAATTCTCATTGACAGAAAGATCCTACAGAAATTACATTTTCTGTTATCGTTGTAATATTTGTATACCGCTACATAGTGAACAAATGTTCGTCGTAATTTTGACTAAAAACAATTATGTCTGCCTCGATGACCTTGCAGCGCCCTCCCGCATTCACACGTTACGTTAAAGTACACACACACGCGCGCGTATAAAATCTAGGTTTTAAGGCCTGAGACAAATCCCTAGAAAATCCCAGCCTTCTTTTGGGAGCCGACCGCTGGATTAAAGCGGCAAAAAGTTTTCGATCTGACAACTGAAGGATGAAAACGGAAAGTTGTGATACCGCCGTCGAGCACGCGACCGAATCGAAAGGTAACAGTGGAGCAGAACGCACAGCGTCGGCGATCACATGCAAGCAGAGCCCAATAAAAGTTTTTGAGAGTCATGGAAATAATAAGAATATAAGAATATCAATTTTCATCAATAAGGAGAGTATTCTAAATATTCATACACAGAAGCGTCGTGTTTTAGAAAAGTCAGCGTTATGCTGCGCTGAAACAAGATGGCGTCGCAGACCAAGAAGCAACATGTCTCGGCCAACATTTTGCCCTCCACCGCGGAGTCATTTTCCGGCGGAATTTAGTAAGACAGAGACACATTTTTGTTGAAAATACAAGAAATAGATAGTAATTTCTGTGAAATCTGACTTTTTGACGCCATGCACTACGTCATCGTTTTGAAAATTGAGTTCAAACCGAACCAAGCTTGCGGTAAACTATAAGATGACGATGGGCACAACAACATCGACATCTAAGTATTCACAATCCTTTGTATTTACAATGTTTATAGTGGGAACGTTTCATTAAAACACTTCATGGAGGAATCAATGCTTTTGATATATTTTTGTCCGTCAAGGTCTTAAAAACATTTCCGCGAAATCCGACAGCAAAATTCGATGTCACCACACGCCGGAAAAATGTGGTCGCCATGAGCAGGGATTGTGCTCTGTGCGGTCCCAATTCGTGGCGGTCGCGGTCGCGTTGGACGGGTGGTCGCCTTGGGCAGGCAGCTTAATGCTTGTGACTATGGGGAAAATTTTCGGGACCGAGAAAATGCGGTCGCCATGGCCAGGTGGTCGCGTTGAAAAGGTGGTCGCCTAGGCAGGTTTCACTGTACTTGCAAAATTGCAAGTTGGCAAAATTTTGTGAATTGTCTGCCATAGGGCATATGAATGTGTTGGACCATCAAATTCATAATTTTAGCTTAGACTCTGAAAAAGCTTAGTTGGATGATTGGTACCAGCAACCATACATGCATGTATCTGTTCAAAAAAGAGGCATAGTTATACAAATGTAGTAGAGACTTTAAAATTTATTAGGCAAAGTATCCCCCTAAAGACACGGGAGAGTCATTTTGCTGGAAACTAATACAGTCAAACCTGTATTAGCGGTCACCTTTGCATAGCGGCCACCTGCCCATAGTGGTCACTTTTTGTCGGTCCCTTGGATTTTTCCCATTGACATAAGCATTAAGAATTAGGCTATAACGGCCACCTGTCCAACGCGGTCGCGGCCAGACGATTTTCAGTCCCGCGAGTACAGTAACACTGCCGATAACGGTCACGGCGCGCCGGTAGAAGCCGCATCGCCACCGCACGCCGGGTTCAAAATCTTCATTTTTTCACGCAGTTATCAAATTTATGTGGATTCAACTGGATAGGATGATAATAAAGAAAACCAGAATGTTTTATCTTTGTTAGAAAATCCATGGTTTGACGCGAAGTCAGTATAATTTTCTTCACATGGCTTGCGTTTGTACATCGTAGCAAAATTGACCATTTCTGTGCATTTCGACTGGACAAATATTACGGCAGCTTTTTGGAAAATACAACTCGCACATGTAGCTGATGCAGTAAGTTCGGGAAATGTTTGAATGCCGGCCCAATATCCGTTTTCCCCGGTGCTCAAAGTCAAAACGTGTTTCGCGCAATTTTCAAAATGGCGCTGATAGTCAGCAGCACCAAGGAGGTTGGCAGCACAAAGGTCAACGGTAGACACCACTGTTTCGGAGGTATAATGCGCTAAATTTATTTTGCTGCAAAGTATCACTGAGGATAATTACTTTACCAAAAGCTTTACAAGAATATCAATAACATTAATATGATGTAAAATTTGGGCTATTGCAATTTTCTGAAAAGAATAAAGCCATCAAAAGATCGACCTTCTTCTGAGTACCCTATTAGCATAATGGTAGAAGCTGATAATGACAAGCGGCAAGTGAAACAACAACAGACTGAGGAAAACTATCGCCACGATTTTATGTTTCAAAACGGTCGAAAACGAACAGTAAGTGGCAACTGAGCAACATGTATTTTGTTCTTAACTAACTAGGTGGCAACAACAATCGACTTTCTAAAATGTGACTTACCTATGCAATGTTTACATGTGTACTGTACGGTGAATAAATGTATCTCAGTGGGTACTGAAAATATGTGTCACTCGTGGTCATCATTAATCAACATTTTCTCCATAGCGGCCACCTGTCCTTAGCGGCCAGTTTTGGCCAGTCCCTTGAGTGACCGCTATAGACAGGTTTGACTGTACCATTCTATGGTTTATCCACATAGCGCCTGAAATATTATAGTCATACCATGTATAAAACACCAATCTTTTAGCGTTTAATTCACACAAAGTTGGCTGGTGGCTAGAAGTTCTGAACTGGTACATCTGGACAGTCACTGCTTTGCTGACGTGAGGAAAGTCTCTGGCAAAGCTTGAGCAGGTTTTAACTCCCCCTATGGAAGTACAATGGAACTGCAGTTTCTTACCATTCCTGTGTTAGGCTGTTCCATTGGAATCAACGTTGAAATACGCAACTTAATGACTAAAAATCTAGAAAACAAAAAAAAGTGATGGAGTCGTTTTACTTTCTGTTGGAAGCACGCGTGTTCGTCATGCAGCAAAAAAAAGATTCACCCAAAACTAACCGTGACGATATTTTTCGCATTTCAAACTGCAAATACCCACTGTACTATCCGCACGAGGCCGCTGTTGTAACGCCAGCGCCGACCACAGCACTCAAAGAAAAATGCGTCTCGCTCGTATCCTATCGCTCGAATGACGAAACTTTCCTACCTAATCCTGACAGTTGTAAACAAGCTTTCATCTCAAATTCTTCTTATATTAGGTCGGGCCGATAAAAGGCAATTTATGATCCACCTAAACACACGCCTCTTATGCCCGGTTATTGTTTTTGGACGGATTCTTTTGGAGTATACACGCGGACTAACACAGGAATGAGACCTTATCTGATTCATGCTTGAGGGTGGGTGACCATGGTAGTATCATGCAGCATCAGTCTCTTCCATATAGCTTCCTCTCTCTGGCCTTCTCTGAACATTCTGTGATTGCTTGAGTTTGAAAACGTCCTTCTATAAAGGTTCTAACCTCTAAAATAATCCCCTAATGCTAAATGTTTATACTGTACTTATGATGCTCTTGCCCAGGCAGTATCTTGTTCACAACTTGAGGACAAAATACTGGGCAAAAGCTGTTAGCTCTTATCTGCATGAACAGTACTGTACCATCCTATAGCCTAATGACAGTCTTCCTAAGACCCCCATTCCACTAGGGCGGCGCTCTCACCGCGCTCTCACGGCGACGTCAATTTGGCCAGATCGCCGTGAGAGCGCCGAGAGCGCCGTGAGAGCGCCGAGAGCGCCGTGAGAGCGCCGAGAGCGCGGCGAGAGCGCATTGGGAGCGCGGTGAGAGCGCCATGCGCGCCATGCGCGCCGTCACCTCGGCGATGGTTTTGAACATGTTCAAAACAGTCGCCGTGAGCGCGCCGAGGATGGCGATGGGATCAAAGGGCCGCAGCGAGGGATCAAAGGGCCGCAGCGCTCAAGGATCGCAGCGAGCACTCTACGAGGATTGAATGATTGAATGGTCTTAACTGTAGTTCAAACAAATTTCATTCTTGAAGCGGTGTATCTTGAATTTCTGGGAATTTTGTGGTCAAATCAAAATTTTCCTAGTGGTATTACAAATTGACGAATAACTACAAGTACTTGCTTCCATTCAAATTAAATTCCCTCCAAGTTTTATTGTCTGTGGTTCAAAAAGTGTTTCACAATTCTGTGATTTACGTTTCTATAATAACGTAGCATGATAAAAGATATTTATAGCAAACAGGTTACATGACAGACAAAAAAACATATTTGAACAAATATATAACTTAAGACACACACTAAGCGACCGTGCAGCGATCAAAATTGAATCTGTTTTCCCCTTGATTTTATCATTCAAATATGATGCAAGAGGTAAAGGTATGACAGAGAAGACAACAAAGCACACAAAACGAACAAAAAATTCGTTCTTTATCTCTAGAATTCGTTGAGTGATCTGTGAAATCTTTGGTTGCTCATAAAAAGTTGCTGACATTTGACATTTTGGTCGCGCTGAGGTCGCCGTAGAGATTCCACTTGAGCATGTTTTCCAGGAAATCGGCGCCTCTCACGGCGCTATGGTCGCCGTGAGGGCGCGGCGAGAGCGCCGTCCAAGTGGAATGGGGGTATAACCAGACCCTCCAGGCTTACTTCAGATGTTATCTGGGGACATCCAGGTGAGAGAAAGACATAATCAATTGTAAATGGTACTATTTAAAAGCTACCCAACCACTTTACAGGAAACTGGCACCAATCAGTGATTGTTCTTTATCAACAAGTAGGCTATTGTCTAGTGATCACTTATCCATGTGTCTTAATAATAGGTACTTCTGGTTAGCAAACAGGTAAATATACTCATAAACAGTTTAATCATGTTCCGTCTAGCCATTTTCTCAAAGTCTATATCAAATATTTTGGTTCAGTTAAAGGAAAGATTTAAGCCATCTTAGGCTGATACAAAGAGATAAATCTCCAGAAAATAATTTCATCAGGTTGGTAGAATATAGGATATAGGAGATTCTTTTTACACAACCAGGTAATCTCACCTGCTGAACCAAGACGAGGGGGGATACAAGCTTAGCCACGTTTGGGACAGTGTTCTCATCGCAAGAGCGCCACCTACATCGGCTACTTATAGCGGTGAGAAGCAGTACTCCAGTCAGAAGCTCTGAAGAAGGTGTCTGATAGACATCGAAACGTTAGCAGGTAAGATTACCTGGTTGTGTAAAAAGAATCTCCTATATCAAATAAATCTCCAGTTTTGAAATGGCAGCCAAGAAATGGGACAGTAAAATAAACAGCTGTCATCTCTTCACAAACATCCCTCGTAATCAATCAAATGGTCAACAAACTACTCAATTAGCTTCCATTCTCTAAAGTCGCCCTCATTGGCTGTTACTAGACACAAGACCTATAAATTTCCTCAATGTACTAGCAATGGCAAATGGACAAATTTCAGAACAGCAAACAATGGATTTGAACAGCCTAGCTCGGATAACTTGTGCACTCAGCCAACTCACTTTCAATGTAAGTTGCAAAGCCAGTAAGAATCCTTTTCTAAACTAAAGAAGCTGGATAAAGATCCTTGTCAAAACAATGCCGTCTTAATTGAAGATGGTCCTTTTTGAGCGGACTCGCAAGAAGATGAACTTTCGACCACACCCAAATATCTACATTCCATGCAAAACCCTGATCTAAAAGTCTGGTGAAACTGAAAGTGCAATCTACACAAACAAACAGAATCAAGTAAACAAAAGCAAACAGACGAAAGATCAACAATGTGTATACTGATGATGATGATACAACATTCATTGATTGTCACTACATCTCAAAATTTACAGATGCATGATTGAATATGATTATGAATCAATATCAAGACATTAGTATTCTAGGGAGAAAGCACTATGTGAAAGCCCCTGTCACAAATAAGAAATTCAGCTCGGCCGAAGTGTTGGCGAGCTTCAAATGTGCATTTTCGGCCGAAGTACGGCCGACGTCCTGTCGATTATGTGGGCTTCGGGCGATTTTCAGAAATCAAAGTTGATCAAAATATTGGCCTTTTACCAGGTTAGTCGATTTTGATTTTGTCCATGTCCAAGAGATGGTACCATCTCATGGGGAATTTTTTAGTTTTTAGTGTTCGACGGACGTCACCCGATTTTTTCATTGGAGAATACAGTCGGCGCTCATTTGACATTCGGCGAGCTACGGGCGATCTACAAATTCGGGCGACGCTCCATGAATTGTGACGCCGGCATTACACCAGAGACCATTCTGACATGAAACAGATCTTTGCAAACAGTTTCTGCTCTAATTAGATAAGACAACATGATGTCACATTCCTGTGCATAAACACTGTGATTAACATGGGATGGGCCCTGTACACACTGGACATGTCAGGATAAGGGCAAGCAGTCGGGCTAGTATGGTAAATGAAAAATTCAAATGGTCAAAACTAAGACCTTCTTCAGCCTTTAAGAAGAAAAAAAACGGTAAAAGAAATACATCATTGCTATGACTTTCTCTAGAAAAACATTAAATAATTGGAACGTTCTTAAAATTCCAGTATAACGATTACTAGTTGTAATGGAATTTCTAAATTGCTCTGATTATTCTACTGTGGTGCACTTCCTTTCATTAAAATAATCATTCATTGTATGCAATAACATTCTTATCAACATCAACTGCAGCACTTTAAGAGCATGCAAAATTCCAGATCTCTGCAGCCATGTGAGGAATAATATTAGCATTAAGATCCGTCGTATCCCAATAAAGTATCCAAGCAATATGCTACATGTAATAAAACTGTGTTCTAATAAAGCACAATCATCTGGGGTATAATTTCATCACTGACGTAAACTGTATATATATATACTAGCAGAAGATAACTTGCTTACATTTATGTATGCTACATTTCCAATCATAAAAAAAATATTGAAATTTCAAAATTCCAGGCCCATATGCCACAATCCTAGCTGAATTCATTTTAACACTCAAACCGATCCCAGGGGTTCATCTAAATTGGGAAAGAGGGGCGCTGCGCCCTCTTGTTTCAGCCCAGTGACCCCTCGTCAAATTCAGATTTAAGCTTAATATCCAGCATACAGGCTTCTCTCATGATCAGTGATTGATTCTTCCATAAATATGTAGAATTTGCTCCCTCACCTGCGTGTGCTCCTTTTTGTTTAATTTTTCTAGAAAAACCCCTGCGATCCCGTAGCCCAGTTCCTTCAACTGGATTGATGGCATACTTCAAGTTCCTTTTGTCATTAAAGTCATTCTGATCCGACCATTACCACGGTCTAGATACCCCAGACGACAGCGTGCATTCTGATCAGGGTAAGGGTTCAAAAGGTTGACGACAATGGATGTCACAATCCCCAAGTGTGCATGGCAATATGCAAGGTGGTGTTGAGAATTCAATCTGGGCCAAAACGAAACCTTGGACCTCAACTTGAACTGTTAATGTGTATTGTGGTGTGTCTTGAAGTTTATCATATACTTACATGTACATAGTCCATAATTTAAACATATACTGTACTTTAAAATCAACCATTTATACACAGGGAACAGATATCACATAATACAATATCATCCCTTGAATTATCATTACAAATAATAAAAATATGTGGCTAACAAAGAATAATACATTAACTTTAATTTTTTTCTAAAACATGTAACTTGCTGTAAAATTTAAAATGTGAGAACAATGTGGTACTAATACTAATACATAGTGACATAAAAGAGATTATAGAACATGTTTAATAGCATTTCAAATAAATTAAATAAGTATGCTCAGTTAGTCATACTAATATCAATTCTAGCAATTGTTACAAAATACTGAGAAATTACCAAAAGATTCAGTATCTGGCACTACAGCGGAACCCCATAGGAAGAAAATGCAGATTTCACGCTAAGCCAGGCCCTGATAATTCCAACCTAAATGTTTATCCCACCCGGACTGTCCCTGTTGTTTCAGATGTTCAGTGCCTCAGACAGAAAACTTCTGCTCTGTGACAGTTCCGAAAAGTGAACCTTTATCTACATGTAATTTGTATATAACCAACAGTCAATGAAAAATGATGGTGTCTGAAAGCTATTTTTACTGCCATGCCAGTACCATCAATGGACGATGATTTATCATTTTATATTTTATGGATAACTTTTGTCTAGACAACTATCTAGATAAATGTATTTCAAAACTGCTGGAAGATTTAACATTGAAAAATCCATGCAAACTATTTATACTATAATATAGTGTATACATTTATTCATGTTAATGAAGAAAACTTGGAGTACCAGTCACAATAATTTCCCTTGACCCTCTGAATGTTTTGGATATTGTTACATGTGGGTTTGAATACATGTACATGTACCACGTCAGATAAAAATCATTTGTTACAAATTATCTGGAACATGCAATGTATCATTCAAATTTCAATGCCAGTCATTGCCTGTATCATGAATACAATATATATAACTGTCCAAAAAAAACTCTGACAGTGACAGAAAATAGTGGCAGATATACAGTCCTTTTCCTTGAAACTGAAGAGTTACATCATGCATAATTCAGTAATTGAGTTACCCAAAAGTAATTAAATAATGTCAGTCAAATCAGTGCCTTTGGTTTCGCTGCAGCCTTGTGGGAAAAAAGATATTGATCTGCTTATCGTATTACAAAAGCTTTGGTTGGCTTCAAACACAAAATTTGCCACGATTCTGTGCCATACATGCAAGGAAAAGAATATTTCGAACCTTCCATTGGAAAAGAAAAATGAGCAAAATGTACCAATCAATATGTATGTTCAATAAGAAACTTCAATGGATCGCATGTACACTTAACTGATACAGATTGCAATCTCCAGAAATATGGTCGTTAAGACTCAATAATGAGTTACACTCTATTACTTTTATCACATGTACATCGATCTCAGAGCTGTTCTGCATAACCAAAGGTTAAAAATAGCAGGGTGTATACTTGTACATGTAATGTAAGGTCACGCAAATTCTGTATATTTTCAGTAGCACCGAAATCATACAGTGCTAGTATTACGAAGATATTTCAACAGTATTCTGATACTTCTGTTTGCCGACATAGGTTTATAATGAGCTCTACTCTAATAAACATGCATAGGAACCATATCAATAATACTTCAATTGGCCATTATCATATCGCAATGGCAACGCCATGTCTGAGTTATAGCTCCCTTAGGGACAACCCTGAAGACTAATATAATAAATAAATAAACAAATGAATAAATAGTTCAGTTAAGTGGAGAGTTTGAGTATGTTCAAATGTCCAATTTTCAAGCAAAATAAATTTAAATGGCAGCTGCTAGGTCACTTTCATTACCCAAGTTAAATAGGGATTATCCGATAAAAAGAATTATTACATCAGGTCTTCATTTTGCATTATGCATTGAAACAATAGGTCCAATCACAATGCTTGGCTCTAGTATAAGAACATAGCACATAACCAGAAAGGAAACAGTTTTAGAAACTCAAGTTACCTCTATTGTATTCACCGAACCACAGCGTACTACCAGTATTTCTGAAGTGACAAGGCCATGGTTCAGGGGAACAAACATTTCAACACAATGGGTGCATTGTCAGACAGGCGTATTGTTTTTGATTGCATGTACAATACTCTCCTTGTATTAGTACATTTCCAACTCTCCGTATATCATAAGTTAATTATCGTTCGCCCAGCTTCACCTAGCCCTTATTAATAATAATCGTAGAGACACAAGAAACACACAACACACTGTCCTTTGTGGCAGCATAAGTTAAAAAGTAGACATTCAACTTTCAAGACTTCATAGCAAAATTATGACCTTCACTGCAATTCTGTGAAGAATTTTACAGGTTACTGTCTGAAATAATAAGAAGTTTCCTGTATTGAGTACGTTTCAGGATCAAAACTGCTTTCTAGTTATGAAGACACGATTTCTAGTACATGCCCAAGACACAGCTCGTAGAAAGTCGGCCGTTGACACCTTAGCACAAATGAGTAAACACTGAACAGCCAGAGGCACGGTGAGGACGGCACACGCACACAAAACAACCCTTGTGTGAGAACAAAGCATGTGTACCCGTCCAGTCAATGATTATTAATGAGAACTACTAGAAAGCCTGCTGTGCCAACTTTTCTAATGGTTAATGTTTTGGTGCCAGGTCTGGATAAAAGAGGCAGGAGAAAGGTAATGACATAATAAAAAAAATATTTGACCAGCAGGCAGATTTTAAAATGTGTGAAAAATGACTTGTGTTAATGAGGGGTGGGGGAAACATGTGCACACGTACTTGTATACTAACTCATCATATGTACATATGTATAAATGAGATACAATCATTAAAACGTAAAAAAACACCGTGAAGGCTAAACAAAAATTACGATCATCGTATCATCATCTCTGCAGAAATAGTTAATATACAATTGATTTTTACTTGAAGGACTTTGGATATGGCCTTGGGGCAGAACTACTGACCAAGTCGCAAATACACCCCCCTCCCCATAGAGCTTTTACTAGACGATATGACCAGGCATAGTCAAAATAGAGACAGTAAAAGACGCAAATTAAACTTTCCTTTCAAGTTTAACCCCTTCTAACCCTTTTAATACCTCGCAAAGTTTCAAGTTTCATAGCTTTGAGGGAATAATCCGTTAAGAAAAGCAGAGATGTCCGGGTGTGCGGGATACGATTATCGTGCACCCAACTTGTTCCTTCGCCCCTCCCAAAATTTTGACAACTAAAAATCGTCCCTATTCACAGAAGTCTACGCGCTGTATATACATCAGAAGCGATAAATAACGACACAATTTAGACTATCAAATGTTTGAGTTTCCTTACCAGTGTCCGCTCGACTTCTGCAGCCATTTTCATGTCGAGTTTTGGGGCCGAAATCACCGGTTCTTCCAGTTTCCCCTTCATCAACAGTCACTGCAAAATGGCGGTTGTTCCAAGCTAAACCGGAAATGGAATACTCCAACTATTACAAGGGGAGATCTGAAATTATCACAAAATTGTCTTATCAAAATTGTATAAAATGACACTTATTCAACACATTCATATATGTTTTTAATTTACAATTTATTTTAATAGATTATTTATAGCTTTATTACTAACAACTGATATTTTTGTACTGTTAGATTATTAGGCAAGTATTATCATCTCACCTCAAAATGAGTATTACCTTACTTGTTTCCGCTTTACATGACAGATAGCTTCGAACACTTTTTTCGGATAGTTTCAGCAAATCGTGTTCGTTTTGGTCGATTTTC
The DNA here is from genome assembly GCF_035083965.1 of Branchiostoma lanceolatum. Taxonomy (NCBI): domain Eukaryota; kingdom Metazoa; phylum Chordata; class Leptocardii; order Amphioxiformes; family Branchiostomatidae; genus Branchiostoma; species Branchiostoma lanceolatum. Next base: position 17,051,774 of record NC_089727.1, read on the forward strand.
AAATGGCTATTTTGTGTTTTATCCCTAATTATTCGGTGAAAAGTAAACTAACGCGTCCAGCCGACATCCTACGGCAAAGACGGCCTTTTCCAAAACCATATTGTGCTGGGCGGGGGAGGGGGGGCCTACGTGCTCGGTATGACAGGTATGTAACCGGAAGTGTTTTTTCTAACTTGTTTACGTTTGCTAAACTTTTATGTCCAACCTTTGGTACTGTAGTTTAGCGCGAGTGGGCGGGGTGTTTTCCTTCTTATATTACAGCGCGAGATCGTGGACAGTTGCTGTGATGTAACCACTTCCCCGTAGATTTATTTTTGGCACTCAAGGAAGTTTTTAAGTCATTTGAGGAACTTAAAAGAGATTACTCTTACTTTGAACTTGACGTTGGGTGACAGTGGATAAAGATGGCACCTAAGATGTTGATATTACTTCTGGTGACTTGTACAGCGATTCAGGGAGAGGTATGGGCACACATTTTTGGTTTAACAGTTATGAACATTTAAAAAGTTAAAGTCTTTAACAAGTTGATGAAGGTTAGACACCCAGGTAGTAAGATACGCCAAAAATAGTTACTCAAGCAACTGGATAAGATGTGAGGATCTTCAAAATCTTATCCAGTTGCTTGAGTAACTATTTTTGGCGTTAAGTCTTTTACTTTTTTAATGTTCATGACTTTACAACTGTCAATACTTAAATGTCTAAACTGTCCGTTTATATTAGTGGAAAGTCTATACGTGGTATATGATGTTGATTGTTATATTTTGAATCCACAGAAGATACCTTTTCAAGTCCTACACAAGCTACTCGATGTGAAGAACCCTGCTGACTTATTCCAGCTCTTCAATGTCAGCACGGACAGCTTTGGTAAGTGCTGAGTTAGCTAGAATCTCGTACTTTCATTGAAGATACTATATTTGATTGATTTTTTGTTTGAAATTACATAAAACCTTATGCGTCACACTTTGAGGGGTTCTGAGAGGCAGATGGCTGTTCTCTTCCAAAATCTATTACTGCTAAGTACCGTGGGAATGTTATTTTTTTCATTACAGTCCTACATGTAGTACTGATCCAAACTACATTGTACTAAACAATATCTAAATTGTACAAATTAGTACAATTCAATCTTTACAACTGGATAAGATTCGTAGATAACTTCCAGATGTTTTGAGTGACATCCATCACTCCTCTTCAGCACCCCTTACTGGCAGGACGAATCATAAGGATTGTATGCAAATGTTACTCAAATGTATTTAAGTACACTGTATTGTTGACCTGAATGTGTAACCTTCATAAACGTACTACTAAACAATATCTTTGCCTTGCAGCATTTTGATATGGCTGCCTCACCTCCTTCACATGCCCCCTACTCACTTACTAGTAATGAGGGAGAGAAGGAAATGTAAACTTGGTAATACTAATAGGTGACATAGAGGTAAAGCAAGAATACCGTAGTATTTCTTATGTTATAATAATGGTTTTTTATTGGTCAGAAACTACCCGCAATGGCAGCCTTTCTAGCGCTGAATTGATGCAGGGTATTACAGGTTTCACTCGATACACAACATATATAATATCTTATCCACACTTGCACTTTGTGGAACTGTCGCAAGGGTCTGTGCGGCTGCCATTCGGCACCACCAGGTGACCTCAATACGACCTTCCCCAACCAAAGTCAGGTACCCATTTACACCTGGGTGGAGTGAGGAAAGTCGTGTAAAGTACCTTTCCCAAGGGCACAAGATCGGTGACACGACAGGATTTGAACTCAGGACCTCTTGGTTCCTAGTCGAACGCTCTGCCGTTGCGCCACACGACCCTGATATATAATAATTATAATAATAAAGTATTTCCATGGTTCTGTTTTTTTTTTTCATAGGTCCAGAGGTCTCTGGTCCTTCCACAGACTTCATTCCAGACTCTGTCCCTCGTGGCGACCGCTTCCCAACGAGCGCAAAAAACAAGACGATTCGCGGTCGACTCGGAGGTCTGGGAGGTGATGATGTCCTTCTGGATGGGAGTGGTGGTACAGCTTGGGCAGCTGGTGGCAGATCTAGAAATCCTTTTCCTTCTGAAAAAGTGATAGTGAGCAGACAAGGTAATACATTATAATAGATTGTGTTTCATACATTTCAAGAAAACTTAAAGAGATTTTTCCTGTATTTTTTTCCTCCATTGAGATCCTAAAATGAAATGCGTAACATAACCAGTATGCAACTTCCTCATGGTTTCCCGGGATTTGCAGCACTATGGAAATTGTCTGTGTGATGCAAACTCTGACGGCTTGTATCCACATTGAGCATGCCGCTTTAAGCACGACGATATCTGTCAGTCAGGCTACGGAAATGGTGGCCACTAAATGAGCCAATATTTCCTGCATTGAAATGCAACATGGAAATACGTAACTACTGTGTAAGCTGCTTCCACATGGTTTCTGGGATTCTCAGGATTTGCAGTACACTTTTGGACTTGGTGGCTATCAAATGAGCCTGTATTTCCTCCATTGAAATCTAATATGGAAATACGTAGCCACTGGTATGCTGCTTCCTCATGGTTTCTTCACTTTGGGAAAGAGTGGCTATTAGTATAGCTAAGGCAACACCATTTTAATTTCTTGCTTAACAGAATTAAAAAAAATGCTAGATTGGAAAATCAACAGGAAAGCAGAATCTCAGAGGAAAGTCTGTATTTTGGTGCACACAGTTTCAGCAAGGGAGTGAACAGGGTCAGGTGCAAGTTTTCACCCCGGCCTTCTGTTGTCATGATTTTGTTTTTGCTAAAGTTCCGTAAAAAATCTGTTAACCAAGAAATTAACTTGGTGTGGCCTAATGAGAAACAGACCATTGGAAGAAGTATATGGAATCTTTGCTTTTATGGAAATGCAGCATTTCTAGTGTGATGTTTCCTCCCAACTGTAGTATGATTTATGTATATATATATATATATACATGTATATATATTTGAAAGTTATTATATTTCAGAATATAATCTGACATAGGCTGACATGTGAGGATCTTGTTGTCTCCTTTAAATTATAGGTGCCAACATGGTGACCAGTCTCTTGTCAGAAATCGACTTCTGCTCTCCTCGCGGAACGGAAGTCAAGATTCCCAACAACAGCCCCAGTACGATTGTCATTCCCAGCTGCGTCGAACTGCAAAAGTGCGGCGGTTGTTGCCATGCCAACATATTCCAGTGTGAACCCCTTGAAACCAAGAATACCACCGTTACAGTAAGTGCAATGGATATAGGACTAGAGTAGAGAAGTCATATAAAGAAGTCAACATCTAAGAAACTAGAGTTAAGTATTTGTGCTACATACACTTCAAGCTTGCTATGTTAGTTATTCATATAAATATGAATTGGTATTGAATTTTTCTCTTTATTTGAGTTGAATGTGTGATAGTTGTGTGTCGATTTGTTTACAATAGAGAGACTGCTAGCGACCCCAAAAAACACCCCTCCCAATAAATTGGTATGGCGACCCTGTGACATCACAATTCAAGATGGCGGCCACCGCGCATGCCAATTGATCCAACAAAGGTTTTGCTACGCAAACCTGTACCTTTTCACTAAACAATGCACCCTAAAAACAAAGAATCTCCAGCAATCTAGTTGTCCTGTACAGTAGTAGAAAAGACATGTACATGCATTTGAAACATTGTAACCAAAAGACACCATTAAGTATACCTTTTTGCATCACTTTGAATCACTGCAAATTTGTCCTTAGATGACATACAATTACTAATTAAAATAATAATGGTTTATTGGTCAGAAATTACCTGTGCAATGGCAGCCAATGCTGAATTGCTGCAGGGTTTACAATCATATAATACAGAACAGATACATATTTCCTCCACACTTGCACTTTGTGGAACTGTCGCAAGGGTCTGGGCGGCTGCCATTCGGTGCCAGCAGGTGAACTCAATACGACCTAAGCGAAGTCAGGTACCCATTCACACCTGGATGGAGTGAGGAAAGTCGTGTAAAGTGCCTTTCCCGAGGGCACAACATGGGGGCATGTCGGGGTTTCGAACCCGGGACCTCTCGGTTCTGGGCCAACCACTCAAAACCGATTGCGCCACACGATGCCACTTTTCCTGTGAGTAAGACTTCAACACCGGCCATTCGTACCAAACCTCAGTATTTTCTGTTGGGTGGAGTCTTCCTACAATGATATCACTTCCCTTGCAACAATTTATCTGACTGTACGCAGAACCCTGAGAGTTACATCCTAGTAGTCATTTCAGCATTGATTTTAACTGCTTATCTGTGCACAACAGAGGAGGTATAGTGTGACATTTTAAGTAAATCAACTCTGACACTTCCCCATGGGTCCCTTCCTCTTTGACAAAGTTTGCTCATTAGCAAGGCTGCCTGTGAGGAACTGGATCAGAGCCAAGAGCTGGTGAAAGAAAAACGTGCTTTGGGTGTAAATGCTAGCCTCTACCAGGCTCCGTCCTATCGCTAGCAAAAATAGTAGAAATCAGCAGAGGTACTCCGCTATACAAGGTAGTCCGCTATTTACAGTGAAGCTCCATTATCGATAATGTACAAGTTTTTGACGTGAAAGTTATGATTTTTTTCTGGTAATTTACCAAAATTAGAGAGGTTGAAGAAACAAAACTCAGTTTGTCTTGTGGCGGAAGGGATAGGCTTTTATACCCCATACACAGTTGATTTCCTTCGGAATAATTCCCTGGAAGAGACAGTACCTAGACTTGAGGGTGCGCAGCCTCCAATTGAAACCCCAAATAAACTGGAGTGTGCTCCCTTAACTGCATATTCCAGGATAGAAAACGTCACTACAAATCATCTGTTACATCCGTGACAGAAACCTCCTGCATTTGCTCACAGATGCTGACTTTCTAGTTTATGACTGTATTTTCCGCAGGTAATGAAGCTGGGATTGTCAGCCTCTGGGGGTGATCTTGAACTTGAGGCCATAGAGGGGATTGAGATGGAAGAACATGTGAGCTGCCAGTGTGGCTGTAAGGTGAAACCACACCACTGTAACCCGTCTATTCACAGGTAAGTCCTTTCCACAAGCTGGTAATGTTACAGTCTCAAGAAATAAGGACAAGATGCAAAGAATAAAGACCAGATGACAGTGATCTTCCTCGTTTGGTCATGTCATAAGAGTGTTCTGAGCTGAAAAAAACCATGTGCTAAAGACCCAATTACATTGAACAAATTACTGTGAATTCATTTACTTTAGCATTGGTTTTATCATGTGGTAGGAGGGGAAAGGAGGATTTTGCACAGTGTTTCAGATTCACGGCTGAATCAGTTCTGTGGTAGCCTGGATGCCATCGTATTACCACCATGGCTCCTACACTCTCTTCCCTGAAAAAAAATCATGATTTTTTTTGGGGTAGCGAGTGTTGGAACCACGGTAGAATCGGATGGCACCTAGGCTAGTTCTGCTGTACAGTAGTGCGGCAGTTGTAATACATGGGAAATTCACATCATGAATTCACAGTAGAGAGATCTCCAGGCAAATAAGACCGCAGCATTTCAAGATTTACTGTATTAAGGCAGTCGTCTTGAAGAAGACTAGTAGGTGTGGTCAAAAATTGCTGCTTGTGTTGAATTGTCTCCAATTGCAAATTGCACCAATGACCACAACAGCCGAATACTGTGCTGAGACTGACATGTGAAACATCTTCACAGGTATGAAGGCTGTGCCTGCTCCTGTCTGTGGCCCAGTAGAGACTGTGAGGAAGGCAAGGTGTGGGACGAGAAGGAATGTCGGTGTGTGTGCCCATCTGGGCAAAGGTGAGAGACCAACACATAGAGGGATGTCACATGATAACACATACTCTACCAGTAGTTCAATTTTGACACTGTTTTAAAGGCACCCAGAGCATTTTATGAGGCTTGAAAACTGGAAATATTCTAGTTGCTGTAATCTTTATGAAATTGACATTTAATGCTACTGTTTACCACATTTGCGTTCGAATTTCTTATCAAAAGTGCTCAAAAATGGCACAAAACTAAGCTACATGGTGATCTTTTAGTTTCACGCGCCTAGTGTAAATAGACCGATACCATAGCTCTGCCCACCTCTTGTCAAAACGTAGAAATGCAAAATTAAAACATAAAAATGCAAATATTTGACGGACATGCAGTCGCTCTCTCATTGGTCGAACCGCTAATTGTGATGGACAGTCAGGATCAGTCTATTTGTATTAGGGCTTGGATTTTCTATCAGTTTTCACCACACAATGACATCGTATCTTTGCTCCTTTAATGTCAATATGCAATGTTATTGTGTTATTGAAACTTACTATGTGTAGAAATTGGAGTTTTGTCATTCAAGTTTCAAGCCTCATAAAATGCTCTGGGTGCCTTTAAAAGATGTAGCTGGTCTATTTCCTTGTGTGAAAAGAGTTACAGTGCAAGCTATAAATAACTATGTGATAACATGATCAAAAGTCACATGGTCACTCATCACTGTATCCCATGAATCAGCAACAGAAGGCGAGGCCATGAATTTGCATGAAATAATGTCCTGGAAAGAAACCAACTTTAGGGGAACTCTTGAAATAATACAACATGTGTTTCCTACAGTAACTGCCGTAAGAGGTACTACTGGGACCCTGACCAATGCGAATGTCTCTGTACTCCTAGGTCCTGTCCTACTGGGAGAACTTTGGATCTAAGCACATGCAAGTAAGTGTTGTCATCATACTGTTATAACTCTTAGGTACAACCACCCTCTTTAAAGCAGGACCTCTATCTCTCGGTTCGTTGGCTCGCTCGCGTAGGGGCCCTTCTCTTTAGCCTCGTTTCTGGGGACGTTACTGACAGTTGCTCATGAATAATTGATGAGCTATCCTTATTTGGCACAATTTGTCGGTTAATTGTTCTGAACCTAAAATAACAATGTGAGAAGTAACCTGATTGGTTGATAGCTTCCCAGCGTCCTTTGCGCTTTTGCTCTAGATGAGATTTAGCAAACCCTCTGATTGGCTGAAAGCTGTTTTGGTGGCGCCGTCGTCAAACTGTGTCTACCGGGGCTAAAGAGTAGGGCCCCTACTCGAGCGAGCCAAAGAATCAAGCGATAAGGGTCCTGCTTTTAGGAGGGTGAGGTACAGCTATCGATTCTGAAAGTAAGCTTGTTTTTTTTATGTACATGTACTAAAAAAGTAATACAGTCAAACCTGTATTAGCGGTCACCTTTGCATAGCGGCCACCTGCCCATAGTGGTCACTTTTTGTCGCTCCCTTGGATTTTTCCCATTGACATAAGCATTAAGAATTAGGCTATAGCGGCCACCTGTCCAACGCGGTCGCGGCCAGACGATTTTCGGTCCCGCGAGTACAGTAACACTGCCGATAACGGTCAATGTGCGCCGGTGGAAGCTGCATCGCCACCGCACGCCAGGTTCAAAATCTTCATTTTTTTCACGCAGTTATCAAGTTTATGTGAACTCAACTTGACAGGATGATAATAAAGAAAACAAGAATGTTTCAATGTCGGCCCAATATTTCCGTTTTCCCCGGGAATTCATCGGAAAATGTGCCCAAACACGATTTTCAAAATGGCGGAGCAGTATAAAGGCACTCGGAAGACACCACTGTTGCGGAGGTATGTGTTAAATTTATTTTGCTGCAAACTATCACTGAGGATAATTACTTAACCAAAAGCTTCAAACTAGATATGAATAACATTACTATGATGTAAAATTTGGGCTGTTGCAATTTTCTGAAAAGAAAAAAAGCCCTCAACAGAGCGACCATCCTCTCATTACCCTATTAGCATAATGGTAGAAGCCGATCATGACAAGCAAACAACAACAGACTATGGAAAATTGTCGCCACGATTTTATGTTTCAAACCGGTCGAAAACGAACAGTAAGTGGCAACTGAGCAACATATGTTTTGTTCTTAACTAACTAGGTGGCATTTTGCTGCGAAGGACTTTGTTTCATATGATTAAAACTCGTTGGTGACGCGTGTGCCGGCAGCGAAGCAGTCGCGAAGGATCAAGAGTAGAGTATAGCGATGCTGGTCTGTTCAGACATGAAGCTCGAGCAAGCCATGGATTTTGGAGTTGGCAGATACAATAATTCTTTTTTCAAGCCCATAATAGAAGTAAAAGAACAACAATCGAATTTCTAAAATGTGCCTTACCTATGTAATGTTTACATGTGTACTGTACGGTGAATAAATGTATCTCAGTGGGTACTGAAAACATGTGTCACTCGTGGTCAATTAATCAACATTTTCTCCATAGCGGCCACCTGTCCTTAGCGGCCAGTTTTGGCCAGTCCCTTGAGTGACCGCTATAGACAGGTTTGACTGTATCAATCTTGGATTCTCAATGTATATCTATATATATAACTATATCAACATATTGAGTATTATTTCAAGAGTTCCCCTTTGCATGATGTACAAAATGACTAATAAACCTGTGGACGTACCGACTGATAAGTATCTAATGCCAGCTCAGAAGAGGACTAGAAATAGTCATGCTTTTATTAAGTACCAGAGTTATCAGCCAAGGATTGATGTGTTCAAAAATTCATATTTTCTGAGAACCATAGTAGAATGGAACTCGTTGTCATCAAGTACTGTAGGAGCATCTTCACTACTAGTAAGTAGCTTTAAAGAATGGTTGCCGTCAGATATACAAAGACTAGGTGTAACAGACAGTTCGGTGTAATATAACCAGCTGCTTCCGCGCCGCGTGCCTGGGAAGCTGGTGTGTTACGCCTAATGGCAGTTATACCGGCTATATAGATACAGAATGTGATACTGAAGTCTTTTCAAGAAAAAAACAAAACAAAAATGTGTTTCTGATAACATGAACTCAAAGATGGCCAAGAAGATCCCTGTAAGAATGACAGAGACATTGACTAATATTTCATCTCTTTTTGATATGCCAGGTGCAAGAAGAACACCACACGAAGGTTGAACAGAACACCGTGTGTACGCAGGTGTCCGACAGGGTCGCGCCTGAATCGCAGTACTTGTTCCTGTTCGCAAGGACAAACTCGGGGAAGAGTGCTCCACCCTTTCCTGCCATTTGATGGCCTAGGTAGTGGGGAAAACTGAGATTCTATCAGTTCCGTAGGGGACAATAGGTATTTTAAAGAAATGCCGTAAAATTCCTATTTACGTACACTCCCCTCCTAACGTACGCACCCCCGATTTGGGGACGATTGCGGGCCTGACTCAGTGAGTTGAGACGTTCAGGGGAAAAACCCTCCTAACGTACGCATCCCCTCTCCAGCATTTCTGTGGATAGTTAGAGGTTGACATGATCATCCTTTCGATGACGTTTACGGACTTAAAAGATTACTGAGAAAATGTTTCTGGGTAGAAAATGTCAAACAATTTAAATGTACCGGTATGTATTATTTATTACTGATTGATTGTGTGGTAGCATTCCACACTTAATTTGCATGAAGATGTACCGTACTCTCATGCTTATTTGCGATTTTTCCGAGGAAGAACTCCTCCTAACGTACGCATCCCGACTTTGGCGTCGGCCTGGAGCACCTGTTTGCGACTTGAAAAGTTTAAAAAGTGCGTACGTAAATAGGGATTTTACGGTACAAGGAAAAGTACACGTGTGTTATATTGTTAGGGTTTTGCCATGGTTGATATTGACTAACAGACTCCATAAATGTGGTTATGTTGTAGTCCTGTATGCCGTTCATATTCAAACTGTTGTTATGTTATCATGATTCTTGAGAAAGACGAATAAAGTCGAATTCCGTCTCAGCGGTCATTGTCCCAGAGCTTCGAATGTTGTTGTTATCCTATACAGCCAGGATGGCAGCTAGACTTACCCCAAGAGTTGAAATTGTACCGTAGTTTATGCAGAAACATTAAAGATAAAGGCGAAACTTTGAGTTTGGTGCCAGAAGCAATTTCAAGTCAAATACTGACAATCATGCTATCTGTAGAACTTCAAAGCTCAATTTAATGTATCCAGACTTGGTGGAGGCAGTAATGCAGTTATTTTGCCTGCTGCTAGAGGGCGTATTTGTATCACAACATGGAATGGAACTGATAGACTGCAAGTGGCAACTAACGCCCACCCCCCCACCCATTTATTTGTGGACCATATTGGTTACTCTCCAAGCAGAGGAGTGGGCCTGGCTGTTTTTTTACATATTTTTAGCCATTTTTGTCGGGATTTTTATTTTATGCCGTTTTATTTATGTCGTGGGTTGGCGACATAAAGAAAACGGTACAAAATAGAAAGCCAGACACAAACGCCTAAAACACGTCAAAAACCAGCCAGACCCACTCCTCTGTACATATTGATATTGGTGACAATCAAAACAATAAATCTACACAGTGTGTCTCATGTTCATATTTTTCTAACAGATTTATTCACATTATGTATCAATGTTACAGAAAGGCATGTTGGTATCTTACAAGCATAATATACATGTATTACACTTGTTACAGTGTTGGCACCAAATACTATGTTACTGTACAGCATATACTGGCAGGATGGTTCAAGATTAAACCACAGTTCAAACAGAGATGCTGGTTTTGTCCAAAGAAATTATTTACATCATAGTAACATATTTACAATGTATTGTACATTGAATACTAAATAAGGTAAAAGGCACTGGTGAAAAGATCACTTCAGTGTGTCAGTAAAAACATAATATTCTACCTCATCAGTTGTTTGTTTCCCATTTACTCAACAATTTAAAGTTGTTAACATGAAAATTGAAACTGAGAAACCGAGAATCTAAAATGAATATTTATATATGCATAAAACAGTAACTAAAAAACAACATGGTTTCTTGTTTATGAAAGCTGTCAAAACTCTAAGACTAAGAAACTAAAACGTAACTCAGACATTCATAAAATATCATAACAAACTCAGTTCCTTGCGTACAAAAGTCATCAATACAAGCTATCTATAATGTCAAAGTACACCAGAATACTATCGTTTTACTTAAGTCACACTTTCAATCTTATATGGCCTGTTGCAATCTCCAAACCTGCGTTGGTTGCACCACAAGTCCGATCAACTCTATCTAAAAAGTAACATATTTTGGCCCTACGTAGAGAGTCATGATAACATCACAGTAACTTAAAAGCAAACCAACCCAAGAGTTATATTACCTACCTATACTTATTGTTGAATGTGCATATCATCAACAACTAGCAATGAATTGCACGCAAGTCAATGGAGCTCCATCGCAATGTTTGATCTATTTCCTGAGGTGAATTTGGATGCAACAATTCCAGATGAAAAGGTCATTATTACATCACAACATTATACAAAGCAGATAGTAGTTACCGAAGGCACATTAGCTAAATGCAGAAAAAAAAATGAAATGCAGTATAAAGGCAGATAGCACTGATGCACAGTCAAACACAATTCTTGTACAGGATTGATGCCTGAAGTCACTTGCTGAAATATATCCAGGATGTTACATGCAGAGCTTCAGTGCCCATCTCCCTAAATATCACAATACAAAGTTGTTCCGTATGTCCTTGTTATGATTCCTATAAAGTCCAGGTCTGTCCCACCCTCGTTAAACCAGGACCCCATATCGCTCCACATTACATCGGTCGCGAAAGGGGCCCTGGTAAAAAGCTTCGCCACATATCGTAATGGCAGGTCGACGAGATTTGCTCATGAATAATTTATGAGCTGACCTTATTTGGCACAAATGGCAGTTGTAGCTCATGAATAATTAATGAGCTAGCCGTAACACGTAACCTGATTGGTCGATAGCTTCCCAGCGTTCTTTGCGCGTTGGCTTCCGCTGAGAGGAAGCAAACCCTCTGATTGGCTGAAGCTGTTTTGGTGGGGACGTTGTCATAACCATATGTGGCGAAGCTTTTTTCCAGGGCCCCTTTCGCGACCGATGTAACGTGGAGCGATATGGGGTCCTGGTTTAACGAGGGTGGGTCTGTCCATGATGTCCTGCACACATTTATGCCCCAGCCTGCTGAGGTAACTGTCCACAAGTGTTGCAGCACTGCTGCTGTATCGGGCAGAACTTCTGTCTGGATTTCTGGATGTGACATCTAAAACACAGAGTTGACTTGATCTCTGTCTGGAAGACATCGTCGTCATCGGAACAGACTGCGTCGGTGTCAGACCTTGGTGAATCCTCCTCGCTGGAGATGTCTTCCTCACTGGAACAGGTAATGATGTTTGTTAGCCTTTGTAAGAGTCTTTTACAGATGGAAGTAACTGGATACTAAGTTTACTCTTTCTGGTATCATATATGACATCCTTTTGGTATGCCCATATGCTGTTAAGCCGAAAATAATATAACTGTTTCAGGAAGACAGATCTTTGTAGATGGTTGAACTCAGCAGTCTTCTAAAACTCAGCAGTAAATTTGACCTCACATTGTAGGCTAAATAAAAGAACTACCCTTTTTGAATTTCAATGTGTAATCTTTTCTACTAGTTTCTTTAACATTTGGCCTAATATCATTTTCAAAGACAATCGGCAAATCATTACACTATCATTTTGTAACATTTGGACAATTAACAACTTGCAGAAAAATACATAAGATGGTAGTTCATGAAAAGGGTAGTGCTTTGGTATAAAACCTGGTTCTCCAAGTTCTTTCCTTTAGTCACTGACGAAAGATAGCGGATACTGTCTGAAACATCTCATTTCATCTAAATGTAAACAAGAAATCAGTCTTTTACCTGCTTCCAGAGCTCCCATATCCATCAGTACCGTCCTCCAGAATGGTCGGGAGGTCCATGGCCCATTGCATGCTGGGTCTGAGCTGCCTGGCCGTGCGTGAGGACAGGACCCAGGTGAACCGTGAGGTGGGCCTCCTACTGACCGGGGAGGAGTACTGCAGCAGAAACTCTTCAAGCTTCTTCTGGCATTCCACCAAGTGCTGTTCATTGATCTGTGTGGACAAATATGGATAATCTCCTATCACAAGTATAGTAATACCACGTCTGTGCTTTGATTTCAAGCTTATACAATATAAAGTTGGTGAGTTTTTTTTAATTTCAAAGATTAATATTATCAAAACTTAGAATCTACTGCCAAGTACATGTATGAATCCATTGGACGACCAGAGAATAGGACAGAAGTTGAGTTGGAAATTGAATGCCAATGCTTGATACTAAAACCAACTGACCTGCGACGCCACCTTGAGAGTGTTGAGTGTACTGCACAGACCTGGTTCACTGTCCCGTGTGTCAAACACATCCAACTCACACATCAGTAGTGACATGGCCAGAACTGGAGCCTGGAAAACACATGGATTTTGTATTAGAAAAGAACAGTCAAATTCTACTTATGTAATTTGGTGGTTTGTACATGTATTTTTCAAAGGCAAGAATGATAATAATAATGGTTTATTGGTCAGAAATTACCCGTGCAGTGACAGCCAATGCTGAACTGCTGCAGGGTTTACAATCATATAATACAGAACAGATCCATATTTGCTCCACACTTGCACTTTGTGGAACTGTCGCAAGGGTCTGGGCGGCTGCCATTCGGCGCCAGCAGGTGACCTCAATACGACCTTCCCCAACCGAAGTCAGGTACCCATTCACACCTGGGTGGAGTGAGGAAAGTCGTGTGAAGTGCCTTTCCCAAGGGCACAACATCGGGGCTTATTGGGGTTTCGAACCCGGGACCTCTCGGTTCTGGGCGAAACACTCTACCGATTGCGCCACACGATGCCACCAGTATCATAAGAATAATTTTTTCATTCAGTCATACATTGTACCAGCTGCGTATGCAAGAGTCTCTAGGATTGCAAGGAGTTTTAGTGTCATGGCTGGTTGCTTGTTTCCAAAGCATTCAAGTCATGTAAACAATTGATTGATCGCAAGTACAAAGTTATTCAGCATACCACACTATTTTCTGATGCATGTGTCAATCACGTGAACAGGGAAGGACAAAGTGTTGTGCATTGACATTGTAACGATCCCACCACTATTTCAAAACCTTCTGATTTAATTGCTTGAATTGCAAGAAATTTCATTGGCTTTCAAACACACAAAATGACAGTCTTTTATTCTTTGCAAAGTAGGCCATATACTCTGTAACAAGTGCTAGAAAACAAACTCCTATCTAACTTTATCAGCAGTCCACATTTAAAAAAAATAGAAAACATGTTTGCTCTAGTTTAGCGAACTTTACCCATATTGATAAGTCTGACCTTCCTTTATCCTCATTTTATAACTGTTTATATAAGTTTATTTGTATGGTTGAGGGATTGCCCCATGCTGACAGTATACATAGCCTTGCTGTTCAAAGTTCAAAGATTCTTCAAACTCTGATTGGCCAAGGACATTTTGGATTGGCCAATCATTACATGCTGTGGTCCAGTACATGTGAACACTTGCTGATCAGGGGTAAGAGTACACGTCAATGACGTTTTACTTTTAGTCCCGTGACTTTTCATTCCGATGACTCAAAAACTTTCCCAGCGGTGTCATATGCTGGTAAACATTACACAATTTTCTGCTTGAGCTAGTTAGAACTTTTACAATGCTTGGTACTTGAAAGTACATGTATTGCTATTTTGGAAGCTATGCCTGTTGAACCATACTTTCAATGGTTAATTTACAGTCAAACCTGTACAAGTGACCATCTCTACATAATTCAACCACCTGGCCAATGTGACCACTTTTGGAGGTCCCTTAGATAATTTTTCCAAATAACACAAGTATTAAGAACCCTACCTATCATGACCATCTGTCCATAGACTAGATTTTGTTGGTCCCCTGAGTACTAGTCGTCTCGAGCAGGTTTGACTATGTGTTTCCAAACTTTTGTACCATTCTTATGTACTAATAGTAGTATGAGAGAAATAAAGAGAAAAGTTGCACAAGGTTATTTTGATAACCTTGGTCCTGTATGTCCAAGTTGCCCAGTAAGTGAGTAAGACTAGACTTCGTACCCTAACATGTGAACAGGGCGTGCTAGTTACAGTACTAGAATGTTTGATTAGGTCGACGTGACCTTACTCACATATGTACACAGGACATACCTTTGATAAGTGTAATATATATAATACAAGTTGTATTATACAACGCACCTTTGCTACTGATTTTGTAACTTTTGGTAACGTTTGCATTTTGTCATAGATATGAACAAGTTTTACCACATGGTAATTTGAATGCATGCTTCGGATGTAGGATTGTAGGATGTAGAATATGTAGAATATTTAAGTTTTAAAGAAATATTGTGATGGATATGCTAGGGTTTGCAGTCAAAACAAAAACAGATCTGACTTCCTAAACCTTAAGTATGACTAATTGAGCCACAGAGTTTACAGGAAAACTTCTCTTATGATAATTATTATCAATACCCAGGGTCCCCTATAGTAAACCAATTGTAACTGTACATGTACATGCATGTACATTAGGGGTGGATACCGGTTCGCTGGACCTGATTCGGACCTTTATAACATCCAAGAACCGAGTCCAAAAAACCTGAAAGCCAAAACCCTGAGTCCAAAAAAACCTGAACAGAGTACAAATATATTTTTCTATTTTGTTTGATTAAAAGTGTTTTGAATCTCCCCTCTGACAAAAAAGGCATTTAAAACAAGTGCAACATTAAATATCAAACACTGGTTTATCTTGAAAGTCTTCTCACCAAGAAACTTTTTTAGTCATGCGTGTCAGTGTTAATTCTCTATGCTTAATATTGGTCTAATAAAACAAAACATCAACTGGACAGGATCAGGTCTGGACCTGAACCTAAATCTCTAAACTTGGACTTGGACCTTATTAAGCCGAACCGGTATCCACCCCTAATGTACATACATCAGTGGATAAAGCTTAATTATTACTCACAGTGAATTTAGTGAACGGAGACCGACAGAGGCACGCCTCCAGCTTTGCGATGGTTTGCTCCAGGTGCTCCGCAGGTGTGAGGTTCTTCTTCTCCAAAACTGCGTCCATGATGCCCGTCGTCACGCATATACCGTGGTACAGTTGGAGGAGAGTCAGGGGTGTCACCGCTCCGAAGTCGTGGTAAAGCTTCTGGCAGACGATACCCTCCATCCGGAACAAGTCTGCTTCCGTACACCGACACTGGCTTATTCTGATGAGGTGGACAGGGCTTGGAAGCTCCTGTAGGGAAAATTGAACATAGGTCAATCAGATAAGTTATAACCCACAGGACGAAAATACATGAAGTAACGGAAATGAACAAAATGAACGGACACGGACCATGAACCAGCTTTCGCCCTACTATATGTTGTATGTTGTAGTAATTGTATATTGTTGTACCATAGATATGTAATGATATATGTTGATAGAGTTATTAGGACTCGGATGACTGTGTATCTCTGCTATATTGTATCTGACCCTTACCTCTTCCCTCATGACCTCAATGAAAAGCGGCCTGCGTGCTGATTTGAGCTTATCATGAATAAACAAAGGTTCAAACAAGCGTACCTTCAGAAGACAACAAACAGATGTAAGATCACTTAACTGATTCACTTTTCACATTCCGGCAGCGACCGAAATCTTAGAATTTAATGCACTTGAATTTTTCTGTACTTTACCTGGTCTTCCTCTAAAACATTGATGGCAATGAAGTAACTGGTGATAGCCAGGCAGCCGAGGAACTTTACTCGCACCTGTGAAGATAAAAAATTTAAGCATGTAAAAAAGACGAAACAATAACATCTAGTTGAATACTTATACAGTGTACATCTTATTGCATGATAAAATTGGATGTTTCAAAATGAGTATGTACATGTATGAATGTTGTAGTTTAAAAAGAGAGAGTCTGGTCTAACCTTCATAATGGAGAGAAATCTGTCGAGGATATTGACAGCCAGAGCGAAGGCCTCGTGTTTGAAGCGGAGACATCTGTTCAGGCAGCGCAGGCGGTCCACCGCATCGTCTCTTTGCATGGATGAAACTACGGGGTCCCTCGGATCCTGTACACAACAACAGTGAACAAATTAAACTTCTGGCATGTGCAATTTGCTTCAAAACGTAACATTAACGTCTAGAGCTGTGTACCGGTACACTGTACCAATACAGTACTAGTCCTGGGTACAATCAATAAGGTACAGGTCCAAAATACCTGAACCCTGGTGGATCGGTACTGGACCGGTACTAATCAGGTCAAGTCTGACTCAGGGGATGGCCACTTTGACAGATAAAATTACTATGAACTTACCGTGGCAGTGCACTAAAGCCACATCTATAATATACTCCAGCACATAAAACACATTTGCAAGCTAAGGCTGGAGTCAAATTTTCATTGTGTTTTCATAAAAATAATACCTAGCACAATTAAATATTATGTTGTTACCAGTTCAAACATGCTTTTGTCCTTATTGAAAATCTACCATTTTCTGAATAAGTATTTTAGGTACAGGTTCAGGTCCGGACCTGTACCTAAACCCGTGTACCTGTACCCCTTGGGCCCTACCTGTACCTAGAGTTTGTTTCGGTACACAGCTCTAATACTAAGTAAAATGTAACATAAATCTCATAGTATACTATAGGATTTCACAAAAGAAATATGCCTCACACATTAGTGTACAAAAAGGAAAGAGCACTTTTTTTGCACCATTTTTCGTACCAATATTTTCAGAACACTCCTGCTGTACCTGTGACAGGCACAAGACAGAACAGGGCGATCTAACTACGGGCCAGTCTTGAGAATGTGACCATATGTCGGACATACCAGATCTAAAATCTATAGACACGTACTTAGAAAGGCATGTGCCCTGACCTTATAAGTTCTTCTTCTTTAGTTATAGTTATATAATGACAAATTTACTTTACAAAATTGACAATTTAGGAGGAGGATGCATGGCCAGCTGTATTTGATATTTCTGCCTATCTCTTTTCAGCACTACAAAATTTCTATTTTTTTGTTGAAATTCTTGAGATTAAGTTATAATCAATACAATTTTTTTTTTTATTGGTCAGAAATTACCCGCAATGGCAGCCTTTCTGGCGCTGAATTGATGCAGGGTTTACAGGTTTCACATGATACACAACATATACATATTCTATCCACACTTGCACTTTGTGGAACTGTCGCAAGGGTCTGGGCGGCTGCCATTCGGCGCCGCCAGGTGACCTCAATACGACCTTCCCCAACCAAAGTCAGGTACCCATTTACACCTGGGTGGAGTGAGGAAAGTCGTGTAAAGTGCCTTTCCCAAGGGCACAAGATCGGTGACATGACAGGATTTGAACCCGGGACCACTTTGTTCTGAGCCGAACGCTCTGCCGTTGCGTCACACGACCCCACATCACATGTAATTTGTATGGTAAGAGGACTCACGTCGTCATCTTCCACCATGTCCAGATAGATGAGGTTGGGCTGGTAGGAGGGTGCCCTGCGCACTGCGGTCTGGAGCTGGTACCACAGCCGACCCAGGTCAGCAGCATGGCGATCACACATATTCCTCTATAACAACAACAACAACAACAAATTATACTTAAGTTGTCTGTTCAAACTGTACACAAACTGAATTGTGCATTTATTTTCATATCTCATGATGCAAACTTCTGTTCAAAGTTATGCTTTAGAGCAACAGCAAACCAACAGAGACAGTTTTCCTTCACGGCAAAAAATTATCACCCAACAATAAGAACTGTATCATACACACGTACGATCAAGTTTCCTTATGACCGTTGATTCAATCAACCTCCTTGATTCAATCAACGGTCATAAGGATTCACCATCTCTTTGTTGTTCAGGTTTCCAACTTGGCTTCCTAGACTTGCAGTTGGTCCTTTTTCATAACACATTACTAGTACGCTACATCTTACCAATCTTAACCTCAACAAAAATTAAAAAAGACAAGGCAAAGCGCTTGAAAAACTGTTGGTGTTGCCAGAAACGACCAGTTCAGCTGAGAAGAAAATGGCAGCCGTTTGAAATTATAAACACAAACAAAGGAGGAGGAATTACCAGTCGTACCGCCAAAAATATCCGTGCATCGACAGCCACAAAATGTACAAACGTTATACATGGAAAGTCCTACATGATTTTCAGCTTACCATGACGAATACAGTTGTGAGAAACCGAGAGATGAGCTTCAAAATCTCATGAAACACAGTCGTTAGTTGGTAGAGGTCAACTAATCTCCAAGCAGATCCACACCGGGCGCGAAAATCGTAGTCTGCTAGCCAGAGAAGGTCCAGTCAGCCAGAGAGGGTCCAATAGCCCGGTAGGGATCTGCCCTTAGACGGACCTGAACAAGGTTATTAACACGCAATTGTTACCTAATCTCCCCGCAGTCAAACTGCGCTTAGAAAGAAGGTGCGAATTGTGCCGGTGTTCAGGAATTATCGGTCCCCCCGGGAAAATCGGTCCCCCTCCTGCCATTGGTCCATGTTTGAGACTGGTGGGCGTGGCCTAAAAGTACGAAGGCCCATAACAACATAGGCTGTAACATAACAATTCTACACTGTCGACATTGTCGACAAATAATGTCCCCTCATAGGAAAGTTGAGACAATCTTCCTCTGGTCTACTTCGGACCCTAATTTTCAACTTAAAGACGAATCTATGAAAATTGATATAAACGTTTCAAAGGGTTTTGGCCATTGTGGGATTTCATCTGAAGGGGACACATTTTCCCGGGATAGCCGGGATTTTCGGTCCCCTCATATGAAAGTCGACAACGTCTCTTCTGATGTATTTGGAAACCTCTATTTCAACTTGAAGACGCTTCTCTGAAGACCTAACACAACTATAAACGTTTCAGATGCAGAAAGTCTCAGTATTTGGCCATTGAGGGGATTTCAGGTAAAGGGGACACATTTTCCCGGGCTGGGGTTAAGCCGGGATTTTCGGTCCCCAAGTAGGAAAGTCAACAACGTCGCTTCTGATGCACTTGGAAACCTGTTTTTTTTAACTTGAAGGAGCTTCTCTGAAGACCTGACACAACTATAAACATTTCAAAAGCAAAACGTCTCAGCATTTGGCTTTTGAGGAGATTTCAGGTAAAGGGGACACATTTTCCCGGGCCAGGGTAGCCGGGATTTTCGGTCCCCTCATTTGAAAGTCAACATTTTGTCTTCTCTTGAACCTGGGCGCTTGTTTTTCAACTCGAAGACGCTTCTATGAAGATATGACACAACTATAAACGTTTCAAAAACAAAAAGTCTCAGCATTTGGCCATTGAGGGGATTTCAGGTAAAGGGGACACATTTTCCCGGGCCGGGGTTACGCCGGGATTTTCGGTCCCCTCATAGGAAAGTCAACAACGTCTCTTCTGATGCACTTGAAAACCTGTTTTTCAACTTGAAGAAGCTTCTCTGAAGACCTAACACAACTATAAACGTTTTAAAGACAAAAAGTCTCAGCATTTGGCCATTGAGGAGATTTCAGGTAAAGGGGACACATTTTCCCGTGTTGGGGTTAAGCCGGGATTTTCAGTCCCCTAGATCATAGGAAAGTCAACAACGTCTCTTCTGATGCAATTGGAAACCTGTTTGTCAACTTGAAGACGCTTCTCTGAAGACCTAACACAACTATAAACGTTTTAAAGGCAAAAACTCTCAGCCTTTGGCCATTGAGGGGATTTTATGTAGGTTTTAGGTAAAGGGGACACATTTTCCCGGGCTGGGGTTAAGCCGGGATTTTCGGTCTCCTCATAGGAAAGTCAACAACGTCTCTTCTGATGCACTTGGAAACCTGTTTTTCAAATTGAAGGCGCTTCTCTGAAGACCTGACACGACTATAAACATTTCAAAAGCAAAAAGTCTCAGCATTTTGCCATTGAGGAGATTTCAGGTAAAGGGGACACATTTTCCCGGGCCAGGGTAGCCGGGATTTTCGGTCCCCTCATTTGAAAGTCAACATTTTGTCTTCTCTTGAACCTGGGCGCTTGTTTTTCAACTCGAAGACGCTTCTATGAAGATATGACACAACTATCAACGTTTGGAAAACAAAAAGTCTCAGCATTTGGCCATTGAGGAGATTTTAGGTAAAGGGGACACATTTTCCCGGGCCGGGATAGCCGGGATTTTCGGTCCCCAAGTAGGAACGTCAACAACGTCTCTTCTGATGCAATTGGAAACCTGTTTTGCAACTTGAAGAAGCTTCTCTGAAGACCTGACACAACTATAAACGTTTCAAAGGCAAAAAGTCTCAGCATTTGGCCATTGAGGGGATTTCAGGTAAAGGGGACATATTTTCCCGGGCCGAGGTTAAGCCGGGATTTTCGGTCCCCTCATAGGAAAGTCAACAACGTCTCTTATGATGCACTTGAAAACCTGTTTTTCAACTTGAAGGCGCTTCTCTGAAGACCTAACACAACTATAAACGTTTCGAAAGCAAAAAGTCTCAGCATTTGGCCATTGAGGGGATTTTAGGTAAAGGGGACACATTTTTCCGGGCTGGGGTTAAGCCGGGATTTTCGGTCCCCTCATAAGAAAGTCAACAACGTCTCTTCTCATTCACTTGGAAACCTGTTTTCAACTTGATGACGCTTCTCTGAAGACTTGATACATCTATAAACGTTTCTAAAGCAAAAAATTTATAGTTTTGTCAAGTCTTCAGGGAAGCGTCTTCAAGCATCTTCGCGATTTGCTATGAGGGGACCGAAAATCCCGGCCCGGGAAAATGTGTCCCCTTTACCTGAAATCCCCTCAATTGCCAAATGCTAAGACTTTTTGTTTTTGAAACGTGTATAGTTGTGTTAGGTCTTCAGAAAAGCGTCTACAAGTTGAAAACAGGTTTCCAAGTCCATTATAAGAGACGTTGTTGACTTTTCCATAAGGGGACCGAAAATCCCGGCTTAACACCGGCCCGGGAAAATGTGTCCCCTTTACCCGAAATTCTCTCAATGGACAAATGCTGAGACTTTCTGCTTTTCAAACGTTTATAGTTGTGTCATATCTTCATAGAAGCGTCTTCCTGTTGAAAAACAGGCTTCCAAGTCCATAACAAGAGACGTTGTTGACTTTCTCATTAGGGGACCGAAAATCCCGGCTTAACCCCGGCCCGGGAAAATGTGCCCCCTTTACCTGAAATCCCCTCAATGGACAAATGCTGAGACTTTTTGCTTTTGAAACGTTTATAATTGTGTCAGGTCTTCAGAGAAGCGCCTTCAAGTTGAAAAACAGGTTTCCAAGTGCATCAGAAGAGGCGTTCCTGACTTTCATATGAGGGGACCGAGAATCCCGGCTACCCCGGGAAAATGTGTCCCCCTCCCCCTTAATTGACAAATATTGAGACTTTTGCTTTTGAAACGTTTATAGTTTATTTCCCCTGAAATCCCCTCAATGGCCAAGTTCTGAAACTTTTTGCTTTGAAACTTTTATAGTTGTTCAGAGAAGCGTCTTTGAGTATAAAAACAGGATTCCAAATGGATCAGGAGAAGCGTTGTTGACTTTGACTATGAGGGGACCAAAAATCCCGGGTACCCCGGGAAAATGTGTCCCCTTCCCTTGAAGTCCCCTCAATGGCCAAATCCTAAGACATTTTGCTTTTGAAACGTTTATAGTTGTGTTAAGTCTTCGGGGAAGCGTCTTCAAGTTGAAAAACAATTTCCATGTCCATCATAAGAAGCGTTGTTGACTTTCCTATGAGGGGACCGAAAATCCCGGCTAGATCTACCCCGGGAAAATGTGTCCCCTTCCCCTGAAATCCCTCAATGGCCAAATCCTGAGATTTTTTTGCTTTTGAAACGTTTATAGTTGTGCTAAGTCGTCAGAGAAGCGTCCCTTAAGTTGACAAACAATTTCCAAGTCCATCATAAGAAGCGTTGTTGACTTTGCTATGAGGGGACCGAAAATCCCGGCTAGATCTACCCCGGGAAAATGTGTCCCCTTACCCTGAAATCCCCTCAATGGCCAAGTTCTGAAACTTTTCGCTTTGAAACCTTTATAGTTGTGTTAAATCTTCAGATAAGCGCCTTCAAGTTGACAAAGAAGCTTCCACGTTCATCAGAAGAAGCGTTGTTGACTTTTCTATGAGGGGACCGAAAATCCCGCCTAGATGTACCCCGGGAAAATGAGTCCCCTTCCCCTGAATTCCCTCAATGGACAAATGCAGAGACTGTTGCCCTTGAAACGTTTATATTTTTGTGTTAAGAGCATCAACTCAAGTTAAAGTAATTTAAAAATAAAGTATTTTTCCAAATGCATCACTACTAGGAGAAGAGTTGTTGACTTTCCTATGAGGGGACCGGAAATCCTGGCTACCCCGGGAAAATGTGTCCCTGCAATGGCCAAAAACTGATACTTTTTGTTGATGAAACGTTCATATTTGTGTTTGTGGACAATGTCCGTCCCACCTTCTTACAATTCATACATTTGGCAGTAAGTATTCAATTCAAAGACAGTGTTTGTGGATGATATCTATGCTTTGGCCCTGTGGGCCTTCGTACTTTTTAGGCCACGCCCACCATGGATTGGGGACCGATTTTCCTGGGGGACCGATAATTCCTGAACACCGGCGTTCGAAGACCGGCGCCCGTCATGGGTCTAATATCATGGGTCAGCTGCGCGCCGTCTCACAGTTACCCGGCAGGTTTGAATTCCAGATAACAATGGAAGCAAGCAGGCGCTGGTGGACGGAAAGAGTCAGCCGTAATTTCTGTGCTATCTGGGAGTTTGAAATTAGGGAGACTCAACTTGATGCCATTCTAGCATGTCTGGAGAGTAAAGATGTATTTGTTGGGATTGCGACGGGCAAGGGGAAATCCCTGTGCAACCAAATTGCATTCCGCTGTGTCTGCCGTGAAACAAAACTCGTCTCACCGTTACGAGCGCTAATCAGCGACCAAGTAAGGACGTTATGTAGAGACTTCTCGATCCACCGGACGACGCCATGGCTTCTGCCATAACTCAAGACATGACAAACGATAAGACTCGGGTTTTACTGAACTGAATATAGACGCGAGAATCTGACTCTCAAAAAGATACAAACCAAAGACACTGAAAGATGGCGGTGTTTCGGCGTGGTTTTGCACCGCATCCAAGCGTGAAAGAATGGCCAAAAACAGATTCCAAGTTGTGGTTAAAAAAAAGACACACCAAGCATTCACATAAATAAAACGACATTTTAATCAATTATGGTTTAACATTAAGCTAGAAACTAATGGTGCAAATTTGTCTAACCGAAAAGTCTGTATGTCGATACGTTTGCTTTGATGCGTTGTGATGCGGTGTGTTCCCGCACTATTGTATCTGAGGGGAAACTCCCGCTGTGAAATGGCGCGGCCGCCTGGTTCGTCCCAGATTCGATGTTGTAAAACGATAATCCCTGCCAATTTTCATGTTGGAGTTAAACAGGCACGAGGAGGAGTAGAGGCACCTTTCTCAATAGGCTGCCCCTCCTCGTGCCGGTTAATAACCTTGTTCGGGTCCGTCTAAGGGCAGATCCCTACCGGGCTATTGGACCCTCTCTGGCTGACTGGACCTTCTCTGGCTAGCATACTACGATTTTCGCGCCCGGTGTGGATCTGCTTGGAGATTAGAGGTCAACCAAAAACAAAGGAATCAGCTGATGAAAATGGCTCCTGTCAGCTGTCAAGGATCAAAACACAAAACAAAACGCTAATTTCTCCCTCTGTGCGAAATATGCGGTGCAAAACAAACTACGTCCACACAGCACGAAAACTTTGACGTACCTGGCCGCTTTTGCGCGCTCTGGACCTCAAATAAGCAGAAAATATCGATCTATCTGCAGACTTTGCCCTCTGTAAATGTTTGAATGACAACCTTTCGAAATTTGGCGCCCGGACGGTTTCCCCCTCCTCGCTCCTGATTGGTCAGTATTAACCTAATTACACTTCCTGCTCTCTGATTGGCTTCTTTTTCTAGAGCTCCACCCAACTTGACATTTCCTCATTTCACTTAAATACCGTGCAGAAAAGTAACTAGGAGAATATCACACGAATAAAATTGAATAAGTAGGTTCTATGAAATATATATATGACAAAAGGCGATGTTTCAGACGTGTACATATGAGGAAAACTTTGTAGGAGCTAATTTCTGATGCAATGACAGCTGGTGACCCCTGATGACGTATGGGACTTCCCACTGACGTGCTATGCTAATTAGTGTAGCCTAGTGCAAAAAAAGTAGATCTATATGTACACCAAATCACCCAAAAAGTCAAGAATCATCACCAAAGTTTAAAAGGAAAGATAAATTAGATTAAATAAGCTTCCCAAATTCAATATTCACTTCACAGCGTTCCCTACAATTTGTGTAAAAGACCGATAATTTCCTGAGATGGCGGAAGGATACAAGTTACCAGCTGAGTCCTCCAGTCGGACTACGAAATCAACTAAACGTAAACACCCCTCCAGAAGGAAGGTGTTTAGCGATAGATTCTCCTTTTATTTTTAGGTTTTCTGCTCAAGTTTTACTCAGGTTTTGTTCACCATGGGTGCCCAGGGATGCCTATAAGGTGTGGAGTGCGATACATGGGGCTCGACGCTAGCTTCAGCACAGAATTAAGGTGTTCAGAGGAGGTAAGTCGACCGGAACCCAACTCAGCTGATAGGCAGCTGCCATTTTTAGCTGAAGATTTTGCGCCCTTTTCCTCGGCGTCGTTAACGTTTATATCTCTGCTTACTGCTATACATTCTCAAACATCCTGCTTTCTTACTGTATAGAAATTATTTCCTAGCTTCAGTTATGTTGGCTTTGGTCTGAAAGGTCGTTGTTTGTCCATTTTTCTGGAACGTTCTTGTTGTTTGTATAAGTGGGGACAGACCTGTTCAAGTTCGGACTTGTTCGGATTTGATCCACCCACACAGCGGAAACCAAAATCTAAAACCGTCTGGGTTTTTGTGATTTCTTGATGTTTCATCAGCTATTTTAATTTGATTTATATAACGCAGGACCGTTAAGCCATACCCAGTGACGGTTTTGTAACCTAGGAATAGAGTTCGATCAAATTATTACGGTATTTACGGTAAAGAAATAATATAACAAAGCCAAAAATTATCACAGGTGAGCACAAGAAGTTTTGATATCACAGCTTCTATGGTTTCATCAAAACCTTTAAGTTTACTTTGGATTATGCAAGATACTCAGACATTTCATAATTGATTTTTGAAAAGTCTTTGTCCTTCCCAATATATAACGTTATGCAATCAATTGTTCTTCTGCTTTCATGGCTTTCATTCAAAATTATGGGCGGCTATGCGGTTACAGGGCGGCAAGCCGTTATAGGAGCTTGATTGAGTTCAGGCTAACCCTTTTCATTTGATAATTTTTCTTAAGTTAACTTTTGTTCTGCTTGTATATTCTGTTTTAGTCCTGTGTTTGCTTTGCCTGATTTATTAATAACATACACTTGCAGGTGCAATCGACACCACGGGAAAGGCTTATGTACATTTTTATCCTATCAAAAGTGTAACGTTATATGCAATAACCATGTTACTTTATAGCAGATTTTTACAAACATATCAATACGCCATTTACGTTCATATCCTTGTGATTATAGTTTTCAGAATAGAAATTATAGAATAGACTAGTTTAGTACCCATTGTATTGATTGTATTGTCATTCTTGCCATACATTGTGCCATGTACAATTGCCAAGCAATAAAGTCCATTCATTCATTCATTCAAACAATTTTTGTGTTTTTTTCAGGCCGCAGCAGGGTGGGGAAGCATTGAGCAGCGTGGAGAATGAAGCTGCTCCGTGGGTTTTGGGATGCCAAGAGGCTAACATCAACACTTGAGGAGGCGATCGCCAAAGAAGCCAGCACCTGGAGACCACGGCTACTCAAGGCCAAGGTTAACCAGGTGAGACAACTCATTTAACTGTCTTGGAGTTACACGTTAGACCACCAAATACTGTAAATCACTTTAATATAGCGTCAAAAAAATATAGCGGTTTGGGGAACGGTTTGAACAAACATTACTGTCTCAAATACTAGAATCAAATATTAGTGATGATGAAATTTTAGCTGTTGACAAGTGACCGTTAAATCAGCTAAAATTAAGTTACAGTTAACAAATCAAGAATTACAGTACAATGTGTCATTCTTGCACATACTAGAACTTATAACCCTGGACAATACCGTTACTGAATATTTCATGTGCACTATTTGTAATTGCAGAACACAATGAATATTCAAATAATCCTTTCTTTGCATAAGGCACAATCTTTGGGCTAGACTGTATGGTTCTGTTTTGTGTTAGCTATTTGAACACGCTTGCATTCTTTGTACATGTAGCTTGGCCTTTCTAAAGGTTAGTGTAAAATACAGTTGCTATGTGAACCAAACAGGTTGAAGCTCTCGGTTGAGCCATTGTTATCAGGAATTTTAAGCAGTTTGCCTGAAGGTAAAAGCTGTCCGCTGAGAAATATTGGTCTGGTAATCATGTCTGACCTAATTTTCCTAACGAATCCTTATTTCTTGAGTTTCCATTGTGTAAGACTGGATATGGAGTAATATCAACAAAACCATCTGTCACCGTTGCAAGTGAACTCCTTTGTCTGGCCCCTGGAAGCTTCTAGCTACTGTACTATGAATTTGAATGGAATATTGCAGGCTTATAATTTGATATTTGCATCTCAACATACACACCTCCACAAAACCTCTTTCAACTCAAGAAGGTCATCTATATTAGAAGTACATGTATGTACAATGTAGACTTAGTATACACTATGTAAAGACCCCAAAATATATTTTTTTTCTAGAAAGTATATAAAAAATTTAGTAAACCAGTAATGCAAGGGTTGTGATATGAGCAAACTTTACAATGGGATATGATAAACTGTTTCTCAGAAGAAAAGATTGCCTCATAACCATGAAATGTAAGCTAATTTGCATTGTGACGACTGTGTTAGCGATAAGACCGACATGAGTCAACCACAGGTGTGCCTTGTGAAGGAAGTGCCCTAGTCACTGGCCATCTTTACAATAAGACCCACCATAAAAGGAAGTATTCTCTTCAGTAAGGGACGTTTGCATTAAGTCTGTATGGTCTGTTTTCTCAGTTCGTATCCTGTGTTCAAAATGGGGTGAAATTTACAGGGCTCAGGTGTCCGTACAGGTGAGCTAGATCACCGAAATCATGACAGGTAAACACTGTTATCAGCAGTGGGTACCACTTTACTGATAAGAGTTGCAGTGTCATACGCAAACCGTTTATGGAAGATTAGGCAACAGGAAAAGGAAGAGGGAAACAAGCTCTGTCACTATCAATCTGTTTGGAAGCTTCTTCCTAAGTTATATAACACAAAGAGTTTGTATAATACAATTTTGCCAATAGATTGAAGGCTAACATTGCAGCACCAGTTTTTTCACTAAGACTTTTAAAACGAAAAATTCCACATTTACTGCAAGAAGGTCTACTGCCTACGGTGATGCCGCAGTGACAAATTTGGACCGTTTCTCCAAATGAAGAAACTTTTGTTTCATTCTGCTGTAGTGCTAACAGTAGAAACAGCTGGAGGTTGTTCGCTGTCCATATTTACCTGACCTACTTTTTTGGTGCCCTGCTTTTTTGGTCAATTTACCCCCAGGCCTTTTTACTGCTTCCAGAAACTACTAGTACTTCTGCTATGGTATCTTCTTGCCACAACTATACATTTCTTGAAAGGTCTCTTGAAAAGTATAGTATACGTACATGTAATTGGCAAAATTTGGACACACCCATAGATTGCAGGAAGTTATCTGGCCATTGATGACATGTTGTGAAGCCTGATAACATGGTTTGGGATGAATTGGGGAGGGAGAAATGGTTACGTGATCATGTACATATGCCTGGTTCCCACACACTGATTCACAGTCATGACGTACATGTATTTGCTAGTGCAGAACATGTAACGTTAATAACAGCCTTGATATCAAGGTTGTAATCAAAAATCAGTGATTCAATGTGCGTATGGCAGTGGAAGGGTACTGTCTAAAAAGGTGTGAAAACCATCGGCATATTGTTACGTCAAATTTTGTGAATCCACGAGTTACACAAAGTGTGTTCAGAACTTCAGGTGTTCTTTCAACATCTGCAAATCTCTCCTTCACTCCAAGGAATGTTGATGCGAACAATTTGTCACCATTTTCAGGACAGGGAGAAAAAGCGGATTGTCGAAGGTTATTGTGTGACGTACGTAGGTTGCTATGGCTCATTTTATATCCTGCAACCTTTGATCTACTGACGCAGGTAGCACGAGGTCAACGCCCGAGGGAATCTGTTTTGTTCAAACTTTATACCTGCTGTTTACCTTGCATTCATTTTTGGTTTCCAAAGTAAAGATTGAAGTGCGTATGCCAGTTACTCATAAAATATGGGGGGAAAATGAACTTGAATTGTTTTAGAAATATTTTTTTGTGGAGTTGGTACTACACGTTGGACATTTCCAGAAAGAGTCCAGTAGCTCTGGACAAATTTGGTAGATCCATTGATTCACTGGTTCAAGACAAATTGTTTTTGCACGTTTAGATATTGAAAAATTTCTTTCTGATTTGAACTGTATTTGGAGCAGCTTTTCCAAAGAAGTATTGTGTGTATTTTGGCTCTGCCAATAACAAAGGCTGCCTGTTAAATATGACACATACTACATGTATGTGCCAAGATCCAAAAATAGACTCCCTTTGTCTTTGAAGCTCAGTCCTCATGGACAACTTGTGTGGAGTCAGAAGTGCACCAATCTTGGCTCCCATCCAAGACTCTCCTTCCCTCTCATTGGTGGCTGGTTAAACTATTTACCTGGGCACACAGGCTTCACGTGATAGGCCCCTGATCTGCTTGGGTCACCCAGCTCTGGACACAGAAGGGTATTTTTGGTCCCACCCTCTCACCCACAGACTTTAGATAGCTATATACCTTAGAACCATGCTGATCCTTTACACTATGGGAACATTTAGGAAACACAGCTTGCATTTGTTGCAAAACTCTGGCTTTGGAGCATTTCTAATGGGCGAAGCAGGAATTGTAAACAGGAATACTCTCCTGAGAAAAACATATCACCCATGCAAGATGGGGTCCCCTCCAGGGTTTTGCAAATCTGTGTTATGTGTTTTGACTGGTGACCAGTTTTTCTTGTTAATATAGATATCATAGCTAGAAGGGAAAAGGCATTGATTTGTCTGCACTCTGCTAGGGCCAGGGTTACAAAACAACAACTCCAGAACCAGCTGGTTACCTTTAGAACATGTTTATTTTTCTAGCCATGGGAGAAAATTCCAGGCTGTTTGCTTGGAATGGCCATGGAATAGGACCTCTGTGATCATTGGGAAAACAGACTCCTTTCTTATCATTTCTAACATGTAGCTTATTGCATTTACAAGTCAAGCAATGTATGTAGTGTGATCTAGGAGGGGGTCCCTTGTTGAGAATGGCAGGGAAAACAGATACAGTAAAACCAGAGTGAAGCAATAGATCTAGGACTGCCCCGCCCACCAAAGTGATTTCATGTCTCAGGAGACTGAGAGAATGAAAGAGGAGCAAATAGAGGTTAGAGGTCAGAGAAGATGATATCACAGGTTATGATGGTCTGGGTGCATTTTTGTCTTGTGAATAGAAGATCTAAGCTAACCCACCATGGCAGCACTGTACATAAATCAACTTTTTTTACAACAGTTTATTGGTGGGATTTTACAATTACAATACTGATAAATTATCCTCCTATTTGATCCTAACTCCAGATACATTGTGAATGGGGCCCAAGAAGGGACTAGCAAGCTACATGTAATGATACAGTAGTAACTCTACCATATTTAGTTCAACCAGATGTTTCTGGAACGAAAGGTGATTTGAGTTGTGTAGGTGCTTAAACTGTTTAATTGGGACTGTTGGTTTTCAGTGCAGTCCATCTCACGGTTGATTCCCTACCACAACGTCAAATATAGACTACATATTAATAACATATCAGACATGGCCTGCTACCATGCCAACGTCACGGTGGGCAGAAATACATTTCCATACCACACATTTGTCTACTTTGTAAGACTGCCATAAAAAGGCATCCCTGAGTAACCTGATATGCCCTTGAAATTGGTATCAGTAACCTTGCAAGGTCATGTTTAGGAATTCGGAGATAATCGTTTCACCTCACAAGGCCACAGCAGTTACATGTAGCAGATATTGAACAAGGCAATTTGATTGATTTCACCATGGGCGCTCTGCATATAATCATGGGTGCTCTGCATACAGCAATTTATGCTGTTTGGTCCCAGAGGAGAAATACTAGTGTTTTAATTTGCAAACTGTCGTTCAGCCTACTCAACTATGCAGCAGATTGATTTCGGGTTCAAATTGAAATCAAGACGTCCTCTTTGTAGCCTCTCAAGTATAGAATACACTTAGGAATATTCTACTAAATGTTCTGAATTTGTGTGTCTGCATTGGAAAAGTATTGTTGTACATGTATATGCAACATTGCACCTCCAAAACAGCATATTATTATTACATTTTATTATTGTGTCTTAAGACAAATTTTTCCAACCCCATATGGGATTAAAAGACACCATATCCAATAAGTCACCATATTCCATAGTACAAAGATTACATTATTAAGACTTTTACTTGAAAATGATAACTGAAAACTCTGATTATGAAAATGTTTGAATGTGTCTCACTACTGAATCTTTTTTTGCACAGGATGCAGAGATTGGTCCAAACGTGAAAGATAAAACAGCATATATATACTTAAGTATTATTCAGCAAAATGTTTGCTTGTGTCTGTAACTTACTACTGACAATACTCAGTCTTTAATTTCGCCCAGGTTGCAGAGATTGGTCCAAACGAGAAAGATAAAACAGCATACAATATGGAAAATGTTTGCATGTTTCTTTTACTTACAACTGTGTCTTTTTTGTTTGCGCAGGATGCAGAGATTGGTCCAAGCGAGAGAGATGAAGCTGTGCGCTGGCTGGCAACACTCAGTACCAAGGTCCAGGCTTATCCTGAGACCTTTGCCATGAGTGTCAGCATCTTGGACCGCTTCCTCAATGCAGTGAAGGTGAATATTTCTGATGTCCTCCGACGTCCATGCCTTTAGAATATGCAGTAGAAGCAGCTTATCGGCACGTCCCATTTGTCAGCTCATATTTTGTACCACTATCCTGGTGGTGCAACAACATGAAGGACAGCACCACAGAGGTGGGGTTACGGGTGGGAAATCAGAATCATTGATACAAACAAAACAGACAAATACGCTAGAAGATGCCTGTCTTCAAATGGATTGTAGCTAAATGTCTCTTTCTACATTTCTACCTTCTTGGCAGGTTAACGTTTTTATTATTTTCAGTTTCAATGGTTTTGCTTATATGGAAAGTTAGAAACATCATTATTGAAATAGTTGAATATTGACCCATTTCTCTATACTTCCTTTTCCAGGCCCGACCAAAGTACCTTCGCTGTATCAGTGTTAGTTGTTTCTTCTTGGCAGCCAAAATCAACGAAGAAGACGAGGTAGGTTTCTAACTGTCAATTTCAGTGCAGCCACATAAACTAGGAGCTGTTAAAAGATAAAAAAGATGATTGTGTAAAAAATAAGATATAGAGCTAAGCACATTTGTTTTCAAAATATATTCAGTAAATGCTGTAGGTTACATGTGTGACAATGGCAACGAAAGCCTTCTATCTAGCAAGATAGAAGTTAAAGTCAGACAGGTATTGAAGAATGATGTTGTGTTTTCCCCAGGCCATCCCCAGTGCAGAAGAGCTGGTGCGTGTGAGTGAGTGTGGATGTACAGCCAACGAGCTGCTTCGAATGGAGAGGATCATCTTGGACAAACTGGGATGGAACCTGAAAGATGTCACCGCACTGGATTTCCTGCACATTGTAAGGAAACATTGGACCTTTTTATAATCAATGATGATGATGATGATTGTGGCATCGTGTGGCGCAATGGGTAGGGTGTTTCGCCCAGAACCGAGAGGTCCCGGGTGTTTCGCCCAGAACCGAGAGGTCCCGGGTGTTTCGCCCAGAACCGAGAGGTCCCGGGTTCGAGACCCCGATATGCCCAGATGTTGTGCCCTTGGGAAAGGCACTTTACACGACTTTCCTCACTCCACCCAGGTGTGAATGGGTACCTGACTTCGGTTGGGGAAGGTCATATTGAGGTCACCTGCTGGCGCCGAATGGCAGCCGCCCAGACCCTTCCGACAGTTCCACAAAGTGCAAGTGTGGAGCAAATGTGTATCTGTTGTGTATTATGTGATTGTAAACCCTGCAGCAATTTAGCACTGGCTGCCATTGTTACCATTATTATTATTATGATTGAATGCACATTATGTACTTATGACATGAAGTCTTTGGCTTAAGAAAATCATGGGCTATCATGTGAATCATGTGAAATGAGCTACTACGGTTGACATATCTTTCTGGTAGACTTAAGCAGTAGAGTGATTCTACTGAACCTCTGCCATTAGGAAATGTTCACAAATTTACTTTTGGAGCAAGAATTTCATTTATGAATAAGATTTGGACCATTTTTAAGGTCTTAAATTGACTTAAAAGTAATTGTTAACTTAAGGAAAGTTGACTGCTGCCGGTAACTTTTTCACCGTTACAGAGGATGATGATTTTGAAATAGATGTTGTTCAATAATCAGATATTTTCAGCTGCTAGTAAATCTTTCACAATTACAGAACATGAAGATTTTGAAATAATGTCTAATGATCCGATGTTATTGTCTTCCTCTGTAGTTTCACGCCCTGCTGACCACCTACCGGCCGCAGCTGCTGGACACCTACACCTGCATGACCCCCTCCCGCCACCTGGCACACCTGACCCGCAAGCTGCAACGCTGCATGGCCTGCCACCAGGTGCTGGGCTTCCCCGGCTCCGTGGTCTCCCTCGCCCTGCTCAGCCTGGAGCTGGAGATGCTCATCCCTGATTGGCTCGCTGCGACCTTCATGCTACAGAAGATGGTTAAGGTGAGATATGTTTCCTTTGTGTATTGACTTTTACAATGTACAATAGAGCTGTGTACTGTACTGATACAGTACCGGTACAATCAATTAGGTACAGGTTCAAAATACCTGAAACCTGGTGGACAGGTACTGGACCAGTACTGGACCTGTACTAATCAGGTCAAGTCTGACTCAGGGGATGGCCACTTGACAGATAAAATTACTATGAAATTACTGTAGCAGTGCACTAAAGCCACATATGTATTATACTCCAGCACATAAAACACATTTGCAAGGCTGGAGTCAAATTTTAATCTGTGTTTTCATAAAAATGATACCTAGCACAATTAGATATTGTGTTGTTACCAGCTCAAACATGCTTTTGTCCTTATTGAAAATCTACCATTTTCTGAACAAGTACTTGAGGTACAGGTTAAGGTCCAGACCTGTACTTAAACCCGGGTACCTGTACCTAGAATTTGTTTTGGTACACAGCTCTATTCCTTTGTGTATTGACTTTTACAATGTACAATCAAAACTGTCCAAAACGTTTTCACTATAGAGAGGATTCTTAAAGATTGAGAAAAATTATCTTAAAGGACTACCAAACTGTAGTCACATTGGCCTGGGGATAGTTGTGGTTACTTGTACAGGTTTGACTGTGTATTTCTTTTACTGTTAATTTCTCTTGGGACAAAGACCTCAACTTTCTTATAATTTATCCTATGCGGTTAAAAGAACCCACCACACTAATCGGGTAGGGGTCCTTCCGGTGTGAGTGAATCAACACATCTGTCTGGATTCAGCTTGTACTCTTCAGTACAAACCTGGTGTGTTATGGCTTGAGGTGGTGTACGTACCAGGCATGCAATACAAGCAAAGAAACTAAACGATCCCTAAGATTAATAGATTTATTTTAATTGTCCACCTAGGTTCAAAACGAGTCGCTGATCCGCTGTCGTGAGGTCATCGCGCGCCACCTAGCGGCGCAGCGGGACATGACGCAAAACATGGTCTACATCATCTCCGCGCCCGCCAACAAGTCCTCCAAGCGCAAAGTGGGCCAGATCGAGGACGACGACATGTACGACGGAATCAAGCGACTCTACGACCAGGACTGGAAGGGCGACCCCGAGGTCGTCGTGGCGACGGAAGAGGTTGCCATGGTGACGGGCGGCGTGGCGTGCAGTTCGCAGCTGAGGCAGGACAGGGAAGGAAACCTCTCTCCAACTTTGCCTCCACTTCAACCGATCACCGCTATGATATAGTAAACCTCTCTCCAACTTAACTTCCACCCATCACTGCTATTATATAGTTATAGTCTCCTTTTTTTACTGTCATTTCCTAGATCACTAGAAGTATTGTAGTATGTGGAAGCAGACTGTACAGTCGAACCTAACTTTACAATAAGACTTGAAGTGTACACACATGTTTGACTGTACAAGGTTTACCCACTTGCATCTTATGTATAGTCAAATTGTATCCTCTAGACATGACAATGAATTAGAAAGAAAATTTGAGAAGGTGTTTGGAAAGTGGTGATGAAGAAGAGAGAGAGCCCAGCTGTTAAAGTGGCATAGACAGTAATCGGCAGCTAGAAGTTAAATTTTGTTGTTGTTGGTGAAGGGTATAGGAATAGGCCTGTCTCTGGAAGAGGAATAGTCTACCGTTTCATTCAAGACAGAAAGTTGCCATTCTTTTTTGCGTTGATATAATCAAACTTGACATTTTAATTACTAAAACATGCCAAATGCTGAACAAATATTTATGCTTTCTTCTAATATCATTGGAGAAAAAAAGAACAGATAGACCATTCTTCTATATCTAAACATGAAATGTATTCCAGCCTCCATTCAGACAGACATTCAGTTTTTTCAAAGTTGTTTTAGACGTAAGAAAAAGACCTCAGACTGTCTATGAAAATAAGTGTGGTGCTGTATTGAGTGCAATGCACAGTTTTGTGGCCTGTAACATCTATTTCACTGGGTCACCCTTTCAATGAAAGAAGTAATTTTTGTTCTATTTTCTCCTTAAATTCCTTATAAGCAAAGTCGGAGCTGGAAAACCTTAAGAACAAAAGGAAGCAAAAGTGAAAAGTTATTACGACGTTGTGCAGCAGTGTGTAAGTTAAAACCACTGCTTGTCACATGAGATGGACCAAAATTTCACATTGTAGTCATGTATCCACTCATGCCATTACTTACAGCAACTCTAAGTCTAGAATTTATGATAGAGAACCTTAGTTATAAGTTATAAGGACTTTGTTTTGAATTAAGAGAACAAAACAAGATATCATGGCTGGGTTAAACGTAAGTTAAGTTTATGTGTAGGAAAATAATGGAAAATCACAAAAAGAAAAACATATCAAAAACATTCGGCACCCTGTACATGGGGTGCCCCCTATGTTAAACTCTGAGCTGTTTTAAGCCTGGGACTGTATATTGTCAAGTTTGTGTGAAGGTATGAATGTGAAACTATTGTATAAATTCTGTAAAATAGTCACAATGTTGTGTATATTGGCACCCTGTATACAGCTGTCTGCCTTTTTTCCTGATAAGTGATCAGTATTAACTACCAGGATTTCAACCTTAATCTGTATTTATTGTTAAATATCATTTTAGAGCCATAAAGATTGTCTTCATTTGGAACTTTTGACGTTGTTTTACTAGTACCACTCATGAGTTGAGGAGTAGATACAGACTGCAAAGCTGGCAAAGCTTTGTGAACAAGTGTGCATTTTAGGAGCCCAGTGTATGGAAACTTTTACCTCAGTTCCTATCTTTTAATCTCCACACTGTATTGCACCCTTGTTGTTGTATCCATCCATGTTATGTTATGTTTTGTGTGAAGTACTCTGTGTGTGAGAGTGAACAGTAAGTATGGTATAATAAAGGAGCTTTGATACAACTCATGGTGTCCTGGCATACCTTTCTAGACATACTTTGTTAGGAACATCTACAGGCTGATATTCTTAAAGCTAAGGCCACACCAATTTGATTTCTTGGTTAACAGAATTTAAAAAAAAATCAACATAGGAAATCAACATGAAAGTCAACATGGAAACAGAATCTCAGAGAAAAGTTTGTACTTTGGTGAACACAGTTTCAGGGAGTGAACAGGGTCAGGTGCAAGTTTTCACCCCAGCCTTCTGTTTTAATGGTATCCTCGTGCTAAAATTAAAAAAAAATGTTAACCAAGAAATTAAATTGGTGTGGCTGAAGTGTCCTCATTTTGCAAACCAAGATATTGGCCGAATTTACACACACGGAGTCAACTTGGAGTCGACTCAGAAAATGTGTAAATTGGGCCAATGTTTTGCTGACATTTAAGAGATACCATCCTCATTGAAATCATAGATAGAAAGACACCTGTGCTGTATGATTTCAAGACTATCTTGTCCCTAGAATTCTGTTACCATTATTTAGAAACCATTGTAAATATCATATTCTACATCATGAATATTTCTTAAGTTTTAGAAAACTTAAGAAATATTTAGAAAGTTGAAATCACATTCAAAATATTTCAAAAGTATCAAATCTCTTACACAAATAATAACAATGACTTGAAAATAGTTCTAAATTATGACAACAACAACCCTCGCGGTGACTTGGAATGGACTCTACACTCTACATGTAGGATCTTATTCAACATTATCCAGATGTGATGTCGCCATTTTCGTGAGAACGGGATGTCTCGTATATAACGTTGTCCACCACGCCTTCCTCCTGTGAGACTGTTGCATAGAGATGAGCTGCATCATCATCTATGTCCTTAAGATGAGGTTGGGCGTATTCTGGCTCTACATGTCTGGGAAAAATAAAACACAAGGTGTCAATCATTCTAAAATATGTATATCTTCATAAGATCCATAGTATAGCATTTGGACATTAGATTGCCATGGATGTTGAGGAAAGTTTCCATTTTGAGTCAATGGCGAATAGGACTCGTCCATATTTGGTATCGCCTCGAAAAAGAAACTTGAAGATTCTTACAGAAACGACTATACATGTAGAATGAAACCTCACCTCAATGGTGTGTAAGTATGATCAGTCTGATTATACAGTGTACAGTCCACTTCTCCTGAATCTTGCAAAGAAGCATTCTGATTGGCTAACGTCATAGGACCTCCCATATCAGCTGACTGAAATTCTGGTCCCCTATTGGTTAGTAGATTCCCAGCGGTGCTGCTATTGGCTGGTTGGTCGTATGTTGTGTTCTCATTGGTTGTTTGCTCAGCCAATACCTGACAGGGTAAGGTGGGATGTTGATGACAGATGAGTAGATGACGTCACTGTAGTGTACTGGGTACTCGCCATCTCTTTCTCCGTCTTGAAGTTTGTTGTTTTTAAGGCACCTAGATAATTATTGAAGACGTAGGGTTAACAAACGAATCTCATGATCAAGTTTTCAATTCCTATGAACAATGATATTCGTGTCACTAAGAATTGTTGCAGTTATGATCAGAAGAATTCATGCAACACATTTATTCTTTGAAGAAAAGCCTGAAGAAAACTTTAACAATCCTACACTCTAGTAATTCCTTTAAGATCGTCTACGGTTGCTTACCTTCGCCTGATGATGATGACTGCAATAAGAACAGCGATGAAGACAACAAGTACCGCAATGACAACTCCAACAATAGTCCCTGTGGCGATGAAACCAAAGATACAGAATTAATGTGCAGTTTAAAAGTTATCGCTTGGAGCGCTCTTGTGTGTAAAAAGACCGTAATATTATAGAGTTATTAGAAGGGTTATCATAGCTAATTGCGGTAGCAGTACTTACCGACAGACGCTTTGGGGGATGGTGAGGGGTTGCTGTTATCTGGAACAAAGGATTTTTAAGTGTTAATAAATGGGCTGATGTTTCATTTTGCCACAAGGGCCTGTAGATGATCAGTTCATTTGTTGATAGTTGATACAGAACTTGTAAGAAACATTGCTATCTAGAAATCCTCATGTATTTGTGCATCTCTCTCTCTCTCTCTCTCTCTCTCTCTCTCTCTCTCTCTCTCTCTCTCTCTCTCTCTCTCTCTCTCTCTCTGTGCGTATGTGTGTGTGTGTGTGTGTGTGTGTGTGTGTGTGTGTGTGTGTGTGTGTGTGTGTGTGGACGTGTGTGTGTGCGCGCGCGCATGTGTGGACGCCTGTGTGGATGTGCATTCAGGTACTCAGATGTAGTTCAGTCGTTTGATATACATTTTGCGAGATGTGTCTGCAACACCGTGATATCACAAGACATGCACCTGTACATAACGGTTCGTCCCCCTTCCAAGTCCCATCCAGCCCACACACCAAAACGAACGGTCCCTCCCCTGTCTCCGGGTTGTCCGTGTCGCCATCACACACGTACGACACCTGGTCGCCATAGAAATAGGGCGGAGACCCGGAGTACAGGTGTGCCTCCTCGTACGATGGAGGGCCAGGGCACATGGTCGGAGTTTCTGTAAGATATCATGTTACATGTTAACGTTTACATGTAATGTGAAGCTAGAATTGAAAAGATTAACACGTTGAAGTGTACACATGATATGAAGCTAGAATTTGAACAAGTCTTTCCGAAAGGGGATGATATGTCTTAGGATTATTCACTTCAGGAGAGTTTCTTAAGTTGCTCTACTTACCAATGACAGTCTTGAAGGAGAACGACCAAGAGAAATCCCCACCGTCATAGCTGGAGAGAGATGAGCGAAAGAAAGGCGTCAGCTTGAGACAATTAAAGTCTATGATTCATGATAAGGATAGGTGGTAGGCTTTTCTAGCAGTATATGTTTGCTAATCTGTCAATGACATGCAATCATCGGTCTATGAACAAATTAAGGGTCAATAGAAATCAGTTGTCCGTTACAGATTTAGGTTGAAAAACACTGAGCCAAAATCTATACTGCCACATGTCAACTGGAAACAAATATCTATATCGAGCCTGCTGTATCAGCAAATACGGACAGGCGCACTTATTAGACCCTTTTTAGTGTGGAATATTGTCAGTAGGTGACATGATTTGTACGGGTTAATATCACATGTTGCTATTTAGTACTATGTACTCTATAATGTGGAATCATTTACGGTGGTGGCGTTGTAGTTATAAGTTGCCGGAGTGACTTTTTTTATATCGATCTGGCGGGTTATTCCAAGATTCTGACGTTGGTATTTAGCGACTCGGTGGTACAGAAGCGACGACTAGTAATCTCTGACGGTACTGCAGCTTGGAACCCACGATTGGTTCACAGCCCAGAAAGTTGTGACCGTCCGGGGTGTAACTTTCCCTTACGTTTTTGACGTGACTCCGGTTTGCAGCGAGCCTGTAAAGGTGGTTATCGGAGTGACTATTTTGTATCGGTCTGGCGGCAATTTTCGGTGGTATAGAAGCGACGACTAGTAATCCTTGACGGTACTGCAGCTTGGAACCCACGATTGGTTCACAGACCGGAAAGTTGTGACGGTATAACTTCCCCTTACGTTTTGGACGTGACTCCGTTTTGTAGCGAGCCTGGAAAGGTAGTACTGGCCGGTTGCCTCACTACAACCACCCCGCCTCCTCTGGCGTCCGTTACCTTCCCGTCATGCACGGCGGCACGGCAAATACTGGACAACTAGAAGGTTAATGAATGAATGAATTGTTGCACATTCTTGCCACACTGAGCTAAGTACAGGTCACCACAAACCACGCAAAAGTTAATAAATATAAGGTACACTAGCGAACGTTCAGCAAATGCAACTTCTCGCAGTTTAGTTATACTAGTAGTTGAAATGAAGGAACAGATATGTTTTGCGATGGAAGGTGCATTAGAAATATGAATTCATCTATTGAAAAATTTACACGCTAATTCCGTACACAATATGGAGTTAGAGTACTTGATACTTTAAGTACGTAAGTGGATAATACTTTATTTCCGTATTTAACTGAGATTTGTTTCACTGTATTTCCGTCTTGGCCAAGTCATCGTATGCATGTGCACCGTGGCATATGCTCCTAACGTGACTCGTGGACATCTTCTCAATGACTTGCAAGTTTAAGCCAATACTAGAAACGATGTGTCAAAGCAGTGTATGAAACAAATCGCATGTATAAAAGACGATTTCAAAACACGCCCACACCGCCATGTTCACGGGAAACAAGAATGTCGCGTGTACTCACATCTCTGTACAGCCCTGTACCCCAGACGTCTGCTGTGGAAGATGACGCGCAACCCGGAGGGCACACAAAACTGAAAACCCACACATCACACTTTGACTTAGATTGTTATGGAAGCATTACTACATGTACCTAGGACAATGTACAGTGGTAGCAGCAGTAGTAGTAGTAGTAGTAGTAGTAGTAAACGGTTTATTGATTAAAAAAAACACATGAGAAAAACGGCATTGCAGTATAGAGACTGAATTGCGCCGCAGCTTACAATAACGTATACAGTAAAGTCGACACGATCAGAATACAATGTACAACAAACGTTAACAGTTCATACGTCCCAATAATCGTTGACTAATACAATTACTGTATCACTTCTGAGTGTAAAAGAAAAAGAGAAGAAAAAAACACACAAGAAAGTAATAAAAATTCAAACCCCGGTTGACGCCAAAGCCATTTACTTTAGTGTGGACTTTATGTTAATTTCTGACAAGACAAAAGTTTTACTGAATATATAAACGTATACAATGAGAGAAATGGGGAAGAGTTTTTTTTTACCTTGAGATGTCATTCTGTAGTCCCTCGGCACGTGTATCACAGCTTATAGCTGTTGGGAAAAATAGGTGAAGTCAGATTTCAGTTGTTATTATCTCCATGAAAAATGGAGATATAGTTTTGGGTGTGTCTGTCTGTTTGTTTGTCTGTCTGTGTTTCCGGACTATTCTAGTCAGCATAACTCAAGAACCTCTTGATGGATTATGATGATATTTGGAATGTGGGCGGGTGTTGTCAAGCCGAACATCAAGGTCGATTTTGGGCCCCCTGATATGTGACCTTGGTACTGCAGCAGAACCTCTGTTGTATCTTTTTACCTGGTTTGCAAATTGAACGTAAATGACATAGTGATTATGGTGATACATTCGCCATGTTCCGCGAAATAATGTACTGATGTACGTTTTAATGGCTCTGTAACGATTTTTAACATTTTTTTTTATATCACACATTAAGTTACACACGTGACAACGTTTCCGTGGCCCGTACGTTCAAACTTCGGAACAAATAAGCAGTGTCTTAGGAGACATTCATTACATTCCATTTGTGTTTGTATTGACAGGAAGACCATATTTACCTTTTTTTTCAGAACACTATATTGAACGCTAGCTTTATCTACGTTCACCTACGTGCAGCGGAGAACGATTCTAAACAGACTCACCTTCAAATTCGCCCTCCGCTGCGGACAGAACAACGTTGACTGCCAAGAAAACAAATAAAGTCGCCACAGAACCAAACATCTTAAAGAAAACGAACTTCTTCAAACCAAGTCACGCCAAACTGTATGAATGTGCACTTTCCAGACGTCCTGTATTAGCAAGCCGTCACTCGGATTGTCAGATATGACTCAGTTAGTAAGGGCGTGTGACGTCACGGGGGCGGGCCGCATGCGGGCCGCATGCTTCCGAGTCCAATTTGGCCCCAGGCGAATTTTCTTCCTGTCTGTGTTACCGACAGTAATTGTCAAGACAGTAAGTTCTTTTAGAGGCAGAACTTTCTATATCTTTCTTATTTCTGCTTTGTTTCTTAATCACTTCTTCTTTGTTCGGTCTCTTTTGCGGCTAGCAAGTCAGAATGTGTATGTACAAGTAGAATTCCACCATTTCATAAGAATCAGGGGCGTCACCGGATCTAGGTTATAGATAAACAACTTGGCCACAAGTGCACTACAATAGACGTCATGACAGACGGCCAATCACAACTTCGAACTCTCGAGCTCGTGACGATAACTTTGCCTGTCATCATACCGGAAAAACGATGACGTTTAACTTCCAAGATGCCATATATGGTATTATTGCTTGTGTACGCAATTTCCCTTTGATGGCTTTCTCCCACCCTTTGTTTGTCTGTTTGTTTGTATTGCATACCCGGTAAACCGCATGAAGGCGCAACACACCAGGTTTGTACTGAAGAGTGCAAGCTGCATATATCCGGACAGATTTATATGATCCACTCACACCGGGAAGGGCCCCTACTCTTTTCGATAAGTATGTTGGGTTCTTTAACGTGATTGAGGTGTGGCTCTCCTCAAACACGGGACCTCCATTTAACGTCCTATCCGAGGGACGTCCCTAACCGATCGAAGATAGGTACTCATTTTCACCTGAGTGGAGAAAGTCGTGTTAAATGCCTTTCCCAAGGGCACAACGTCAACGGGACAAATCAGGGAACCCCGGATTCGAACCCGGTATCTCTGGGTTCTGGGGCCAAACACCCTGCCACTACGCCACCGCGACCCTACTGTGAATTGTCCTTTGCCTCAGACAGTTACTGAAAAAAACAACTTTATCTGCAGAGCAGAGAAAGGGTTTCAAAAAAAGACTACGGGAGTTGGATTGAAACGGGTTCTCATGATGGTGTTTAATCAAAGCACGACGTCGATGTCGTAAGAAGTTCATCACTCATTAACACTGATCTGTTCCATATTTGTTTTTCTCTATTTTCCCTCATTAAGTTACTTCCGTCATTCCTTCCTTCATTCAACCACTATATGGCCATGAACACTCATACTATACAATGATATGTGGGCTGCAAAAGTAGATATCTACTCATCCATTCAAACTGATTTTGATCTTTACAAAATAACACGCAGTAACGTTTTTCTAATGGAATGTAACATGGTAATTATGAGAGTGCAAAATACATAACAAAGTCGGTACCCTTTATGGTATCATGTTGTTTAGCAAGGTACAATTAGCTTGAGGGCCATTTTCTTGATTGAAATTTAAAAACAAAATGCGTTTATCATGATTTCAACATCCCAATGAAAAAGATTTAGATTGCTTGTAACAGTAAGCTTTGATAGAAACCAAGAATAAATGTTGGCGGGCACACCCTTCCCCAATGGAACAGTCCAAAGATAATTTGGCAGTACTACGTCATGTCTGAAGTTTCATAGATGACGTTGTCGACCACTCCCCTTTCGGATTCCCCCGGTATTGTAGCATAGTCGTAATCATGAGAAGGTTGTGAAATTTCCCCTCTAGATATTTGTCTGAAAAAAAGAGAAAAACAATCATCAATTACACTTTCACACTCATGGTCTTAACTTCCTATACATACCCATGTTCATTGATGTTACTAGTATTCATAATCTTAATTTTTCTCTTATCGCATAATACAAGATTTAAGACTGCCGTTTGCCATTCTCCTTATAGCAGAGCTGAATCCGCGATGTAGAAACTCCTTACAATATGCCGTTTGCAAGCCTGTCAATTTTTTTCCCTTTTACCCGCAATTTGACTTCGATTGGTGCAAGTGGGTAGTTAGCATGTAACATGAGAAAACAGGTTTCTACCTTTTGTGAAAGATGTTACTAAAACATGCAGGACTTACCCGGAGTTGGCATAATTGTATGGTTCATACGGGTTGCTGTCCTCAGTGTTGTAAAGTTCACAGTCGGTGAACCCCTCGGCAGGCGCAGTCTGCTCGTTGGTCGCGGTTACATCTGAGTATTCTGGGTTACGGAACCTCTGCTCAGGTGGATTGTTTTGAACGTGCGATGTACCTGCGTTGTCTGCTTTTCTGGGAATTTGAGAATAAGACATTTTCAAGACACGCAAAGATACAATGTACCATTCACTACACATCAAGGTCAAAAGCAAGCCCTTACTCTATTGACAACTCTTACATAGCATGAGATAGAAATAGTCACTAAATCTAATGAGGTCTCCTTGCTTTATCACATAAAGGATGTTTTTATCAAGACAAAACCTCTTGATCACATAGTGTATTCTTCACTTGAAGTAATTATGCATTCTCCAAGTACTATTGAAGCACATACCTTTTTCTAAGGAAGATAATCACGAACACTACCAGCGCGATCAGTACCACCGATATACCAGCCGCTATTCCCGCTATTGCCCCTGTATACGTAGACAGTAGATCCTTGTCAGTGTGTTATGCATTAGGTATTGAAAGTGTAATTGTTAACTAGAGCGGTCGATTGCTTCTATAACATCTAATTATGCAAGTCATCCTACCGACATATTGTTCGATATATCTA
Source organism: Branchiostoma lanceolatum (assembly GCF_035083965.1). Classification (NCBI taxonomy): domain Eukaryota; kingdom Metazoa; phylum Chordata; class Leptocardii; order Amphioxiformes; family Branchiostomatidae; genus Branchiostoma; species Branchiostoma lanceolatum. The sequence goes on from NC_089727.1 coordinate 17,096,704, forward strand.
CAGTACTTATGATACACATGCATGTGTATGATGTTGCTTTAAACTCACCCACACCAAGGGGGCCTCTTTGATCTATTCGCTCTTCGTGTCCCCCATCAAGGACTGCTGTAGAAAAGACTGTTTCAAGTAGTTTTGTTAACAATTGACCAAGAAGGATCATCATAAGCCAGAAGTGAATCAGAAGAGTGTTTAACCATTCTGAGAAATCCGGACAAAATAAAAGACAAGTCCCAGCGACGACCAAAATATTGCAACGAGGATTTTGTTGACGTGTGTGCGAGCACAGAAAGTGATTGGTATAAGAAAGAATAAGTGAACAATGAAGGGACTGTTAACATCCAAGGTCAATTTTACGTGTCACAAGATAGCTACATAAATTTATAGAACCAAAAACAGTCGTACCCGCTGTTGATAATGTTACAGTTGAGAAGGATCCCACGGTTTGAGAGGAAGTATAAACTGGAGCCGTACTTTGTAAAGCAGTAGATGTCGTCCGTACAACAGTTGTTGACTGGGTAGTAGACGCTGAGAGAAAAAATGACAATGATAATGAACTTTATTGCATATTCATGCCCAATATGGGCTCAATGCATTAGGTAACATAATTGAGGTATAAGAAAAGGTGCTATATTCCATTTAAATCTACGGATTTTCTTCTCTCCTCTTGAAACTTGTGTACACAAATTCACATAGTTTAAAAAAAGTCTAGGTTTGAAGTTAATAAAAGTCGAAAGTATCAGAATTCATCAAGCTGTAACTAAACCAAATTTGGTGGAGTCAACAACAATGAATACCTGTCACAAATTTTATGATTCATGTCTTTTCTTACCAATAAAGTCACAACCAAGGAGTTCCATCCGAAGACCTGGCTCTCTCTGCCACCTCGTCGGGTACAGTCTGATTTTTTGTGCAACAATAGGGCTATAAAATTTATTGGTCTTTTGCCCACTTGGACCTGTATTTCCAGAAAAAGTCTGAAAATAGAATAAGAAAAACATTTCAACAAATTAAGATGGATGTCAAACGGATATATTGATCTTGAATGTCTTTGCTATGACAAATGCACACCATGGTATCGATGCCCCTACGACCTGCGATGCGCATACATATGCGCGTGTCATCTTGTTTTGTCCCTTCCTAACCACGACTAAAACAACGTAACCCATGGTCTTTGGATATAGAAAGCCTTTTTGTAAAGGGAAACAGTTCATTGTAATATCTTATCCGTGTCCTATGATCTATGATACATGTACACTACGATAACTAAACGTACCATTACATTTCCGGTCTGTGACGTGACGGCTTCCCATATCTCAAGGTTGTTTAAATACCGCACTTGGTATTGTTTCACCCAGTAATTCCAGTTCCCGTCGTACCCCTGAGTGATCACACCGCTGACTGTCTTTCGTTCTTTTAAATCCACCTGTATCCATGATCCCTCGAACGGCTCTGATGGAAACCAGGCGTAGTCTCCGTTCAACCGTGCATACGAAGGTAACCAGTCTTCATATGTAGTCGACGCAGTGACGTCATCGTCCTCTATAGTGCCAACCTCCATTCCAAGTGGGCAAACTTGACATGGACAGATTTGATGTTTGTAGATAAAGATATGCGTAGACTCTTAATGTAATGACAGCATCAATAAGATCAACCGTCTGATTACTTCGAAAAACTGTCCGATGGACTGAGTTCCAATCCCTAACAGAATAAGATTCTGGGAGCAAAATCAATTCAGCTCCTCGAGTTATGATGTGGAAAGAGTGTGCGCGGACATATTACAGAAATAGCTCTGGAATTTCTGCCAATAGGACGTATACTACACTGTTAGACTCGATTCAGGAATAGGAAATATGAATTATGAAATAAAGATTATGGAACTTGATGAAAGATGAATGAAGAAGTATCAAATAGGCATTATGGACTGTGAATTATGGAAGGTGAATTATGAAATATGAATTATGAAACATGAATTATGAAATTATGGATTCCATCATACCTCTTTCTTACCTTCTTACAAGAGAACCCCAAGCGGTAACCAAATTGTTTGTGCATGATATTCCCATTTTAATGTCAAGGGGAACACAAATCAAACTTAGGACGCAGCGAGGTCGCCAACGTGTCGCAGGTCCAATGAAATATGGGCTCAGTCAACCTACCTGGTGTGAAAGCGAAGGAACTGCCCCATGCGAATCCCCAACTGAAAAAAAGTCGCCAGAAGGCAACACGTTTATATCAAGAGAACATATCAATACATATACATGTACCATGAATTTGATAAATTGAATCCTAAAAAGGATGATTGCAGTGCGACGTTTACAGATCCTTCTGTATCACTTACTTCCTCGTTTGAATGTCGTTCCGCTCGGATCCCACATACGAGTCCTGTCCGGGCCATCTGTAGACAGTCACCTGTCCACCATCGTCTGTTGTTTTACCGTCATGGATAGCAGCACGGCAAATACTCGAACCCTGTCAAAGAAAAGCAACTATATATTTTAGTACCCCGGCCCTCCTCCCTAAAGTGGACTTTTATGCACGATGTACTCTCAGCATATTTGGATTTGGTTTCTCGTTGTTTTAAATATTGTATACAACTGTGAACATGTAAGTGTGGCAAACCCCTTAAATTGTAATACTAGTAGTAAGTTTCGTGGTAGTCTTGCTTGTGTAACCGTCTTTACACTGATGTGTCATATCTGCAAATCTGACTAACGGTGTACTATAAGAGGGACGAACTTCACTAATTAATTCCAGAACTCTCGCTAACTTCTAAGGGCAGGGTGTAATTCATCTTGCGGGTTTCTGTCTTAGAGATGACGGCCGTAACGAGGTTGTAATGATCGATGTTCCGACTAAGGGTTAGATCCGGCGTCGCGACAGAGTCTAGATATAGCAGATAAGAGAAGGAATAAAGTGAACAGTGGCTCGGTTCTCAGCGATTCGACTTTCTGGACAAACAGAAGACGGAGGTCTGAGAGCGAGCTGCCGGTGTGTGTGACGACAATGCCCTGTGTCCCGTGTGTGTTCCTTTAGTCCTGTAGGCAGTTCCTCGTGCGGCATTCCCAAAAGAACCGGGCCGAAACACCGCCCTTCTTACAAACACATGACGTTAATACTCACGTCTGTGTAGACTCCAGTCCCCCAGACAAATCTGCTTGCCGTAGTGCATCCAGCAGGACAGATGATGCTGTGAAATGGGAAAATACCAATAAAAAACGCTCTAGTAGTTTGAAAGATAATTCGATATTTGAAAAATGTTAGAAATCATGCAGAAGATATAACTTTTCAAAATGATAATAATGTCTATATTTTGGGTTAACCATCTTGAAGCCTTCACATCTGTCTTACGTGAAGAAGTCGTCGTTGAAGTCCGTTGAGTCTGTAGAGCAGTCAACGGTATCTGGGAATTTAAGGCAAAATCACTCGATCAGCAACACTTTTCTCGCAATAACATGGCACCAAATTTAACTGCTACAAGGAAGTAGTGGGCGAGTTCAAATAGTGTGACCTCCATCGAGTCCGTATAGTAACTCGTGATATATATTGTACACTGGCCATCGAAAATTCTAACTGGTCTACAGATGTATCAGACGGAAATGTTTGAAATGTAGTGTTCGTGCTTTTGGGTCACATTTAAACGCAACGTACGGCTATCTTGCTAACTTCAATGATTACAACTTCTGCCTTTGCAGTGCCGCACTAGCACTCTCAAACTCCATGGATGTAAAGTCTGCCACATACCGTCACTTTCCGCCACTGGAAGTAGAATGGGGATACACAAGTACACAAGACATCGGAATATCACACGGAACTTAGCCATGGTGGCTTTGCTATTATCAGAATCTTCACAAGAGTAAATTTCTACCAAACCCTGCGACCCGCATGCAGAACTCTTCTTAACTTCCGGGTGCGTAGGCGTAGTTAAGGCGAGCCTGTGACGTCACGTGGGGGTCAAACTAGGTCATCAAAGTGGCGAGTTTTTGGAGTGACGTCTTGCTGGTTACTTCAAAGAAAAATGAGAAGTTGACTTCCTGATATACACTTATCTTCTTGCCAGGGTAGCGTGAACTTTTTAGCTATTGGGGTGGAGCAAGAAGTACGGACGTGACGAATTCGTTCTATCCATTACGCCACACGACGCCACGGAATTAGGAGCGAACGTTCCACGGTCATTCACCATCTTTTCACTAGAGGGTAATTAACAATTGTTGGTGCGAAATTAAGGACACGCGTTATACAACTTGTGAAGAAATTAAGAGCGTCATTCATCCTCTTTTAACTAGAGGCTGTGACCAAACATTTGATAGGTCGCTCAATGAATTTCATAGATATTGAAACTGTCTTTTTACGTATTGCAATTGTATGGTTTCCAGTCATTTAATGGCCCTCTAGTGCTCTTCTTTTGAACTACAGGTATGGCAGGATGCTAAAAAATGCAAACATACACTTTCATGATTTTCGTTGGTATGGAACTCAGGTAGACACATACAAAATTAAGGTCTTTATTTGCTACTATTAAAATGGAAAACAAAAACACGAAAAATACTAGATTGACAGGATTAAAGGAAAACATTTGTGATTCCTTCATATCTAATGTCATACTTTTGACATACATAACTTGCAAGGGGAGGAAGAATTGATAGATATAAGTCTACAATAAGTTCCTTATTTGCATAATAAATCACATAACAATTAGTGCTATAATACCCTATCGCTACATACATGTATAAGGAACTTCATACTTGTGACATACTGCTAGGTTAAGGCAAACATAATTAATTCATGCAGATTAGGAAGTCATTTGCATGATCAACAAAGGAGTGGCGTAACGTTCTCCTCAAGGACAGGAATTTCAAATTTGTGACATTTTTATCTAGTGAGAGGGGCACACAACTGGTAGACACCATATGATTACTAGTAGGAGCTTTTTCATATAGTATAAAAAGTATGCATTTCATAATCCTTTGTGATACATAAAAATGATAGGAATTTCATCCTTGCTACATGCAAGTTGCAGATCATTAGATATTAACTACGGCAAATTGTGGTACATTAATTTGTAGTATTAAAAAAAAAGCAATGATATACATGTATAGTGTGTGGACAATGGGTGCCAACTATCTACAATAGTAGACACAGAAACTCAGGTATCATTGAAAATACTACAAAATTAGCATTGCTGGGGTCCATGGGGACTACAAATGTTAACTTTAAAGGTTAATCGTCTCTACTTCTCTCTGTAATTTTCACTATATTAAAAGAAAGGATTATAAAAGAACTATTATAAAAGAACACAAACATACTACATACTACATGTATGCACAGTTGTATATGTTTCGTACAGCATAAACATAGAATAAACCTTTCCTAGAGGTTGATTACCATTACAAAGCTCAGTCAACACTAGGGGTGGATACCGGTTCGCTGGACCTGATACGGACCAATATAACATCCAAGAACCGAGTCCAAAAAACCTGAAAGCCAAAAACCTGAGTCCAAAAAAAACTGAACAAAGCACAAATATATTTTTCTATTTTGTTTGATGAAAAGTGTTTTGAGTCTCCCTATGAGAAGAAAAGGCATATGCAATGTAAAATAAGTGCAACATTGAAATATCAAATACTGGTTTGCCTTAAAAGTCTTCTCACCAAGAAACTTTTACAGTCATGCATGTCAGTCTTGATTCGCTATGCTTAATATTGGTTAATAAAACAAAACATGTCAAGTAGACAGGATCAGGTCGAGGTTCAGGTCCGGACCTGAACCTAAATCTCTGGACCTAAACCTGGACTTGGACCTTATTAAGCTGAACCGGTATCCACCCCTAGTCAACACTTGACACAGAGTCATAGAAGAAAGGTGACATCTTATAATTCCACCTGCTTGAAATTGTCACGTATACTATATAGTATACTGTTCGACCTTGATATAAAATTCCAGCGGTAATGTTATATGTTCCTGAAGAAGTCACTGTCTCACTCACCGACTTGACTTTGGGCAACAAAAATTGTAGACTCGATTTCTACATCATAGTCAGACAGATATCTGTCACAGCCATACGGCACTTGCAGGCCTTTGTACAAGATCCGCATTCTCGTAAGAGGTAGTTCGTTCCCTTGTGCATGTCTGACCCTCCGGTATAGTTGGTCCACCGTAGCATCCTAGAAAAGAGATATGTATGAGTATGATGATCATGAAACATCACAATATTATGACCTGCAGTGGCCCCTTCTCTCTGAAAGGAGGAGGAACGCCCGCCTCACCTTTTTCTATAAGCTAGTCAATAACTACATCAATATCAACACAGATAGTCTACTGAAACCAGCTCAGGGGCGCACCCGGGGGAGCCACACGCTCAAATTTTAACCACTCTACGCACGGACAGACTCTTACAAACATTCATTCTTCCCCCGCACCATACCCGAGTGGAACGCCCTGCCTGGCGCGGTTGTTACGGCTCCCACCGTTGAGTCTTTCCGCGCCAGGCTGGAGGCCTGCCCGCCTTAGCCTGGGACCTCCTCCCCCCCCTACTTTGCCCCTAGTCGGGTTATTTGGGGGTAACCGAAGTTGAAGTTGAACTAGAGGGACCTAACTTATTGATGTGTCATTTCTTTGTCTACCGCTCCGTAATATCTTCAGAGGAAAAGATCATACAAAGCACCGCTGTAGTATCATACCTAGCCTGCTAGAAGGCCCCAAATCTTATCATTCAAACATTTAATTAAAGGTCCCATTGAGACCTACCCACATACCAAAAATGAAGACAATCTACCTAGACATTCTCGAGTTACTAGTAATAGTATCATGTTCACAGACAGACACACACACAAACACTCCCGAAGACATAACCCCCATTCTTCAAGCTATCTACCACTAAAAAATCAGGACCATAACATGTCCAGAACACGAGATATCAAAACAGGAAGTTCCGCTGCAGTACCGAAACAAGCCGCTAGGGGACCCAAAATGTAACCATTTCCAAGTCTCATCAAGACCTACCCACCTACCAAATATCAAGACAATCCATCCAAGCCTTCTCGAGTTATGCTGTTTGTTACAAACATACTAGTACATACAAACGCTACCCTCTGCATAACCTTCTCAGCGAAGGTAATGATATTGTGCCAATACAATGTAATGGACTGTTGGTGGCAACTTGGTGCCGGTTTAGCCTTGCTGGGCCACATATGTGCTTGCAGCAGGGGGCTAGTCTTAATGATGCAATCATTTGTAAGATATGTACAATACAATGTTGCATGTGTGATCATTTAGCAGACAAGGTGGCAAAATGCATCAATAACCTGACATACAGTTTACACCTAACCGTTACTGTAGAGTACATACTATTGTCAATCTAATGTTATGCTTGACCTGGGGTATCCCAGGAGTTTAGTAAACAAATACCTTGCATATCCTAACAGTGGTTGTTTTTCCATCGAGTCCCCTCACAAAAAGTCGCAACATGTGGCTGTTTTCATCCTTGTTGGATCTGAGTTGAGAAATTTTTGACTCAATTCCAGTGATTCTCTCCTCCTGTTGTTCGAACGATATTTTCGCGCCCCCTATCTCCCTCTTTGAGTACTGCAGGCTCCCCTTGACGTCCTGAACCTCGCGGATGAGGTCATCAAGTCGCCTGTTGGTTGTCACCGTGACCGTTTCGATGAAGGACTTGAAGTTCCTCTCCTGGAGTTCCATGAGGCCGGTGAACTCCTTCTTCTGGTTCTCAAGAAGTTCTCTTACCGTCGACATGGTGACAACGTCTTCATCCAGACCACTCCGGTTTCTTTTCGCCATGATGTTTACGCGATCGTGAAGACACTACTTCTTCTTCTTCTTCCAGATGCTACACGAGGAGTGGGTTTGGAGTCAGGTTCGTCTTGAGATCAAGCCCCGACTCTTTACTGACCCGATGCGAGGAATTCAGTAGGGGAAAACGCACAGTTCCTACCGTGCCGAGGAACTCTCTACTCGCTACTCATTGAAACAGCCCAGCCGGAGAAGTGCGCCATTTTGAATCGTGACGTCACGAACGCAAAACTCCTCAGCAGGGGTGGAAACTTTGATCTCCAAGCAGATGTTGGGGAGGCGAAAGTGTTACGTTTTCCAAGTTCCCCTTCTCTACGAAGAGGATGCAGCCTGTCAGCTTATCTGTGTTTTTGAGTAACAAAACCATGATAGAGAGAATAAAACACGCTATATTTGTTAACATGACAACAACCCCCAATCTCTGACCGATTGTGACGTTATAGGAAGTCTGCGAAGGAGGCTAACTTTAATGATACAGACGTTTCTATTCTAATCAAAATGAAACAGCATATTTCAAGGCACATATCAAAGGTCAAATATTGAACCTCCTAAGAGAACCAAACTGAGAATTCCTTTAATTTTTTTATGTCTATCTCTTTAAGTATACCAAGTAAAACCATTGTCATTCCAGAGTATGTATCCGTGAATTGTTAGCAGTAACACCTAGCTTAAGTGCACTGTGAACCAGTCAGTATTGCCCTGATGAAGACGACAGACAGTCATCGAAACGTCGTCTTTTTGTAAATACTTGGTTGTGAATAAAAGAACCTTGCTATTCAGAGAGTATGTAATTTTAATAGTGGACTAGCTAGTTCATGAACAACCTTTTACATGGTAGAATAAAAAAGCAATCAAATTATGACTTGACTCTTCCATGACGTAGCTCTTATAGTTGCCTTTATTTCTCTTGAAGCATATAAAGAACTACAAAGAAAAACGTCCAGCCTACAAATGCAGTCGAGATAAGAATTTTCCATATACACTGTACTCATCATTAAAATTCAAGGTGAGAAAAAAAGTAGTAATGGACTTTCATTTACTATTAATCTAGAAAATGCTGTTTTTCTAAATACTTTTCATTCCTTCAAAAATCAAGTTATTCCTGTAAAACATCTTTGATTGCTTGTTATTGTGATGATATTTTCACAATCTCTCGACACGGCCGGTCAGTCATTTCATGGATATTCATCAAGAATTGAAATGCGTAAAAGTCAACTTCATTGTGTGTTCTATTGTTGCCAAGCAAATAATTCCAACTACCGTTGGTTTCTTTATTGGAAATTGCAGCAAGACAACCGTTGGTTGAAGATACAGTTGTCACAGGTAAAGAAATACGACTGTTTGTACACATGTCGTTACATGAGAAGCAAATGGATATTTCAAAGGAGAAGTCCACGTTCAAAATTTTTGGTACATATCAGGGTACAGTTCTCCGCTAGGGGGCGGTTGTAGAAGCTCAATGATGCATGCCAGCTTTGGTACACAGCAGACTGCAGTTCATCAGAATTCCGCTAAGTGGTGGCTCAGTGGGATGAGGCACGATATTCTTATAGACGTATTATTGCCAATGCCAGGTTGTTGCGAGGCCACAGTAGAGGGTCTTTATGATGAGGGTAGCAACCCCAGCTGCTACTAAACCACCAAAGCTGGCGCCTATTCAGACATAAGAAACAATATGTGTTTAATGAAAACAATGACAATGACAATGACAATGAACTTTATTGCATATTCATGCCTAAAATTCAATCATCAGTTGAAAAATTTGAAACACTGACGTCATATAGTTCAATTATCAGGCGAGAAGGCGTCAGCACGGCATAGGCTGCAAACTGTGGAAATCCCAGAACTTTGACGGACTTATGTGAAACAACTTGAAGTAAGAATTTGACTTTGGAATATATCAAGCATAGCATAGAAGGATTCTCAATTTTTTGTGTAGCTTTCCTTTAAAAGAACAAAGTTTGTTTTTTCAAAACTATAAATTTTCAGTCTGCAAATGAAATGCGTTTGTTTTAAAGGGGCTGTCGAACATTGATTCTTCTGCAACAAATAATGTCACATAAAAAAGTCTGTCTTCAACCATAGTCCCTTTTGTGTCCTGCTATGTTGTGTTGTTTTCGTTTTTGTGTTGTACTCGTGTTGTGCTCTGTTGTACTGAGGCATGGGCACTTCTCTTATAGCCTGTGTCCTAGGGTAAGACTTACCATTCTTGGAAGTCGAAGCTAGTGCTGAGGACGTAGGCTGTCTTGTTCTCATGTCAGCGTTGGACAACGAGGCCGTAATGTTGCTTCCAGCTGGTCCTATGGGTGCTTCGGAAAGAGGTAAAAACGTAGAGATCACCTCAGCTGGTCCTATGGGTGCTTTAGAAAGAAGTAAAAGCGTAGAGGTCACCTCAGCTGGTCCTATGGGTGCTTTAGAAAGAGGTAAAAGCGTAGAGGTCACCTCAGCTGGTCCTATGGGTGCTTCGGAAAGAGGTAAAAGTGTAGAGGTCACCACAGCTGGTCCTATTGGTGCTTCGGAAAGCTAGAGGTAAAAGCGTAGAGGTCACCACAGCTGGTCCTATTGGTGCTTCGGAAAGAGGTAAAAGCGTAGAGGTCACCTCAGCTGGCCCTATGGGTGCTTCGGAAAGAGGTAAAAGCGTAGAGGTCACCTCAGCTGGTCCCATGGGTGCTTTGGAAAGAGGTAAAAGCGTAGAGGTCACCTCAGCTGGTTCTATGGGTGCTTCGGAAAGAGGTGAAAGCGTAGAGGTCACGCCATCTGGTCCTATAGCTATAAAGGTGCTTCGGAAAGAGGTAAAAGCGTAGAGGTCACCTCAGCTGGTCCTATGAGTGCTTCGGATAGTGGCGAAAGCGTATTTCAACATTACTCACCTACGGTACTAGTGTTTTCGCAAAATTGGACCAAATGTAAGAGCCCTAACATTTAATTGCACAGATTTATGTATAGGGTGCTTCGGAAAGAGGTAAAAGCGTAGATAGAAGGCACCTCAGCTGGTCCTATGGATGCTTCGGAGAGGTATTTCAACATCAGTCACCAACGGTGACTTTGTATTATGTTTTGTCAAAACCGAGCCAAATATAAGAGCGTTAAAAGTTTTGCACAAATATATGCGAAGACGCCAAAACGTCATCAACACCAACCCGAAACCGTGGCTTTGATTCATTGAACCATACAAGCAATGGTTATATTCAAAACGCCTGTTACGAGTATATACCCAGCATCAAGCGATTGACCTAGACATTCATATTGCTCTACAATATTAGGCTTTCTCTTACCGGTGACGTCACAGCCCAGGAGTTCCATCCGAAGAGCTGGAAGTCCGTGCCAAGTCGCTGGGTGGAGCTGTATCAGCCGTGTAACGATGGGCCTGTCAAACATGTTCGTCTTCTGTCCAGCTGCGTCGGTATTCCCAGGAAACCTCTCTGGAGACTAGTTACATTAAAAAACAACACTTTAATTTACTTCGGTCAAGCTCCCACTAGGACCATACTCAAAAGCCTTTTCCACTCACTGTACGCTGGCCATTATCAGGGATTTAAACTTCGACTTTCATATTTGTCAGGCTGGCCTCAGCTCTTATGTTGTCTTGTTGTTGCGTGAAATGAAAAGTATTAGTCCTCATTTACATGCCGTTTGAAAAGTGACTAGATCTAAGCTTATGTGGTGACATTATCTTTGTGTTCTCTCTATGCTTTCGCTTGCGACCAGGCCGTAACAATACATAGAATACATAGATTATCATAATCGTTTTCATTCAACGTCAGTTCAATCGATTTGTGAGACTGGTCAGGAATACATGAGTATCTTCTTATGAAAAATGTAGTTCAACATTTTTTTATTATTTTTTTTATTTTTATCAAAAAAACACAGATTTATCCAGAATATATGTCAATGTTACAGAAAGGTATGTTGGTATCTTACAAGCACGATATGTTACAATGTTTGCACCAAAGATTATATGTGTTACTGTACATATACTGGCAGGATAGTCCAAGATTAAACCACATATCAAATAAAGTTAATGCAATTCAACATACCGTTACGTTATACTGGTCTCTTATGATATCCCAGCCCAAATTGGTGTCAAGGTAGAGAATGCGGTAACTTGTGATCCAAAACTTGTCTTGTGGGCCATCGTACCCCTGGGTGATGACACCTGTAACTGTTTTCGGTTCCCCCAGGTTCACCTGTATCCATGACCCCGTGGTCAGAGCCAGGTTCGGCAGCCAGGCAAAGTCTCCGTTTAACCGTGCGTACCAAGGCCACCACACGCCGAAAAACGTAGCTACAGACGAGGACGTGATGTCTAGGTCCTGTATGGTCCTGTCTTCCATTCCAAGTGCCCTAGGACAGACTAGAAATACACAGGTATTGGGTTGGGGTAGTGCTGCGTACCTAAACGTAACATCAGGTACAGGTACCGGTACAGAGGTTTAGGTACAGGTCCGGACCTGTACCTGAACAATTTGAAAAATTAACATGTGTTCTAGCTCCTGAACTTCTTCAATAATGACAGAACCATAAATAAACAGTCAACAACTTGTCAGTATCTTTATTCAAAAAACATAACTAGGTTCCTACCGCCAAACTCCCTTGGCCTTGCTATCAAAACTCCCGACCTGCCTGAATGATCTGTTGCATATTATATACGCTATTCCAAGGTGCCACTTTGGTCACGTTTAATTTGGTGTTGCAAGAGGCCATGAGGTCAGGAGATCAGTCACAAAATAAGCACATACTTTATATCGGTACAGTACCGGTACTTCATGATCCGGTATTTTGTACCTGTACCTAATCCGTTTTTACGGTACAGTACCGGTACGCAGCACTAGGTTGGGGCCTGCCAAAATTAAAGACTTCTGATGACCAGCAAAACTATTGATACGACTAAGTAACTCTATCCCACACGTTTTATTCTAATTCTGAAACCCGCTGTCAATAATACTCTGACTACAAAAATGTTGGTGATGGTTAATTCAGAAATGTTCGCGACTTCGCGGTGATTTAATGTTCGCGGATTTCGCGGTGAACTCTCTTTACCGAGAACTTAAAACAACCACGAAAAGCCGTTCCATTGTGTAAGACTGTAGCGCTACTATTTCAAACGCGAACTCAAAACCACCGCGAACACTCCATATTCACCCTACCGCGAAATTAAATTCTGCATTTACTGTATGCAGGTGACGCTGTTCAAGTCGCCTTATTCAAAGATCTGTTCAAAGCTGTGATGACAGTTTCTTCCAAAGTTGACGTTCGTCAAAAGCGTACTTGTACTTGTAAAATGTAGGTTCTCAAATCACAGTGGAGCTGCAAAGCTAAGATCAAATTTCAGTTAGCGTCGGCAAATGTTCTTTTGAGGTGTTCCATCTCGCGTGTATGACGTCATTCCCGCCACAACGTGTAATACGTCACCCATTAGAACTAACTAGTAGAAACCTTTCACTACGTAGGTGAAGGACGTGCGAGTAAACAAAAAGTTGTAACTTCCTGTCAACAGAATTGAAAAGGAAGCCCAAACAAAACCTAATTTCAATGGTCCAATTGTTCTGCTTTTTCTAGTCTCCAAGAACTATTCCTTCACACATCTTTGACGTACGGCCTTGTGGTAGCCGTGCTCATGCCTTCGTTTCAAATCTGAATGGACAATGAAAACACATACCGTCATTTTTCGTCTCCGATGCTACTTCATCACTGAGTAGACAGCCGATACTCAGGTACACAAAGAACCGAGGAACCACTCGAAAGTTGAGCATGGATGATTAGTTAGCAAGATACACAAAAAGTAGAAAGAACGCGAGAAGAATTCCAGGCCAAATCTTGCGATCTGCGTTAAGTTCTGGTCAGTACACTATGCGTTGGCGTTGTTGCCACAAGTAGGTGACGTCACATGAGGGCTTGATTGGTCAAGATAACGTATTGAGAGAGAAATGTTTTTACAAGTAGTGTTAGGAATGAGATTGGCATAGTGCCCAGGTTCTACCATGCATTACCATATGAGAAATTACAGAAAAATCACGCTCGTTTGTAAGACTTGCTCATCCGGTGGTGCATTGTTACGAATTACATACAAATATTACTCCCTGCACAGACTTTACTGAATGCGAAGCTGACTAACTCGTCGATTCCCTCGAATTCACCCAGGAAAGACAGACCGAAAAGCCCTATTAATTCTGGTCCGGAAATGCAAGAACCTGACGTCACCTATTGTGACCTAACAATTGATAAATTCAATCATCAGGCGAGTAGCCGTCAGTACGGCGCAAGTTGCAAATGGCGGGAGAGCCCTGAACTTTGACGGACTTATATAAAACAAGTGAGGACTTAACTTTGGGGTATATTTAGCAAAGACTTTTCAATTTCAAGTTTAGCCTTTCTTTAAAGTGCTGCATGGGAGGTTTTATGTTATAACGAGACATTGATGTGTCTTATTCCACTGATTCGACGTTCCATGGTCTTTATTTAGTTATTCAATTTCTAGTATAGTTACATCAATGTGATCAACGTCCGTATGCCTCCGTATATTCTTGGTTTACTTGAGTAAATGCTAGAAAGATAGCGATAGCCACAAGTAATCTAGTTGGCAATAATGAAGTGTCAAGAAAATGGAAGTCTAATTTGAATGGTAGCACCCCACTTTCTGTTTGCAGACCTGAACAATATGATAGTACTTGGTTTAATCAGAGGAAGACTAATAGAGATATGTATAGATTTTTTGGACATCTCTTAAATTAACTGATGTCCCACACAATGTGCAATTATAATGGCTGTACCTCTTTGACACTCCAATCCCATGGAAACAAGTTTTTAACTCCATATTAAGATGTACCATTGACCCAACTTCTAGATTGTTCCAATATAAACTTATTCATAAAATTCTGCCTACCAATGGACTTTCATATATATGGAAGTGTGTAGATAGTCCATTAGGCTCCCTTTGCCATGTTGAAGAAAAAACTTACACTCATGTCTTCTGGGATTGTATCGGTGTAGTCTCCTTTTGGAATAAAATATAAAAAAAACTGGTATTACAATGAAACGGGACAAAATTTACATTTAAACCTTTCAATGTTATATTTGGAAATTTAGCATCGGAAAATTGTCTTGAAAATCTTATAATATTATGGGCCAAAGGATTCATTTTTCAAAGCAGAGGCAAATCAAACCTACATTTTCAAACATTTCTTAACTACGTTAATTTATTCCACCAATGTTATCGCGACAAGGAGGGGAAAACAAGAAACACTAAGGGAAATGGAATAGTTTTTGTTATACTTTATGATGTCTTTATTTGCTGGATGGTGTTTTATGTGTTGTTGTATTATTTTGACTAATAAAAAATATAATGAAGTGTCTATTTGCAAAATCATGCCCGAAGGCTAATTGCATACACGTACACAGTATCGAAGTAAAAGTAAAACATAGGAGAACAACCCCCCAAATGTCTAATCAACTATAAGGAGCTATCTTTACTATCATCTATGTGAGGCTTGACTTCTACTTTGAAGGCAGTGGATAATGAACTGTTTTGCATAATGAGTGGGTTTTGTGATTTTAGTAGAAACGTAGTCTTTTGGGGATCATCCAAATGGTAAATGCTTTGGGAAATTGTGGCAACTCTTTGAAATTCTGTTTCTTTCGGTCTCGACGTGAATGCACTGACTAATAGAATGTATTTCAAGTCATTTTCCATTGCATTCGTAGAGCAATATTTGCATAATCTCTCGTGGACAGGCTCTCTATAGTGGCCCCTTTCTATCTCTAGTGGATGTGCATTTATTACTAGTATTATCTTACATATGGTGGATCGCTTATCAAACTCATTGTGATATAGAGAAATTTCCACCGAGTATTGACGTTAAGTCTGAGCTTACCGTTATCTACGGACAATTGGTGAAAAACGTTTGAACATACATATCAGTCAGTCTTCTCTTTAAATATATTCTTATTGCCTAGCGCAGTTGGTGTTCCATAAGAAAGAATAACTTGTATCATAAACTATTCCGTTAGAATGTGCAGCCAGCTTGCAACTATTTAAAACTATATAGGAGCCATTGCAACTATATAATAATAGCCAGTCTCTGGAAAGTGAAATTTACAATTATACCGCCCGATATGAAGTCTACGTGTCCACAGCAATATTGTAAACCCGTGGTATGCCTATATATCGGCGGATGCAGACAATGAAGAGCACAACAAACCTCTGTAGATAGCTCGGCGCTGCTTCTCATTGAAGACGCCATGTTAACCCTCAAACACCCGAACCCTTTTTTGCGACTGTCTTCTATAATGTCAACAGTATTGTGCCAATCTCCCTAGAAAATTAGGAGAGGTTAGAATAGCTGCCTACTGACGAAGTCACGAAATGAATTTTTTTCGATCAAACATGTTCAAATGGCATATCAAAATCCACGCCTGGGGTCAAAAATGACTCCACTAGGGTGTTACAGCTTGTTTACATCGGGATCATATGAAGTCACGCGCGCGCGCTAGATTGTGCTCTCGCGAGAAAATTTCAAATGGCCGCGGTATTTGGATAGGGGTCTATTGCAAGCTGCCGCCTTGTGTTTACACGGAGTCCTCATCACGTTGATCGTGAAACTCAAAGGTTGGTGCGGCGTTTGGCCCGATCTCGGGATCTCCATCCGGGTCCACTGGCGTCCGCACAAGCTTTTTACCCCAAGCAGTAAGTGATGACATCATGCCCATGCAGTCCTTGATCTTGTCCGGGGCTCCGTTGAAAGCTTCGTGGATGCACTTCAGCAGACCTGTGTAGATCTTGTTGAAGTTGTCAGAATATTTGCGAACTTGCGATCCTGGAGGGTATCTCTCGGTCTGTGGGTTGGAAACGGTCGGCCAGACACCATCTTCAAAGAAAGGCACAAGTTGGCCAACGAAGCTGAATGTCTTGGTACAGTTCATGCGTTTGTCACATGGAAAAAAGTTGTCAAAGCACTGTCCCAATTCTGTGGCATCTGGGTCTGTTTCCATAAGCTCCCGTCCGTGCACCACCTCAGCAAACTTGAAGAAATGTGAAATCTCGTCCGTTTCGTCAAACGGCTGGCAAGGGTCGCTCCCTTCACCCTCGAAAACGATGTCCAATATAGCAGCTACCGCGCTGGGAAGATCATGCACTGCAATCGGGGAACTGTCCTTGTTGCCAAACCATTGCTCACTGCTTATTTGCCTTGTTCTGTCACCCGTAAACAGATCATCGTCTGCCTTATTCTGTAGTATGATCATGGGGCAGACGATCAGATGGATGTACATGCCACCGATGGTCTGAGGCCTTGTCGTTGTCTCAGAACACCGTCGGAAGATTTCCTCCCAAGTTTTCATATCGCCGTCATTGCTGTATTTCATGATGCGGTTTCTATGAGTGCGGAGATACTGAGCCACACCACAACCCGCCATCTCACAGTTTGGCCTCTCTATCCCCTGGAAAACGGTTCGAATCTGGTTCAATGAGCATCTCGCGAGCTTTACCACAACACCAGGGTTAGCGCCCCCTGGAAGTGGTGCTGGGTATGACTGTACTACGGACGGATGGTTCAATAATGGCGCACCACCAATCGCGTTCAGAAGGTTGGAAACCAGAGTCATGTGTTTCATCTCATCGACAACGACAGTCTTGATCAAGGCCGCTACCTCTTTGTTGTCGCCATCTTTAATCGAGAACAGCGCACTCAGATAGGGAGGAATTGTGGCCAGTTCTATCTGAAGAGCTACCTGGAGGTTCCTTTTTAGTTCCGCTAAGGTATGGGTGGTCGTACCCAATAATGGAAGGTTTGAGGATGAGTCAAGGTTGTCTATCCATGACAAAATCATTTCTCGTTTTTTTGGAGAGAGATCTCTGGTCACCGGCATGTAGTTGGGATTCGTTTCAGGGAGAGTAAGAGTGTGTCTGAGCAATTTCTTTTTCCTAGTAACATCCTCGTAGCTTGCAAGGTTGATTATTGGCTTCATGACGGGATAGAGATTAGCGTACTGTTGGAATATTGGGTAGACATGTTCGTACCAGGTCACTTCACCGGGAGTGAAAGTGTACTCGGAATACAGATGAACTGAGATCATTAAGTCCGGAACCTTTAAGTCTATTCCATTGGCTCCCTTCTTGGCCATGATACCGTACGTGTATACCTGGCCATCTAGTTGCTGTTCCCTCCTAGGCTCCCCTGGATTGCTGGACCGGAATCTTATCGTAGAAATGCCGTTGTCATCAGAGGGTTTAATGCTGACAACATGTATTGCTGGATTCAAGTCGTCTTGGAGCGAGATGGGGCTGGTGAAAACCGATTTGGCAGATCTGCCAAACTGGAAAGTGCGAAAATGCATGTCCCATTCACTGTTGGGCTCCTTCCGCACAACACGATTGCCAATGGCCTCAACGAACAAGCCGTCGGGTCTTTCCTCCAACACCGCTTCGCATTGCGATGGGGTTCTTTGCTGTATTATTGCTAATGGAGTATTCCCAATTGTTTCGATTGCTACGTGTTTAACGGAAAGCCTTATCATGCCTGCATTCCTCTGAAACCATGCATTTCCACCGACTCTGATTTCTCCGAGGTTGTATGCATCGTTGTCCAGAAGTTCGCATCTTTCCTTCGTTCCGTTGTATTGAAGAAGATAGAGGGGACCGCCTGATGGTTCGAGAAGATTACCTTTGATGTCGAACTTCACCCTGTTAGCAAAGTCAAGCACTACATTCTTCTTGTTGACGTCAACATAGAATGGAACGTGATTGCCATCACCTCTCCACAGCATTCTTTTGTACGGGCCATAGGGAAGACGATGCCTTGACACCGCTGCATATATGGTCCCAACCACACGGCCATACGGGAAGTCTGGAGACTTGGAGTCCGTTACCATGTTGTAGACGTTGAGTTTGACGTGCAAGTTAAACCCATGCATGTGGCGGAGAGACATGACCTGCTGTATGAAGTTGGAATGTCTTGCTAGAGACCCATCGATCCACTTCGTATTTTGCAAAGTCGACAACCAGACCGCAGAAAATCGCGTATCCGAAGTGCTGCAGTCCAGTTCTTCACAGGACTCGTGGATATGGTTGAATGACCGTGGTACGAGGTCCCCTTTGAAGAACCCATCCACACCTACCACGAGGCCCCATATCTGACTTTGACCTTGGTTGAACGGATCCAGGTCGACCAGCTTGCCTGCAGTGGTGCTGTCCGAGCCTAGGTAAGAAAAGTAACTTCATTAATTAATGCATACGCATTTGTACCTATATGTAGCATGACTAAATCGCGCTCCTAGCGGGAGGCCCGACGGTTACCGGGGGGTCATTAACCCCAGCCAGGCTATATTTGTACCTAACTTATCCCCCCCCCCCCGAAACTGAGGTCACCTGTGCACAGTTTTATAATGTACACTGTCATTTTGCCAAGTCCACGCACATGTGTAATTCTGAACATCCTAGCACATAGTCATCCTCCCAGCTGACCCGATATGTTCGGTTCGTTACCTCCCATTGCGGCCCTGCCCTTTCGAGCCCCGGAACACGCTTCTGGCGACGTCGCCTCCAAAACAGCTTCAGCCAATCAGAGGGTTTGCTAAAGCTCATCTCGAGCAAAGCCGCAAGGGACGCTGGGAAGCTATCAGCCAATCAGCTTACATCTTACATTGCTACTTTGGGTTCAGAACAAGATAACGAATCTTTGTGCCAAATAAGGCTAGCTCATTGATTATTATTGTATGACAGCCAACGAAAAGGTATGTCACCCCGTAAGGGGCGGTATAACCCCGTCGTAGCGAAAGCTCGTCGACTGATGATGATGATGATTGATTATTCATGAGCAACTAACGAGTGTTTGTGCCAAATAAGGCTTAATTATTTATGAGCAACTGTCAGTGACGCCCCCAGAAGCCAAAACTGGCCTCAAGGACTGAGACCGAGAGGGTTTGCCGAAAATTTCCCGAGCGGGTTTCAGCGCTGATAAAGGAGGGTGGCACATACTAGTAGTAAGTAATAGTAATAGTCTTTGTTGCATATTCCTGCCCAGAGGAGCTAAATGCACAGATTACCACACGTGGTCTATAAGAAGCATAGTAGCAATGATAGACCACATCTGTGGAAATTTTAGTTAGAAATATTACCTATGATCGTTTGACCAATAATAGGGTCGTCTTGCAACTCTTGGACACAGTGTCCGTCCGCGAGGCAGACTTGCGTCACTGTGCAGTCGACCAACCGGAAATCCCCAGTTCCTTTTGGGTTCCAGCCGGTTATCTTCAAGGGATCAAACGTGCTGATGTTGAAATTTTCCGGGTAGTTGTTGATGGTTGGGACGTCAGCGAGAAATCTCCCAGCAAAGTTCAAACGAGGTATAGCTACAGGAATGATACCACGTAAGTTATATGTAGGGTCATAAATGGTACAGTACACATTCTGTATCAGCATCAGTGTTTCATGCGTTACCTCCATTCCCAATTGACATACCCATACCCACATGAGCACAAAATGTATATTCTTGGTCTAAAGATGGCCCCAAATCCCAAATTTAATCATTTTAAAGTGATTTATGCCAAAAGTGAGAATGAAGTCCTGGGGACATAAATCATAGGCACCCCATACCAAATTTCAGGTCAGTTGGGTTTCAATATGCAATACAAGGGCAAAGGAGCCCAAAATTTTTGGTCTATGAACCCAACACACACCAAAATTCAGGGAACAAATACTTGACAATTCTCTTTGTTCTTTTTTAGAATCCGTTGGGGCAAAGTCACAGAGATCACAGGGCTGGGTAGGCAAGATAAGAAAATATAAAATACACAGCGCAATGCTGCACGACATAGACAAGTTACCTGCTGATACGAAGGCAAAGGAACTTCTCCAACTTCCGGAACTGAAAGAGATCAAGAATATGGGACGTTTATCATATTCTATAAAGATGAAAATCACGGCAAATATGACCTGAATACGATAAATAGAACCATAACACAAAAATGTTTACACCATTCGTTGAAAGATCCTTCTGTGTCTCTCACCGAAGTGATTGAATGCCGTTCAGCTTGGAAGCCTGGTACGAGTCCTGTCCGGACCATCTGTAGACAGTCACCTGTCCACCGGCGTCCGTGATCCTACCGTCATGGATGGCAGCACGGCAAATACTCGAGCTCTGTAAAAGAATACCATCTACTTCAGTACCCATTTCCAAAAATGGACTTCTGTCAATATACATAAGGCATGTCAGTATGTTGAGCAAAAATCCGCTGTGATTTATGAATGGTTAATTCGGATGTGCAGAAACCGAGAAGTACTCACGCTCGTGTAGACTCCAGTCCCAGAGATAGTTGCTTGCCAAATTTCATAGCATCCAGCCGGACAGGTTTCGCTGTAAAATTGAAATATGTTCATGCAAAAGTCTAGTAGCTTTACAAATGATTTGAAAGAAATGTTAGATATGGGAAAAGGCGTCACCTTTCTATAAAGACGACGTATTTTTTTCAGTTAATAGTCAACTCTTACGTGAAATTGTCGCCGTTGAAGTTCGCGAAGACAGCAAAGCATATCTGAGTATCTGGAAAATTGATGCAAAATCTCTCATCAGCAATACATTTCCTGCATTAACGTGGCACCCAGGTATGGTCCAAGACACTGCTAAAAGGAAGTAACGGTTCATAGTCCGTATATAGGTAACTGAACAAGTTATCTGCCCCTTAGTTGATACAATGAATGAATGAATGATTTTATTGCACAACGATTGGATCAGTGACAATGAATGTCAACTTACAGACACCATATAGGTAACAATCTAGTTCTATATAAGAATATTTCTAGTTACTGTAAGACTATATCCAGTGTGATCTACGGCAATTGCAACACGGAACTAATACAGGCTTAGAGTTGCGTGTTTCTAGGCTAACTATATCGGTAATAATGTATAGCAATTTACAGATAACGTAATAACAATCTAGTTCTATCTAAGAGTATTTCTGATTACCATAAAGTGCAATCTACGTACGGTAATTACTACATGGAACTATAGCCAATTCAGACAATGTGGAGGTGTGATCATGTTCCTCAAAGATGAAGTTCATTGATTGTCGCTTTGGAAATTGAGAGGCAGACTCATACCCTGTCTCTGGGCCCCATGTTGAAAGTTTGTACAGTAGTAGGGCAGTAACCACCAAGTCACATTTTGTTTTCAAATTTTTCAGTTGTTTGGCTGTTGACAACTCTCAATCAGAACTCATCATGGCCAGGTGTACTACTGTGATGTGAAATTGCAATTGTTCAATGTTTCCTTGTTTTTACTACTTTTATACCAGGTACCCCACAATACCATTCCAGTGAAAACCACAAGGTCTACACACATAAAGCTCAACATAAAGAGCTGAAATGTCCCTACATACACCAAATCCTTTCATTTGACAGAAAACATTGTCCAGTGCTACATCCAAGGCATATCTAGCAATATCCCATCTTGTTTGGTCCCTGTAGACTCTACAGAGGACCATTTCTGTGTGGGGGCGGGGTTACGACCAAACAATGATTAACTTTTTTATAATTGAATGGTTCCAGCTAAAACACACGGTGTCTATAAAAGAATCTTCCCATTGAGCTTCTAACCTGTGACGTCACAACCCAGGAGTTCCAGTCTGAGAGCGGCGCCATTTTGGAACCAGGTCCAGGGCAGCACTCTGATGAACCGGGCGTGTATAGCAGGGACGAACACGTTCTCTTTCACAATATCAGCGCCACGGTTACCCTCAAACACCTGGGAGGGAATAGATACACATGCACATTCTTGTTCTCTGTATGTGCCACTATTAGGTACAATATGCTATTAAAGGAGCATTCCACTCCAGAAGCTGGTATCATTTTCTGATAGATTACATTTTTCAGGATACAAATGCACCCGACTTTTGGCTAAATTACCTCAGCTGTCTTTCGACAATAATCCTTCTCTAAATCCATTTACCCCCATACGGACCCGCTATGTACTTTCATGGCCATTCTCAGGTATAATTTATCGCTAACGGTAGACGCGATAAGCTTAACAAAAGCAGTTGAGTGACTATACAGAAAGGTACACAAAAAGTTTGAAGACTATCGCGTCTGGGGATACTGAGATTTTGGTACTTTTGTAAGAAATGTTGAACTCTGGCATTGTGGGAAGGGTCCTCTGGGGAATTCAAGAACTCGATTGCTAAAATGTTCAACTTATGGTAATTTTGACAAAACAAACTGGATAAACACCCCCGTACAGACAATGCAGGTGCACATCAAAGTCGCTACAAGTATGACACATACAGGATATAGAGCAGGTATTCTAAGCTTACCACATCTTCATCAGACGGAGCGAAAGTCGTCCACGTTGTCCCGTCGTCCGAAAACTGAACCTTAAAGGACGTGACGTAGTAGCTGTACGTGTAGTGATGACCTTGACTTCGAACACCGGTGATTCGTTTCCTCTCCCGTAAATCAACCTGAAGCCACTGGTTCCGCCCGGGATCTTCGTAGTTCTGCGGGTACCAGGCGTGTTTGTTGTGCAGTCTTCCCAGATACGGGCGCCAGCAGACGGATGGCCCACAGTGGGTAGAGGATCCCGTGATTTGGTCGTCGCAGATAGTTTTTGATTCCATGCCAAACGGAGAAGTACATGCTGAAAAGAAACATGATCATATCAGTTAATCATCTTCTATAACACGTTTTTTTAAAGCATGATAGTTTTATCTTTGCAAAGAAAGCTGTTGCAGAATTTCCTCAAACATTATGTAAATGAAGCCCTGATTTGCATGATTTATGTCTACTAATGTTCACCTTTACTTGACTTTTGAATGCTGCTAGAATAAACTTCCCATCATTGCAGACTGTGGAATATTTTTATTTTTCATTAATCATGCAAATTAAAGTAGGAATTGCATAGTTAAAATATATCGATATTCCTCTCTTTCTCAGTTACCTATGTCCCGTGTTTGAGAGTCCTTTCATGGAATGGAGCGGATCTATAAACTTTTCGAGCTGATTATGTGAAATAAGCCCTGATTTGCATAATAAACACCTGCTTGTGAAAATAATCAATTAAACTATCTACATATGAAAAAAAAAACTCTTATTGGGTTGAGAAACAACTGGCCCCTGCAGTTCCAAAAAGCCGCTAGAGGGCCCTAACCTACAACACTTACTCTCAGCCACAAGGGCTAGCTTTCACTTAAAATCACGACCATAGTATGTCCAGAACATGAGATTTCATCACCGGAAGTTGTGCCGCAGTACCTTAAAAAGCCGCTAGGTGATCAATAATCGAACTTGACCTTCGTTTTGTTGCCCTTACCCACCTACCAAATATCTTAAGGATATATCCGCGACTTCTCGAGATATGCTGTTGACAGACAGACCGTGAGACAGACAGACGGACGGACGGACAGACACACAAACGGCACCAAAAACACAACATTCTTGGCGAAGGTAATTAGTATGGGCGTATGCAACCATTTCTGTGTGGCCTGAGCAAAGGGAACAAGAGTTAAGAACTCAACGGAGGAAGCCTCGAATGTCAACATAAAAGGTATGGTAGGTATATAAGAAGAAGCATTCTTCCTACGAGAGAAGCTTTTGACTAAGCCTCGCTATTTGGCGGATATCCAAAAACCTGACACAAACGCTACCATGACTTTGATACCTCTATCTTCTACCCCACAAAATTTTTTTTTCCGGTAGTTTCACATTGACTTCATATGTAAATTAGTTAATGTCCGTCCATGCTTTCTTGGAAGGCAGTATATCAAAAGTATACATGTGTGACGTAACAAGGAAGTCACATATGTCCTTTTACTTTCGCAGTGACGTCATTGGAAATCGGTACTTTTCCAGAATGTGTCCCTCTATCGTATAAGACGTATATCATTTTAGTTATATTTGATCGCTAACCCTTTGAAACAGTCTTTGTGTTAAGTCTCCTCTACTTAGAAAAAAGAATTAAGTTCAAATGGAGGTTGCTTCATGCTGATATAAGAAGTTTGCAATCAAGTATGTTTTGCCGCCGAAAATGAAACCCTTCAGTAACGACTGAGAAATCCCCACAGTTTCGATGATCTAATTCCAAGGCAATAGGAACTATGGCGCTTTCATTTTCGCGATTAGCTTCACACTATCTGAACAGTAAAAAAAAAAAAAAACTACACAAGGTTGATACTTTCTTGTGCCATAAAAAACACACATAAGCAATCATAGCCGTGGCAGTTCAAAAGGGTATACTTTTCCAATGTTAGTTAAATTGTCCACACTGTAAACAAAGGCTGCAAGGGTATTTATTCATTTATTTATTTAGATCTACCACATTTGTGGAAGGATTGACATAACAGGTGACTATCACCTTTTCAAGATGTCAACCCAGACCAGACTGTAAGGTTTGGACCATCGCACACCGGGGCATGCCCCTACTCTTTTTTGAAAGTTCTGGTGGGTTCTTTTACGTGCGCGGGGTGTGGCTCTCCCAAACACGGGACCTCCATTTAACGTCCTATCTGAAGGACGTCCCTAACGGAAGCTAGGTACTCATTTACACCTGAGTAGAGTGAAGAAATTTGTGTTAAGTCCCAAGGGTACAACGTCCGGGCGCATAAAAACATAAAATGTTTGACAAGACGTGTGAATAAGTGAATGAATACATGTAGATACATAACAGAAGCCTAGTTGGAACGTGAGTCCAAAACTCCCCTCCCAGAGGACGAAAAGCAAAAAAGGACACATATCTAAAAACGTTTAGTTGCTGTAATGTAATCTTGGGTAGCTAGCATGATTTTCTCGTTGATATCAGAAGAACAAAGCAAACTACCATGTAGAATTAAGAGCTGTTTACCGTTGACAGAGAGGGTGTTAAAATTAATTGTGTGTCCGAGGATCCCAGAAAGCTTGCCGAAGAGAACTGAACGTTGGAAGGGCAGTGTAATAAGTAATGGACCTACCTGACGCAGTGCTCAGGAAGACAACGCCCATTAGAAGTGCTCTTGTTCCCAGCATTATCAAGCTTGTGTCAAAACGATCCAATCTGGAACACTTGTAAAATGCAAATACGTACCTATCAAGACTCTATTTAATGGCTGAACGCGGTGCTCATCACAGCGACAAAGCCACCCTTGTTACAGCCACGAAGCTATCGGGAAATAGCAAATATGTCACTTGAGAGGTTTCGCTCATGAGTCATAGCTTTTACCGAAACTAGAATATACCAAGTACTGCCGTGGCAAGGAGTACCTCTATTTGAAGAGGATGTTTCTTTCACGGCCAAAATAGTCTTCAGCTCATTGACACACTCTTTCAAGTTCATTTAGGAACAAATAACGGAAAGAAGTAGCATTTTTCTTTCTTATTCTTTTTTGGGCTGCAAACAAACTGTAAACACTGGTAGTGGTAGCGGGTGGTGTCGACCGTATAATTTTACTTCGGGGGTGAACCGGCCCCGGCCATGTGAAAGTGAAAGGTATAGCCACCATCTTGATGACGAATCAATTTTTTTACGGTTGTAAACATCATCTATCTTAATAGAAAGTTGTCAAGGCTGTTAACGATCGTACAAAACTCTTAACCAATTTGTTCCATCTTCGCACTGTACTAGTGAAAAAGACATGTCTTAAACTCCAGTCATCTGAAACCTTTTATTCAATTTTGGTTTAGTCTATCTTCTTTTAGTCCTGGTGTAAACTGTCAGTAAATTAGTGAGTGATTCAAAGTAAAGAGCCTTTGTCTTTTTTCTCTAGCCATATTTGTGACGGGATGGAATACTAACTTAACTAAAAGACGTACATATATACCGAACTAAATGTTCTATTCGAAACAGGAGTGATATAAAGATGTGATCTAAGAGTACAAAATGTTACGAGGTATTAGCTGTTGCTTCCACAGGGTCTGTCTTGATCTGACTGCATCAAGATGAGTTGATTCCTCGACCATGTCATAACAGGTTTCCCTCCGCGCGGTCAGCAATCTACATTTGTGTTGTTCTAAACTGGTACAGTTTGTTGTTTGTCATTTTACACGTAGTATATATATATCGACAACGTCTTCTGTCCTCAGTTTTTCATTAACACGCTATCACATTCTAGTGGTGTTCAGTTCATAGCAGATGTCTCATATATGACATTTTCTACCAATCTATTGTCCTCCTCCCTAGAGCCGTTGTCTCCCGTTACTGCTCGAGCGGTGCTGTGTCCTGTCGGCGTGCTGCAAAGAAAATATGAGAACACTATGATTTCTTCAGATCGTCAATTGTTCATGTCTGTATGCAAATTCAATTTTTAAGTATCATTTGTTTGAAATTCCAGTTAGAGACGCAAGGGTCCATACTTTCCATCAACATCAAGTATGGCCATGCGTAGACCGTCTCTCCAAAGATGCACATTATTACATTTGACAGGGCATAACGTACTTGATAAAATTTCAATGCTTGGTTTGATCGTGACCAGTACCTTCAACAGAAAACGTAGCATGTACCTTGCGGTTTGTATTGACGCAAACTACGGACTAACCTTGCTTTCGTGTAAAGGTCGTTGTCCACGAAGCCCGACGTATCACGATCGTGGTCCCTCTCAGAGGAAGGTGCAGCCTGACCCGAACTGTACTCCGTGTTCACAAACTCGTGCCCTCTAGCGGCTGACGAAGGTTCTGCATCAGATCCTGAAGAAGATCGCCTGGAGAAACAGAAAAAGGAGGATTATGGAAATTTAACTTCTATTGACAACCCTTCCATAGTAAATCAATGAACTAGACTTAGCATTTCATTTCAAATATAGGCTATGATGTTCTACTTTCTTTTTTCAGATAAGATTTCATTCGTCACTAGCTTTGCACGTCGCATCAATGGGGTCGCATTGTGTGAACTTCTGTACTAAACCGGTAATCTGAATGGTAATGAAAAGTATGTCGCCGTTATCGAGCTTACCTTCTTCTTATCACAATCCCAATTGCCACCACAGCCACTACCACCACACCTCCGCTGACGGCTATGGCGACTATGACACCTACGATAGGTGGAAACGGAACAATGAATGACCACAGTACACTTCTGTGTATGTCTTCTACTAGTATACTTCTTTCAACATTATGCAGTGAAAGATCTTTCCGTTGTCGCCTAATGCCATCAAAATCATGTTCTCATCAAATCTACATTAACAATAGAAAAATGATGAAGAAACAATGGCAAGGGTGCATCAGGCCTATAGATTGGGAGACTTATAATAAAAGTAGTAAAAGTGAGTGTAAAATGTCAATATGTCATGACTTTCATAATCACCTGTTGAGAAAGGTCCGCGGCCGACTTGTCCCCCTCCCTGAGTATCTGGACCATAATTAGAAAGTAAAGAACACGGAATATAGTTAGAAAAAAACACACACATAGACTTATGATCCTATCAATTGATGATTTCATAGATGAACATGTAACGTAAGTTCATGATGGATTTCGTAATATACATTATACATATCAATAATGATAACAACAACCTTTATTGTACCCTATCGGGCTATGTACAGGCATACAGATACAAAAGTCGTGGTAAATACATATATTGATACTAACAGGACTTCTAATATCAATCTAAAACAATTGTTTTAAAGCAAATGTATAGGTTCAGCTTCTTCTCTTCTATTTGTGATGTTAAAATATAACAATATAGACTGGGGAAGGCAAAGCATGGGGGTCGCTATAGGGGATGTTACATGACCGTGTGCTCATGTCAGTAAATGTGAGAAGTTTCAATTGGTCTTTTCGTCGAGAACATGTCATATCATACTACAGCCCCATCATTAGGTGGTCTTAAAGTCTTCGTTGAAACACTTTTATCGTGAGCCCCGTATAACATATTTAACAACTGTAGATCAAAAAGTACAATGCATCAATTGTGATGGTTTTGAAATACTGCCTATTTTTCTTAGCTCCAACTGCCTTGGATATAAAAATGCCCCGTCCATTGTTTTGAATAAGGCCATGTTGATTTTGATTATATGGATGACATCCGCGCGCGCATCAATTATCGTCCGTCTCCAAAAAAAAGTTTTCGACCATACTTTAAATCGTACACAGTAACTGAAAAATGAACAAATATATCCGTAAATTACAAAAAGAATATTGCAAAACGTGTACTAATGTCATGGAAGTGTATTACAAAGTTAAAGAAGATGTAAAATAACAAGAATGAAGACTATATTTTCGGTATGTTATAGTCGGTGTTTAAATCATTTGTTCAACCTTCCTAACTACTTGGATGTCATGAAGGCACATTTTCTTGCTAAACGTTTGATTTGATTCGCACGTATGCGTCTGTCTTTTACCTGGAACACTTTGCGATGCGTTGTGAGGCACTTGGGTGGATGTTGTAGATAATAAAGGGTGAATACCTGATGTTGTAGGTGTCGTTTGTTGAGGGAGTGGTGTTGTGGGATGTAACGTTGTGGTCTCTGTTAAAAACATACATTGCAGCAAAATCAAGTGAATCTGGATATCTGGTTGATTTTCTGGATTGTATTCCTACCAGAATGAAGGAAATAATCCATACACTACTTTCTCTGGGCTGCAAAAATGTCACTTATTTAGTCATCCAGTCTGCGAAATGGGAGGGAATTTTATAAAATGGGGATGACTGTAAGTTACTGAAATGAAAGAAATGGCGGTGGAGAAATGCTTATTTGACCAAATAACAGAAAGTTTCTTTGAGAGTTCTTGCCCGTAGGCTAATTGCAAATACATATAACATGAAACGAACGGACAGACAGTGAACAATAGAGTATTCTACAACTCTAGTTTAACTGCTGACACTAAATTCTAACTTGTTCTAACTTGATAATGATCACGTTTTTAAATGGAATATCTCCAGCATTCAACAACACATTGTTTGTATGTATGTATGTATGTATGTACGTATGTATGTATGTATGTATGTAAAGATGCAGTAGACCTTACAAATGTCTCTGTGCTTTTGTTGTGTCAATAAAGATTGTTGCTGTATGGAAGCATCTTCCCATGGTGCAACACACCTGTGACGTCACACCCCAGGAGTTCCAGTCTGACAGCGGCGCCATTTTGGAACCAGGTCCAGGGCACCACTCTGAGGTACCGGGCGTGTATGGCAGGG
Source organism: Branchiostoma lanceolatum (assembly GCF_035083965.1). Lineage (NCBI taxonomy): Eukaryota > Metazoa > Chordata > Leptocardii > Amphioxiformes > Branchiostomatidae > Branchiostoma > Branchiostoma lanceolatum. The sequence goes on from NC_089727.1 coordinate 17,126,599, forward strand.
ACGAACACATTCTCCTTAACAGTATCAGCGTCACAATTACCCTCAAACACCTATGAAGGGATAGATACAAATGTACATGTTCATATTTTGTTTTTGTTATGTTTATTATCTTGAGGGGATAGATATAAATGTACATGTTCATATTTTGTTTTTGTTATGTTTATTATCTTGAGGGGATAGATATAAATGTACATGTTCATATTTTGTTTTTGTTATGTTTATTATCTTGAGGGGATAGATACAAATGTACATCTTCATATATTTTGTTTTTGTTATGTTTATTATCTTGAGGGGATAGATACAAATGTACATCTTCATATTTTGTTTTTGTTATGTTTATTATCTTGAGGGGATAGATACAAATGTACATCTTCATATTTTGTTTTTGTTATGTTTATTATCTTGAGGGGATAGATACAAATGTACATCTTCATATTTTGTTTTTGTTATGTTTATTATCTTGAGGGGATAGATACTAATGTACATCTTCATACTTTGTTTTTGTTAAGTTTATTATCTTGAGGGGATAGAAAGCAATCTACATCTTCATATTTTGTTATGTTTATCATCTTGAGGGGATAAGTACAAATGTACTTCTATATATTTTGCTTTTGTTATGTTTATTATCTTGAGGGGATATGTACAAATGTACATCTTCATGTTTTATTTTTGTTATGTCTATCATGTCTATTTTGTACCTTGTATGTGGATGCCACATTGTCGTTGTCTATGTCTATCATGTATCAGCATTTAAAAAAAAAAAGACATCATATTTGCAATGTCCACAAAGGAGAAATATCATAGCCTGCACGTGTTAAAATAAGATTGCGTCGAGAAATTGGTCGTCTTGTTATGCGTAGCTATATAACCCATCAACAAATGAAGTTCTGAAGCGAAAGTTCTGAAAACATATAGCCACTAGCAGATGACTGTTCTCTTTCCTCCCTAGTACATGCGAATGCTTATCATGTAAAAGAAGCTTTTGATAAGACATTAACTCGAAATTTCCATCTATATCTAACAGATACATGTACAGGATGTAAAGCAGAATAACTTTCTATTGGTATTCTAAGCTTACCACATTTCCATCAGACGGAGCGAACGTCGTCCACGTTGTTCCGTTGTCCGAAAACTGAACCTTAAACGACGTGACGTAGTAGCTGTACGTGTACCGATGACCTTGACTTCGAACACCGGTGATTCGCTTCGTCTCCCGTAAGTCAACCTGAAGCCACTGGTTCCGCCCGGGATCTCCGTAGTTCTGCGGATACCAGGCGTGTTTGTTGTGCAGTCTTCCCAGATACGGGCGCCAGCAGCCAGACGTGCCGCAGTAGAAGGAGGATCCCGTGATTTGGTCGTCACGGATGGTTTTTGATTCCATGCCAAGTGGAGAAGTACATGCTGAGAATGGAAACATGAATACATGTCATCCATTACGGAATGTAGGAAATCTGCCTCTCTCTTCAGACGAAAACATTTGTCTATACTTACGTTTCGAAAAAATATAATAACGCCCCTGCAGTTCCAGAACAAGCTGCTAGGGGGCCCAAACCTACACCACTTCTTCATTACATCACAAGCTATCTGCCACCAAAAAATCAAGACCATAGCATGTCCAGGTCAAAAGATAAAAAAAACAAGTTCTGCTGCAGTACCAAGGTCACATACCAGGGAGCCCAAAATCTCTACTACACCCGCCCACATACCAAATATCATTGTAATCCATCAAGAGGTTCTTGAGTTATGCTGCTTACAGAAATCCGGAAACACACACACACAGACACACAGACACATCCAAAACTATATCTCCATTTTTCATGGAGACTACGCACACCCCATGTTTAGATTAGTAAAAGTAACGTTAAGGTAGTTAGTGATATGAATCTTGAACATAAGGAAGTAATAGTGCTGCAAGCACTTCCGTATACTATAGCAACCGATATTTTGGGACGGAAATGTTTGGTTAGGTTTCTCAGGCCGTGGAAGTAATGTCAACAGTCGTATAACCACAATTCTAAAACTTAGAAGGAAGACCAATGGACCAACTCACCTTCTTCGGCAGAAGACGCAATCGAAATAAGTGTAAGGAGGGGAAACATCAACGTTTTCTTCAAGAACATTGCAGCACTTCGCCAACAACAAGTTATTAAGGAAAAAGGAAGTTCAACGTGAATCCGGAAATAGTTGCGAAAGGTTAAAGTTCAGAGATCAGATTACATATTAGCCGAACAATATGTGAAACAAGATGACGTAATGTTGAAAAATAGGTCCTATTTTCGGGTAAGCTAACAATTGGACCATGGATGCTATCTTACTATTCGAGGGTACATTTGTGTATTCATAGCCTTTTAAAGGAAAGGAAAGTGATCTCGAACCAGTTTAGCTCAAATGAACTCAATGAACAGATGAGCTAATCTTCCACTGGTCGTGACAGAGAAGACAGACGCTATGTACAGTATTCACAGGTTCATTGTACCGGGGAAATTCCCCTAGCTCTTTTCGACAAGCACAATGAACAGTGGACCACGGCTTAACGTCCCGTCCTAAGGACTGCAACCCTTTCCGGCAGCGTGCATGCCGGGTGAGCGACACAGCCGGGATCGAACCCGGGGCTTCAAGTTCCAGAGGCAAGATCGGTACGCACGCTTAGCCTACCTTTTAGAATACTTGATCATTGTAACAGAAAATCTACAGGTAAATTCTAAAGAGAAGAGTGTACGAAGTGTTTATTCAAGGCAGGGCAGCGGTAGGAGGGATCCTGCACGCACACACTGTGCACGTGGATAACCTCCTTCGCAGCCTTCTATAGCTAGGAGCGCTGGTGTTAATTTGGGGGGGGGGGCGCTGTTTCGCGATGTTCGACATGTGGGGCAGGTCCTTGTAGTATATACCGGAACGATCATTTCTACGCCCTCTAGAAGCGCAGACACGATCTTTCCGACATAAGAACCTTAGCTTTTAGTTCAGCCTTGTTAACTTTGGCCACAAAATAAACGCCAGTGCTCCAAGATGGCAATCTATTTTGAATTCGTCATATTTTTGATAAGTGAATTTTACAAAGCATGGGCCACTCTGTAAATGATGACGCACTTCATGTGTATATTTCTATGAAATGTCACATGCAAAGTCATGAGAAATAAATCTGAAAAGGCTATTGAGTTATAGTTGCAAACACAGAAACAATACCCCATCGTTTACTGATCTCTTTCACGGTGATAATAACACATAGAAAGCGTCAAAGAAGGCAGGATTCTCACAGCATTTTCCATACATTACTTGACGTCTGCAAACGACGAAAACAATGTTGATTACTCACCTTCCGATTCTGATCAGCTGTCAGTACGGGTCGTTCTCTTGCACCCTGACCAATCGAATCACGTGAATCACATTGAAACTCGTATCAGCCATTTCCCGACAAATCACTTTCTAACTTGCGTTAACGACTACATCTGACCAAACAAACTCGCCAGTGAGATGGTGGAGGGTATCAGCTTCCGAAAGACGTTTTCAGATCGACAATTTTTGGCACTTTGGAAGTGATTGAAAGCGACCGCGATTTAACGTTTAGAGAAAAGTAGTAGAAACTAGAAGTTAAATAGCGGGCGAATTCGATCACTTTCAAAGTGCCAAAATTGTCGATCTGAAAACGTCTTTTGGAAGCTGGCCTTCCACCATCTCACTGGCGAGTTTGTTTGGTCAGATGTAGTCGTTAACGCAAGTTAGAAAGCGATTTGTCGGGAAATGGCTGATACGAATCTGAGTTTCAATGCGATTCACGTGATTCGATTGGTCGGGGTGTCTTGGCTCCCTCCATTTCTGCTACCTCTCTGTTTTTCTGGTTATTATGGTAACTGTACTGTTTTGGTTCTTCCAGCCCTTTTCTGTAGTCAGTGACGAAAGATAGCGGATGCTGTCTGAAGCGTTTGACTGTTTCAAATTTTGTACATTTATTTGAGTAACTATTTTTGGCGTGTGTTGTTACATGGATGCCTAACCTGCATCAACGTAACTGTAAACTTGGGGAAAATGTTAGTTTTTACTTTGGCCACCGTATGCTTATGATAGTGAATAACATTTACGTAAACAGACAAACTAGACAGAGCCTCTTATATAGACCACGCTCCCACGACCGGGCCTCTCTCCGACAGATTTGAAATTCAGCTCTGAGGGTCTGTATGCCGTTTTCCGAGAGGTATAGGGAACCATTTTAATCCTACTCGGTCTGCTCTAATATTTTTCAACATTACGCGTCGACGGTAGATTATACGTAAATCGTAATTAGTCACCTGAAATTACCGTACAGCGTTGCCGGTCCTCCTAAATCTAAGTTAAGCGATGCCAGGATCCCTCCATGCGGACCCACGCCTTGCAGACTCATTAGATTCGGAAGGAGCAAATCCATCCAATAACGCGCGAGTTACGTCGAATTGACGTAAATTAGGAATTTCCTTTCCATGACAACAACACCAAAATAGCCTCTTGCGGAGCGACTTGGTGATTTTGGCCAAGACTAGTTATATAACGTCCTCTGAGAGAAAAAGGCTGCAGGGAAAAACGAAGATACGGAAATTTCCTCAAGACGGACAGAAAAGACGACATGGCCAAGAACGTCAATTTGAAGGTTCCGATGGCAAAAGCGATTAGTAATTTAGGAGTTAAAGACGGGGAAACCGTCAAAACGCCTCAGGCAAAACTGGAGAAGAACCCGCCATTACTACAGAAGGAGGGTGTGAAGAGAAAAAGGGCGTCAGTACAGACGGGTCCATCCTGGGAAGACGACGACTTAGACAGACTTTATGATAGTAGGAAGACAGCAGGTACGCTGAATTTCTATTCATCTACTTACTTACAATTTTAAGTATTGTTTTGAATGATTATGATGCTGTGATTTTAATTTGTTTTGATATTGGTTGTGAAAATTGTTGGTTGTGAATAAAGGTGTGATGAAATAAAATAAAAGGGGCACGGACTTTTTATCACCATTACATTGTTCAAAAATGCGTAATTTGTTTTCTGTTTCACATTCTTAAAACATTTGTCGTCTCTTTGATATCAATATACACGGGTAATTTGTAAGGCTCTCATTGTATATCCCGTCGCTATTACAGTTGTATATTGAGCAGCAGAACGAAGTGCCATATCCGACCCCACAATGCAGCATGAAATGAAAAATGCAGATTTTGTAAGAACAGGATATAGGTAACATCCCAGCTTATGGGCTTGGTTTCGACGTTATTAACATACACAAAATTAAAAAGTAAAAAAAGATTAAAAAACGGGAAATTCATATTTTGCAATGTCCTTTTAAATGCAGTTTGCGCCAGTAACTTATAATTCATGGTCGAAATATGTGAGATTTGCACAAATTTGGAATTCCGATTTCTGTACGTTAATGGCCAGTTAGCTACGCCCTATCCCACTTCATAGAAAAACCATGGACAGACTAATCAAGTGACGTCAGTGCTTCGTACGACCATGCTGAAATTCCGCAAATGTTCACCACCGCCACCTGTTACGCGCCGATTTGAGGCACAAGACATGGTCGCGTAAAAACTCAATAGATCTCGCACGAAAGGCCAAATCATGCATATAAATGTGTCCCCGTAATGTCAAGAAGCTGTCCAAGGTCCTGCGATACACTTGGAGATCCAAATATAATTTTCGAACGAGACTTGCACACTCAAAGTTGGCCCCAAATGAGCCTTCTTGCGTTAAATTCTGTCGTAGATTTCGCACTGCATGGGGGTTTCCGTGCTACCGTTTCAGCATTATCAGGCGTAATTTACTTCCGGGTCGTAGCAGAAGGGCTTGCGGCCGAACGCGGAAGTGTGGTCAATCTTCACGTTCTATCCAAAGATATGTTAGAATACTTTTCTTATTTTATAATTTGTCATACAGTGCAAATTAACCGGCTCCTTACTGATCCTTACTGGGCGCCCAGTACGAAACAGACGACACCTACCGGGCATACGTCACCAAAAGTGTCTGTGCTCGCTGCGGTAAGCTAATTTGTATATGCTCAGAAGCAGTTGAGACATACTAAAGAGGGCTGAGTTCCGGGAAAAGTTGGAGAAGCCCAAAGAAGACGGTGGCTTCGGCACCCTGGAGGCAACCTTCATGAAAGCAGACCCAATTCTAAAATGAAAGGATTTTCCGTTTGACGTCCGTGCCTATATGGGTGTAGACACGACCTTGAGAAGCCAAGGTTGACATTGGGTCAATGGAATGACCCAATTCTAAAATGAAAACTTTTCCATTTGACGCCCGTGCCTATATGGGTGTAGACACGACCTTGAGAAGCCAAGGTTGACATTGGGTCAATGGAATGACCCAATTCTAAAATGAAAACTTTTCCATTTGACGCCCGTGCCTATATGGCTGTACACACGCCCTTGAGAATGCAAGGTTGAAATTGGGTCAATGGAATGACCCAATTCAGCTAAATCAAAACTTTTCCGTCTTACGTCCGTGCCTATATGAGTGTACGCACGCCCTTGAGAAGGCAATGTTGACATTGGGTCAATGGAATGACCCAATTCTTAAATAAAAGACTTTCCGTTTGACGTCCGTGCTTATGTTGGTGTAGACACGCCCTTGAGAAGGCAAGGTTGAAATTGGGTCAATGGAATGACCCAATTCTAAAATGAAGTACTTTTCCGTTTGACGTCCGTGTCTATATGGGTGTACACACGCCCCTGAGAAGCCAAGGTTGAAATTGGGTCAATGGAATGACCCAATTCTATAATAAAAACTTTTCCGTTCGACGTCTGTGCCTATATTGGTGTACACACGGCCTTGAAAAGGCAAGGTTGACATTGGGTCAATGGAATGACCCAAAATTCTATAATGAAAACTTTTTCCGTTCGACGTCTGTGCCTATATGGGTGTACACACGGCCTTGAAAAGGCAAGGTTGACATTGGGTCAATGGAATGACCCAATATTCTATAATGAAAACTTTTTCCGTTCGACGTCCGTGCCTATATGAGTGTACACACGCCCTTGAAAAGGCAAGGTTGAAATTGGGTCAATGGAATGACCCAAAATTCTATAATGAAAACTTTTCCGTCCTACGTCCGTGCCTATGTTGGTGTACACACGCCCTTGAGAGGGCAAGGTTGAAATTGGGTCAATGAAATGACCCAATTCTAAAATGAAAACATTCCGTTTGACGTCCGTACCTATATGGGTGTACACATGACATTGAGAAGCCAAAGTTGAAATTGGGTCTATGGAATTACCCAATTCTATAATCAAAGACTTTTCTGTCCTACGTCCTTGCCTATGTTGGTGTACACACGCCCTTGAGAATGCAAGGTTGAAATTGAGTCAATGGAATGACCCAACTCTAAAACTTTAACTTTTCTGTCCTACGTCCGTGCCTATATGAGTGTACACACGCCCTTGAGAAGCCAAGGTTGACATTGGGTCAATGGAATGACCCAATTCTAAAATGAAAACTTTTCCGTTTGACGTCCGTACCTATGTTGGTGTACACACGCCATTGAGAAGGCAAGGTTGACATTGGGTCAATGGAATGACCCAATTCTATAATAAAAACTTTTCCGTCCTACGTCCGTGCCTATGTTGGTGTACACACGCCCTTCAGAGGGCAAGGTTGAAATTAATAAAAGACTTTCCGTTTGACGTCCGTGCCTATATGGGTGTACACACGCCCTTGAGAAGCCAAGGTTGACATTGGGTCAATGGAATGACCCAATTCTTAAATAAAAGACTTTCCGTTTGACGTCCGTGCTTATGTTGGTGTAGACACGCCCTTGAGAAGGCAAGGTTGAAATTGGGTCAATGGAATGACCCAATTCTAAAATGAAAACTTTTCCGTCCTACGTCCGTGCCTGTAGGGGTATGAACACGCCCTTTACAACTGTAGAATGCAAGGTTGAAATTGGACCAGTATATGTAGAAACAATCCCTTAAGAGTGCAAAATTGAAACAGCTTCAAAGGATCGCCACAGTTCGGACATAAAAGAATTGTCCGTCCTAAGAAGTGGGTGTATAACCAACGAGGCATATGATAAAAAAGTCAATCTTCCCCCACGACCTCTGCTTGGAAAGTAGGTTATATGGGTATAAATTACACAAAAGCCACTAAGAGTGCAAAAAACATTCCGTCCTTATAGTGTACGACCGTAAGTTCCTAACAATGAAAACTCACACGTATGGAATAGAACTTACAAACTTTTCCAAACAAGAGTTTCCCGTCTTTAGTTAGCGGATAGAACCCGCTTAATAATGCAATTCTAAACGTTCTTAAGAAACGCTCTTAGCTATGATTTTCAGGGTATAAGAGCTGAAAACAGTGTAAACTAGAAAGTGTGTTAGGACATTATATACAATGTCATTCCATTGACCCAATTTCAACCTTGGCTTCTCAAGGCCGTGTGTACTCCCATATATGCACGGACGTCAAACGGAAAAGTTTTCATTTTAGAATTGGGTCATTCCATTGACCCAATTTCAACCTTGGCTTCTCAGGGCCGTGTGTACTCCCATATAGACACGGACGTCAAACGGAAAAGTCTTTGATTATAGAATTGGGTCATTCCATCGACCCAATGTCAACCTTGGCTTCTCAAGGGCATCTGTACTCCAATATAGGCACGGACGTCAAACGGAAAAGTACTTTATTTTAGAATTGGGTCTTTCCATTGACCCAACTTCAACCTTGGCTTCTCAAGGGCGTGTGTACACCCATATAGGCACGGACGTAAAACAGAATAGTTTTCATTTGAGAATTGGGTCATTTCATTGACCCAATTTTCAACCTTCATTCTCAAGGGCGTGTGTTCACCCATATAGGCACGAGCGTCAAACGTAAAAGTTTTCATTTTAGAATTGGGTCATTCCATCGACCCAATTTCAACCTTGCTTTCTCAAGGTCGTGTGTACAACAATGTAGGCACGGACGTAGGACGGAAAGCTTTCCTTTTAGAATTGGGTCATTAATAATTCCATTGACCCAATATTAACCTCGCCTTCTCAAGGGCGTGTGTACACCCATATAGGCACGGACGTAGGGCGGAAAGTTTTCCTTTTAGAATTGGGTCATTTCATTGACCCAATTTTCAACCTTGCTTTGTCAAGGGCGTGTGTACACCCATATAGGTACGGACGTCAAACAGAATAGTTTTCCTTTTAGAATTGGGTCATTCCATTGACCCAATTTCAACCTTGGCTTCTCAGGGCCGTGTGTACTCCCATATAGACACGGACGTCAAACGGAAAAGTCTTTGATTATAGAATTGGGTCATTCCATCGACCCAATGTCAACCTTGGCTTCTCAAGGGCATCTGTACTCCAATATAGGCACGGACGTCAAACGGAAAAGTACTTTATTTTAGAATTAGGTCTTTCCATTGACCCAATTTCAACCTTGGCTTCTCAAGGGCGTGTGTACACCCATATAGGCACGGACGTAAAACAGAATAGTTTTCATTTGAGAATTGGGTCATTTCATTGACCCAATTTTCAACCTTCATTCTCAAGGGCGTGTGTTCACCCATATAGGCACGAGCGTCAAACGTTAAAGTTTTCATTTTAGAATTGGGTCATTCCATCGACCCAATTTCAACCTTGCTTTCTCAAGGTCGTGTGTACAACAATGTAGGCACGGACGTAGGACGGAAAGTTTTCCTTTTAGAATTGGGTCATTAATAATTCCATTGACCCAATATTAACCTCGCCTTCTCAAGGGCGTGTATACACCCATATAGGCACGGACGTAGGGCGGAAAGTTTTCCTTTTAGAATTGGGTCATTTCATTGACCCAATTTTCAACCTTGCTTTGTCAAGGGCGTGTGTACACCCATATAGGTACGGACGTCAAACAGAATAGTTTTCCTTTTAGAATTGGGTCATTCCATTGACCCAATTTCAACCTTGGCTTCTCAAGGTCATTTGTACACCCATATAGGCACGGACGTCAAACGGAAAAGTTTTCATTTTAGAATTGGGTCATTCCATTGACCCAATGTCAACCTCGCCTTCTCAAGGGCGTGTGTAACGTTACACCCATGTAGGCACGGACGTAGGACGAAAAAGTTTTCCTTTTAGAATTGGGTCATTTCATTGACCCAATTTCAATTTTGCTTTCTCAAGGTCGTGTGTACAACAATGTAGGCACGGACGTAGGACGGAAAGTTTTCCTTTTAGAATTGGGTCATTAAATATTCCATTGACCCAATATTAACCTCGCCTTCTCAAGGGCGTGTGTACACCCATATAGGCACGGACGTAGGGCGGAAAGTTTTCCTTTTAGAATTGGGTCATTTCATTGACCCAATTTCAACCTTGCTTTCTCAAGGGCGTGTGTATACCCATATAGGCACAGGTGTCAAACGAAAAGTTTTCATTTTAGAATTGGGTCATACCCAATTTTAACCTTGCCTTCTGAAGGGCGTGTGTACACCCATATAGGCACAGACGTGAAACGGAAAAGTATTTTAAGTATGTTATAGAACACTTACGAAGTTTTGCTAAAGAACAGTATCAAGCCTGTATTTAGTTGGCGGGTATAACCCGTTTGATAATGCAATCTTAACGTTGTCCATGGAACGATTTTCAGTTATAATTCGGAGGGTATAAAAGCCAAAAATTTTAACAGTATAAGTAGAAAGTGTGCCAGAACATTATATACAATGCCATCGTTAACGTTACTTTAAAACGTGTACTACAGTGGGCCGCCTCCTTGCGCGCTTCCCGCCCGAACACAGTCAACTGTCATCAGAATCAACACGAAACATTTCTTTTGCTTTGTCTTGCCAGTATTCTGCCGTCACGCTGAGTGTGACCCGGAAACAGTGGAGTGTCGCCCTCAAACCGCATGCCGCGAAACCCCCATATGGTGCGTTCTTGGTCCGGAGTGTAATACTTAAACCATAGGGAAAACCTTGGAAAATGTGTCATCTTTAACTCGAGAAATCTTGCTTCTTGGAGAAGTTTAGATACCCCGCTTTATTGCAGGGGCTTGAGGAACGTCTTGACATTACGAGGACACATTTATATGCATGATTTGGCCTTTCGTTCGAGGACTATTGAGTTTTTACGTGACCATGTCTTGTGCCTCAAATCGGCGCGTAACACACCGCTGCTGTCGGCCATTTTGTTCGTCTCCCGATCACAAACGATGATTCCCGATACCATTACGAACATTAGTCCGAGCAGAAACGGCGTGACGTCACACAATTTCGCTAAATTTGCCGGGAAAACTCGACGGAAGATCCCGACGGAAAATCCCGACGGAAAACCCCGAAGGAAAACCTTGAAAATAACGTCGTGATTCTGTCACGAATCCCTAACGTGACGTCATGTAACATATTCGTGAAATGATGTTGTACCAAAATCAACCCTCCCCACCACTCTCGACAAGAATTTACAAAGCTAGTTTACTCGACCTAAGGTAATTGTTTTGTGGCTTGGCCTATTCTATATATACCTGCATCAATTTTAGTAGACGTGCAAACTATATTCAGGTTTAGGTGGTCCTTCTACTACCTTCCTCGGGGCAATAATGTCTTCCCTCTGCTGGGTGGCGCTGCAGTGGGAAAATGCGATCCCAAACGTGACTGAGTTTTTATCTCCCCTCACTGCTTATGATCCGTCACTTTGGAACCACGTGCATAGCGCCACCTAGCGAAGGGAAGCAGAACCTGACCTGAAGAAGGTAGTGGCAGATTAAATCGTTTTGGTTTATCACAAAGGATTGCCCACCACACACAGTCACACACACACACACACACACACACACACACACACACACACACACACACACACACACACACACACACACACACACACACACTTCAAAAATTCTGGGTCAAGTCTCACTTGATCTTGCTTTTGTCCCTAATCCTTGTTTCTTCTTTATTGCTACACAGTACCTCCAACACCTGCTGCGGTTCGACCGAAGGAGCCACCACCTCGGCGGGCCGATGTCCCAGGCCGCCCGCCGGACCCGCTCTACGTCAGGCGGGTAGGACAGAGGTTTTGGTCCACCAAGCGGATACTCGACTGGCAGAGACAGGCACTGCGTGCAAGGGAAGACACAGAAGCAAGTTTGAAGCCTGTTAGAGAATATGGCGAAGAGTCTGCATGGAAGAACGCTGAAAACGAAGAAAACGATGGAGAACACGGACATTACGAGAACAATGGTGAACACGGACATTACGAGAACGATGGAGAACACGGACATTACGACAACGATGAAAAACACAAATATTTCCAGTACGATAAAAATCACGGACATTACGAGAACGATGAAGAACACGGACATTACGAGAACGATGGAGAACACGGACATTACGAGAACGATGGAGAACGCGGACATTACGAGAACAATGGAGAACACGGACATTACGAGAACGATGGAGACCACGGACATTACGAGAACGATGGAGAACACGGACATTACGAGAACGATGGAGACCACGGACATTACGAGAACGATGGAGAACACGGATATTACGAGAACGATGGAGAACATGGACATTACGAGAACGACGGAGAACATGGACATTACGAGAACGACGGACAACACGGACATTACGAGAACGATGGAGAACACGGACATTACGACAACGATAAAGAACACAAATATTTCCAGTACGATAAAAATCACGGACATTACAAGAACGATGGAGAACACGGACATTACGAGAATGATGAGGTACATTCGAACTTATCCACGCACGTTTATGCCGACTTAGACCCAGACTTCCTGGCATTACAAGATGCGATCCGACTGGCCGCAGCTCAGCCATTCTATGAAATGGACATCTCCCCTGCTGATGACGAACAAGAACAACCATTTTACAATATGGATGTCAACGCGGCCAAAGACAAAGACAAACAAGAACAGCCATTTTACAAGATGGATATCACCGCCGCCAAAGACAAAGGTAAACAAGAACAGCCCTTCTACGAGATGGAAGTCACCTCAGCTGATAAAGAAAACCAACAACAACCTTTCTACGACATGGATGACAATCTACCGCGCCAGCCAACGTCAGATAACGTGTATGCAGGTTTGGATGCTGAGTTTGTCGCAGCACAAGATGCGGTGTGCATGAGGGGCCGAGCCAGGGAAGGCAGCAGGGGTGAGTGAAATGCATCTTTTACGTTTTTCAACAAGGCACCTGCTGATCCTATCATGTCCACGTTTCAGTTTTATTTTCCTTCTTAATGCTCCCTCCAAATCGATAGACTTGTCCCACACTAACTTAAGGTACGGTTGAATGACGATTTTTGGCGAATTTTTCAAAATAAATTTTTCAAAAAAAAATCGCCAAAAATCGTCATTTTAAAATATACTCGTTGGCACGCATGATTATTGATGTATTACTATCATGTACAGTCCTGCAAAGTTATATTGATAAACATCCAAGTACAAGACAAGGAGAGCCTTTTTTCTAAAAATGGACGCGGCCTTATAAATCTTGATGATGTAATCATGACGTCATACTAATTTGCATAAATCATCACATTGCTACAAGGTACTACCTGAAAAAAAATAAGGTTGAGGAAAGTTTATAAAGCTTAAGAAAGGTTTTTTTCAATAAAATCCCAAAAATCCTCAGCCACCCTTCAACCGTACCTTAAGCATAAACGTAGAGGCCGAATTGGGAGTGTGTCTTAAGCATATGCATGGCATTGTAAAGTAGAGCCTATCCATCTCCTGTGACTGTATTTAATCTCCCCAACTAAAAGTCAGATAACCATTTACACCTGAGTGAAGTAATGAAAATGCCTTTAATAGGACACAACGTCTGGTCCAATTCAACCTAGCCAGGAGTCGAACCAATGACCTTTTGATTCCAATTCCTCATTTCTGAGATTCCACTATAGTCCATCGACGCCCATTGATTAAGAATATTTGGCATTAAAAGGATGTTCAGAGGTTTAGGTTTAGGTCAAAAATTTAGAAAAAATAATTCTGAAGCCCTACTATAGTAATATGCCAAAAATGTGAACAAAGCCATGTACGCACATGTCCTATGCACTCCTATGCCACATTTGGTATATACACTAGGGCACCTGACCCAAAAATGTAAGATAAATTGATTAACTCAATTGGCCAATCAGGCGGTCTTATTTTGAAATGCAGTGCTCCCATTGGCTGTCACAAAAAACCTCAATAAAATTCTACATCGAAAAAAATGACTGGGGGAATTTGCCTACTCTACCTTCGTACCAAATTTCAGGTCATTTGGTCTAAAAATGACAGAGATGAATAGATTTGAAGATTTGACAGGAGGAGGAGGAGAAGAAAACTGACAAACTAACAATATGTTGAGCCCATACATATGGGCTCAACATAATAATTTTCGATGGTTTATAAAGCGTAAAGAGGAAATAGATGGGTGCGAGGATAAAGATGTACGCTACTCTTTTCTTACCAGGCAGCTTGTTTTTTTCCACAGAAAGTGCTGATGATGACGACCCGAGGTGTAGTCAGAGCTGCCATGAGTTCTTCAGGTCCCATCCGGTGTGCGTGTTGGCTGTCTGTGTTGGTGTCATCATTGCCGTTATTACTGCAGCTGTGGTCCCCGTAACCTTCAACCAACAAAGCAACCCCAACGAAATCATGGTGGTATGTTCTTCTATCATTTATCAACCAATGGTTCAATACAGACCATATACAGAAAAAAAACAAGAGTCCGAAGACCCAAAATCTCCATGAAATTTGTTTTTATATATGATGTGTTTTATTTGCCCCAGTTGTTTGTTTTTGCCGCTGGTTGTTTTATTTTATGTGCCAAAGGGTATCCACATACAGGTTTGGTAGTGTTCCCATTTGTGGTTTGACCACCAGCTGTTGGGACCTTGGGAATAGTTGACCTAGATAAGAGACCAACAGATGGTGCGACCTCAAAGCCCACAATAGAGTAGATATTTCTCATTATTTATGCAAATTCAGTCCGAATTTGCATAATTACCACTTCAGTTTGTACATCTCTGTCAAACCCACCTGCGTACCAAATATCATGAAAATCTGTCGCTCCTTTCTTCAGTTATTCTCCTTTGAATATTTTTACAAATACGCCATTGCAGTTCCAATGACACATACCAGGGGGCCCAAAATCGACCTTGACCTTTCTCCTCCCAGCACCTACCCACATACCAAATATCATTACAATCCATCTACACGTTCTATAGTTATGCTGATTTTACGCATCCGGTGACACATACATACACACACGGTGACACAAACATACACACACGCGCACACACGCGCAAACACACTAACTTTGCATGATTTGCACTTCAATGTGTACATCTCTGTCCAACCTACCTGTGTACCAAATAACATGAAAATCTGTTGTTCCTTTCTTCAGTTATTCCCCTTTAGAACATTTTTACAAATAGGCCATTGAAGTTCCAGGGACACAAACCAGGGGGCCCAAAATAGACCTTGACCATTCTCCTCCTAGCGCATACCCACTTACCAAATATCATTACAATCAATTTACACGTTCTACAGTTATGCTGACTTTAAGCATCCAACGACACACATGCAAACGATTTACCTCCTTACTTATGCAAATTCGGTCTCATTTGCATAGTTTGCACTTAAGTGTGTACATCTTGGTCTAACCTACCTGTGTACCAAATAACATGACGATCTGTCGATCCTCTCTTCAGTTCTTCTACATTGAAGATTTTTAAAAATACGCCATTGCAGTTCCAATCACAAATGCCAGGGGGCCCAAAATCGACCTTGACCTTCCTCCACTTAACACCCACCCACATACTAAAAATCATTACAATCCATGTACAGGTTCTACAGTTATGGTGACTTTAAGCATCCGGTGACACATACATACACACAAACACCAAACGCAAGCAAAACAGTATCTCCATGAAAAAGCCTTTTTTCATGGAGATAATCAAACAAATTATGATGAGTACAGTTTTGAGCACACAACATGAATCCGCTTCTGGTGTAAATTACTGACAGTTTACTAAATGAGGTGTCCCATATCACAGCAGAATTGATACTGCCAAAACCTCTTACAATGTTTCTATTGTTTCTAGCCGTACCTGACAACACTTCCAACAACGTTAACCTCCACAACATCGTCTGCACAGCTGCCTTCCGAAACAACAACAGGTAATAGACCGCTCCTAAAGGCTTACCTCCCTCAGCAATGTCCACATGCCCAAATCCCTCTTTCTTATTGGCTGAGTGATCAAATTTGATTGACAGCTGGCTCGGACGATGTACAACAGTCTGTAGCTGCTGTTTTCGTACTTAGAGCGAGACGAATTCGTGACTGATTTCATAATTCTAGTAAATAACTGATTTTCAATGCTCTTCATAAACGGCTAATGCTATTAACCTATTAACAGTCCTTCTGATACTTTTAATAAGCTAGTTCACGGTTGCTACTACGCATGTGCAGTGTCAAAGGTGAAGGCCACCGGCTTGCAAATAGTGATCGTATTGACATTTTCTCGATTAGCATAACAACGCCCAACGGATTTTGTTTACGTCTCGGGGGCCTTCACCTTTGACGCTGCACATGCGTAGTAGCAACTGTGAACTAGCTTATACTGATTGGGTGTACTTTGATGGGAGGGGGGTGTTGGTGGAAGAAGTTTAGTCACGTTTAGTGCCGCATTATCCCAACTGCAGCGCCACCTATAGCTAGCAGTGGGAAGTAGAACAGTCAGTATTGTCTGGAGAAAACAGCAGCATACTACAGAGACGTTGTGAGGTACTGTTGTTCGTTGTGCATAAAAAAATCTCAATACCAGAAATAAAAACTTATTGTTCATTAACCTTTTACAGATTGGTGGACTGAGTGGGCCCTCTACATCAGAGAGTACTTCCAACAGGACAGTGATGCCGCCTTGGGTTTGGAAGAGCGCTATCCCGACAATGAGGTTGTGATGGCCCTGCTGGAAGACCGGTTCTTCTGGCACTGGGTGTGTCGGTACTGGGAAGATAGAACCGATCTTCCAAACACCTTGTCCGATGCCGTAATCTACTGCATACGGTACGGAACTTCAAGTGAGTACATGGAGTCACAAGGCTTCGCCACATACCGAGAGTACTTTTCGTCCATGCAAGACGCGTTAGAGGCACTGCCAAACACGACAAAAACCATTCAGAACAGCGACTACACACATATAACGTTGTCTGGACGTAC